>NC_022015.1:53174057-53184277 GCF_000317375.1 Microtus ochrogaster | reverse complement strand
AGAGAGAGAGAGAGAGAGAGAGAGAGAGAGAGAGAGAGAGAGGTTTATTTTTTTAGAAGTTATCTTTAGAATTTGCCTATTCATTTTGTAAAAAAGATTGCATATGGTGGTACCCCAGGAAGTAGAAAATACCAGATCCCCTAGAGCTGGAGTAGAGGTGGTTGTGAGCCATTGGATATGACATGAATGTTGGTAACTGAACTGTCTTTTGAAAGAAAGAGCAGCAAAAGTGTGTGACCACTGACTCATCTTTCTAGTCCCACATCTCTTCTTCACAAAAAAGAACAGGGCTGAAGATGCAGCTCAATAGGTAGAGTGTTGCAAGGAAAGTGGGGGCCCTGCTTTTAGTCTCGGATGCCCGGTTAGCTTACACCTGAAATAACCACATAGAAAATGTATTAATTAAATCACTGCCTGGCCCATTATCTCTAGCCTCTTATTTGCTAACTCTCACATATTGATTTCACCCATTTTTATTAATCTGTATATTGCCACATAGCAGTGGCTTACCGGGAAAGATTCAGCATGTCTGATTCTGGCGGCTCCATGGCGGCTGTCTCACTCTGCTTTCTTCCTCCCAGCATTCAGTTCTGTCTTCTTTGCCTACCTAAGTTCTGCCCTATCAGGCCCAGCAATTTCTTTACTGATTAACCAATAAAAGGCAACACATAAACAGAAGGACCTCCTACACCAGTAGAGTGCTTGCACAGCATTCTCGAAGCCCTGGATTTGACCCCAAGCACCACCTCAATCTGCCCCAAAGGCACACACCTGCAATCTCCATACTGGAAAGGCAGAAGCAGGGATGGCATGGGAAGCAGAAGCAGATGATTAGATCTCTGAGTTCGAGGCTAGCCTGGTCTATGAGTTTTAGGATAGACAGAGCTACACAGAGAAACC
The DNA here is from genome assembly GCF_000317375.1 of Microtus ochrogaster. Lineage (NCBI taxonomy): Eukaryota > Metazoa > Chordata > Mammalia > Rodentia > Cricetidae > Microtus > Microtus ochrogaster. The sequence goes on along the minus strand of NC_022015.1, from coordinate 53,183,377 downwards.
CTCTCTGGGGAGAAGGGGGTGGGGTGTAAAAGTAACATAACTGGAATCAAAATCATACAGGGCTATATATCAAGTGGGAACTACACGAGATGGATGCTGTCTCCCTTCCCTTGCCAATATAAATTGAAAAAATAAACAAAAAGTTGATCTTCAGAATTTATTTGTGACAATGCCTTTTAAGTCCTTAGAATTCTTTTGGCAAGAAGACAGAGGTCTGATGTAAAAATGGGACAAGCCTGTTTAATCGCAGATTGTAAGAAAGTCCTCTTCTGTTAAAAACATACATCTAAAACAGACCCACCCAGATCAGCCTCTCCACTGGACAGCTCAGAGGCAGCCCAGTCACAAGTTAGAAACATACATCTAAAATAGATCTGCCCAGAAGAGCCTCTCCACTGGACAGCTCAGAGGCAGCCCAGTTTCTACTGATCACTTTGTTAGTGACTCAGGGATCTGTTAATAAACAACGCACTAAAATTCCTTGCAAAGTAATCACAGCTCCAGAAGACTCTGGGGTCTACAAATACCACGCTCAGGTAGATTCAGAGGTCTCTGTTAATACAGATGCACTACACTAGTGCCATCACCATAGAAAAACAGTTACAGAATATACTGCATACTTTTAGTTAGACTTCTAAGAGTTTCTCTGTGGGATGTCCACATCTACAATAAAAGGTCACCACTTGGTTCTTCCTGTAGTGCCAAGGATGCTCTGTGGGGAAAATCCTGAGAGAGCACCTTGTCAATACTCAAGTTTTCAAAGCATGCCTATATGAAGTTGAACACTTTAGGAAATAACCTAAGAACAGAAAAATAACTCATTCAATCCCAGCACTTGAGAGGCAGAGGCAGGAGGATCTCTGTGAGTTCAAAGCCAGCCTGGTCTACATAGAACATTCCAGGCCAGCCAGGGCTATACAGTGAGATCCTGTCTCAAACAAACAAACAAAAAACGAATAACCTAAAATTAGCAAAACCAAATGAAAAAAGCAACCCCTCAATTTACTCAAGAGATTGTGTTCTCTGAGATCTAATAACTACTTGTAACACTTCAAGGAATTCTAGAAGCTAAAAACATGTTACATTAGCAAGAATAAAAGAATCCCAGCTTCCAGATATACAGTTTGGGAGGATTTTAAAACTCACAATGTTAAAAACAAGTTTTGCTCACTATAGTTGTACTAGATACAAAATGTCCAAGTACTAATTTAGTGCCTAAATTATAAAACAAAGTCATCTATAAAATTAAACACACACACACACACACACACACACACACACACACACAAACATATACACACACACCACTGTGGCAGGCTACCCTTCCAAGAAACTTTCAAAAAAACAAAGGGCCTTGGGGACAGCAGTGCTCAGCAACTGCATTTGAATGAATGGTCATCCTTGCTCCTCAGTGACATTTACACAGCTTTCAAAGGTCATTCCAGGAGAATATCACCTCTGCTCTTTGTAATACACTGTACTGAGAACAGCACATGCAATTTTAGCCTCGGCAGACCTCACTCTCCACATCAGAAAACGGGTAGACTCTATTTCATCTCTAGTAAAGAAAATGGGCCAGAGTGTACTCAGCTTTCAAATTGTATACAGTGAAACTTGATACCTATTTTCACGAAAAGAGAATGAAAGAGTCATAAGGATGTAAACCTTTGAAGAAAAAAAAGAATGAAAAGACAACAGTACTGTAGAGACAAAAGCCCTTGATAACAGCCCCTGACTAACTAGTCTCTCTTCTACCACCAATGGCCAGTGTGATATGTTAGGTTATTTACCTCTGGACCGCTCATCAGAAATACAGACATATAATATCTTCTTGCTTGTTATGAAAGCCAAAGGTGAAGAATGTAGCAAACTATGAAGTGCTAGGCATACATAAAGGTTATCAATTCATTTAACAGCCTGAGGTCATCAATGTCAAGCTTCCTGGTTAGTGTGCAATAGAGGGCTGAGAAGAAAAATTTAATCCTTTGTTCAAGTTATCTGACCCTAAGATACAGTATTTTGTTACTTCTAAAAAATTACAGCATTTTCTTTAGAGATATGTGGTCCATAAGCTTCAGAACAACAGAATGTTTCAATTTAGATTTGCTTCTATTCCTTTAGATTACTGTCTAATTTTTTCAGGCAATTTAGAATTCTAAATCATTTTTAATGAGAGGAGGAAGCTCATTCTTCTTGCTTCTCTCCTTTGATCAGTGGAGGTCCACTGAGCTGCAGGGGATTACTGGAAGTTGGCATTACTAGCAGCTATCTTAAGAATCTGGGTCTCCATCTTAAATTACAATTTCATACCCAAAATGTAGAAAACTCAGGCAAAATAAAACTAAAATGCTGAATCTGTAATAATGTTTGAGTATATGTCTTTTTGCCCTTCTCAATTTTTTTAAAAAAGGGAAATCACATCGTACATAGACTTTTGACAAAACTTAGACGTTAACATTTAAGATTTCCTACATAATTGATATTTTAAATGCTTATAAATGACTATAAGCATCAGATAATTTCCAATTATTCCTCCTGAAAAAGCCTTTATGAGGGGCTCCTGAGTCTTTCACTACCACAAAACTCCTTTCCCCATAATTTTAAGTTTCTAGAAACTGGGGCTGGAGAGATGGCTCAGCGGTTAAGAGCATTGCCTGCTCTTCCAAAGGTCCTAAGTTCAATTCCCAGCAACTACATGGTGGCTCACAACTATCTGTGGGCATACATGGAGGCAGAATGTTGTGTACATAATAAATGAATATTTTTTAAAAAGTTTCTAAAAACTTAAGAGTCCTGTATTTAACCATTTGCTCAGGTAAATATTCTGTGCACGATCAGATTAAGGAGTTTTCGAAGAAACTGAGGTCAGGAGTAGCAAAAGTTTTAATCTTCTCAAACAGGCACAACAAGGCTCAATGTAGGTGCCTTGAGGGACTACTCCACGGACAACATGGGATGGATCAGCACCTTCACTGCAGGTCACACACAGGACACTGCAGGTGTGTGGACACACAGTGGACAGCCAATGGAGGCCAGGGTTCCTATGACATGGATGTCAATGTGCAGCAGCTTCTCTTGTCTGTATGCTGCAGAAACAACAACTGTCATCTACAGCTTACTTTTCTGCTTCTAAGCAGGATGCATTTTCCCCGATAAACTCTGTACAGTGTCACAACTGAACAGAAAATGGCCCAGATTCAGGAAATCTTATAAACATCTTTACTGAATAGCTATTGTTGTTTTATATGCTGAAATTCTTTCTAAAATCACCAAAAAGAAAAATACCCACAGAAACTGACACTTGCATATTAATAATTAAAACTTGACTAATATTGAAGATATTTCAGAGATCTAATAGGCTTCCTCACTAATTTTAAAGATTGCTTTCTGTACTACTGAAACTATTACTGACATTATTTAGGAAACAGGAACTGACATTTATTGTTTATTGCTTGACACATTCTGTGTTTACACAATAATTTACAGTAAAAAAGGAAATCTTTGCCTCATTTTATAGATAAGACAGTCTTATCTAAGTATATCAAATTAGCAAATGACAAGGTTCAAATCCAGGCCTCAAATTCTAAACAAAATTTAAAAAATAACTACACTATCATTTAAATATGAAAAACACAGGTATAAGACCATTATATTCTGTGGTTTCATATTCTGCCACCTGTAGGCAACTTTAAACTGTGTTTCAATATTACTCCCTGACCTAACAGTTTCTGTGGGGCCTCCCTACTGATAAGATGGGCATCCTTCTTTGTGTCTCTATCTGAGACCTTGTAATCCAAATAAAGTCTCTGGGCATCACTGTTCATGTCACTCCTACGTGTGTGTTGACTGGTCTGAAATCCCATTAAGGAATCCTTTCTCAACTGTGCACTAATCTATATGCTCAGCTCCCAGTACAGTTATCCCCAGACTAGCATTTTGCCTGTCAAATGGGAGTGTTCTTTTGCTGTACACATGAATTCCACACTTAGGCCCTACAGTCAAGGACTTTTATAACCCGTTCCTGCGGAATCTTTTCAATCACACCTTGCTGCTTTTGATCAATGTATTGCTCCCAGTTTCTCCTAATACAGTAAGTCCTACCTAGACTTTGACGTTCGCGTTAAAAGCTGCCTCCCCTAGGACACACCCAGTCTCTCTTCTCTTCCAAAACACATCTTCACTAAGCACTATGGTGTAGAGTTAATTTACTGTTCATGTAGGTTAGGTCTTAGGTGTCTACTAAGACCACACTACACAACATAGTACTCACTTATTATGAGTATAATTATGCTTGAAATCAAAAGTTCAGTTCTCATTCACAGTAAGTACACTCCAAGTGTTCCACAGCTACACATGGCTAATATAGCAGATGCACAGCTCAATCGCACCAGAAATTTGGCTTCAGTGCAAACTATATTTGTACTTCTTGTCTCATACAGTGAATATGGCTCCTCAAATCAATGTAGATATTCAATAAAACAAATCAATTTGCTGAATAAGAGACTATTAACCTGATGGCCTAATTAGGCTGTACAGCAGATAGCTGTCTTTCACATTAAGGCACAATCTATACCTCATGGTAACAAATATTTCTGGGTCAAACCATTAATTGCAGGGAACCCAATAGGATTCCCAGTCTCCTACGAAACAATATCTGTATTGTGTTTTCCACTTTGCAAAGTGTTCTGGCCAGGAGTAGAGGGACCGAGGTTACTCCAGTGCTTTGAATTCTCATTAGCCCTCCAAACCGAGAAGACACGGAGCCAGGGGAAAACCAAGCCATACCTGATAGATACATCATTCTTAGTTCTTACTGAACCTTTGATTGCTTCAGGTAGATATTCTACAGAAACAAAATCAATATATTCACAGAAGTAGATGTTAACAAATAAATGAGCAATCTTTCTCACACTGGAGGAAAGGGGAAAAGGCAAATAATGAAAAACTTTTGTAAATATTATTATTAGATGCTAACTTAAAGACAGACACCGGTTATTTAAAAAGTAGACCAACAGCTTTTCTGAGTCTGAAAAGGCCAGACTGAGCAAAGACATACGGGCACTTCTGAAAGGTCCAACATACAAGACATTTTAAAAGATGATAGCTAGAAGACACTTCTACCGTAGGGAATGTGTACTGAAATACAGCTGCTGAAAATGCTAAATAATGAATTGAGCTATTTAAATGTTCACAGTTTACATAACTCATTATTTCAGGCGCCCAACTTAGCTTAAACTTTCTTATCTCAAATGACCCAAATATTTACAAATAATGATAAGTTTTGATAGAGTATATATTAATGAGACTGCAGAGTAAAAATATGAAGAAGGGGCCCTTTAAGAGTTCTGGTAAATGTGATCCAGAAAAACAGACACTTGCTCCATACGGCACTGAGTCAACCTGACTAACCCATTAGCCTAATCTTAGTTTTGCCAAATATAATTTTAGTCTACCTCAAAGATGAGAAACTGAAGTGATTACTGTATTGGACCTCTAACCTTTGCTATAATTTCATTTGGAAGAAAAGAAAAAAAAAACGATGAAAAATAAACCTTTCATTTGCCCAACTTTTTTTTTTTTTTAAGGATGTCTCTTCGCACTGTGGCTGGAATTCTCAAAAAGGGCCTCAAAGACTGACACACAAGACTTCAAAGCATTCTTTAAAAGGCCCAGTAGCCACTATGGCTACTGCCAGGAAATCACTCCAAACATTCATTCTGTAAAAAGTCAATAGTCAAGAGAGGAAAGGAAGAAGACTCAGGAGCTGTCAGAGCTGGCAGGTATGTTTTTAAGGCCAGCAGTCTTTTGTCTTTAGTGAAGTACAGTTTTAAGCCCCTAATTGCCACAAGGGAGCAGGCCATCCGAGGACGGCTAAATTCTTTATGAACACCACCTTGGAGGAAAAAGGACAATTTGTTAAAATGTAGGTTTGGCCTTTCATTTAGTCGGAAAAGTGAAGGAGGCTGAAGTGTTTAAAAATAATCCATGTGCTCTAGTTAAAAAAGATAAAGAATATTAAAAATAAATTGTAGACTCAGAGAAAAAAAAATAATACAAAACTAGACTCCCATGTTTGTTTCCCCAGGAGAGAGGGGAGGGGAAATGGACTACACTCTTGCTTCTTTCTGATTCTTCTGCCTACTGATGAGGGTAACTCTTTCGTAGTTTTCTTCTCATTCGTTGAAGGTAGAGTGCTATAAAGAATAAAATCTTCAGAGTGTCTTCCTAGAGAATAACAAGTAAACGGAAAGGGAGGAGAATATATGTCAGTCCTTCAGTGAACTTAGAGAGGGCAACAGTTCTGGGTAAGAATGTCAAAAGATGCTCGTCTATAACTTCCGACGCGCTTCTGATAAAAAGTATCCAGTTTGCAACAGCTTTAGGAGAGATCCACCCAGGTCACCTTCAAAAATTGTTACCTCCGACTAGCTTTGCAATTTTGTGACAAGTGAGGGGAAAAGTCAAAAGCAGCCCCCAGTCAACTTCAGTAACCTGAAAGGGGGCTGCGGGGAGTCTGATGGGGCGGGTGACCCTCTAGAGTCTCACAGGGGATGCCACCGAGAGCCGCCAAGGCACAGAGACCCACAGCGGTGGCCCGCGGAGCAAGCGCGCCCAGGCGGAGGGCGGCCGGGAGAAGAGTTGTCACAACTCCCAGGACGCGCCCGGCAGGGCAGGAAACTCCACGCTCCGACGTGGCTGTCTGAGGTCGCTTCCCAACACCGGCCCGCCACGCGTCCTGGTAACGGCCAACCGGCCCGGCGCGACAGTCCCAGCCGCACTCCGCCTGTCGGAAGCGCGCGTGGGGCCCGAGCCGCAGCCGCGAGTGGACTAGAGCGCGGCACCGGCCCGCCCCCGACGACCCCGGCGGCGCAGGACGCGCGACTCACATGTGCGGGTTCCTGCGGAAAGCGTTGGTGATGTCCTTCACCACCCTCTGCACCAGCACCGCCACCTCCTCGCTCGTCTCGGCCATGTTGGCGGCCGCCGCGATCCGGCGCGCCTCCGGGAGAGCCCAGCCGCCGGCGGGAGTTCCGCGGGGGCGCGCGCGCGCGCCGGCTCAGGCGCGTCCTCTCCGAGGCCGCTGAGCACTTCCGGGTCAGGGAGGGCCGCTTCGCTGCTGAGTTGGGTACTATCTGCTCCTTGACTGTGATTAAATTTTGGTGCGCTTGGCATGGAGGAAGGAGGGTCCCTCCCGCACCTCCCCGAGCAGGCGTGGGCCAGGGGGGCCTTTTCCGAGCGACCTCCGGACCACAGGACTATGCCAGCCCACCCCGGGAGGAGGCCTGTTACTGACCTCCTTTTGCACCCCTGTGCCACTTGTGTTTCTGAAATTTAAAGTAACCCTTTTAATTAAAGCTTCATAATTCATTAAGCAAAGAAAAAGAATATAAAGGGCAAAAAAATTACCCTCCAGATCCGTTTTAAAATATATATATAAACTTTTCTTGATTTACACAATGTTTGATGACGGCTGAGTTAATTAGGAGTATAAATAAATAAATACATATACATACATAAATAAGCAAGGCCCTGGCAATTTGTTTCTGATGTGTTTGGTGATGGCTGAGTTAATTTGGAGTATAAAGTATAAATAAATAACTTACAGAATCGCTCTGTTCCATGTGGATTTTAAAATGTTGTGATTAAATGTTTATATATCAGGGTGTGTTTTAGTCTCTTCTGAGCACAAAAATCTGACTGCCTCCCACTGGTGGTGGTAGTTGTTCCTCATCCTCTTCCTCCTTCCGTTCCAAGCCAATTCTTCCCACACTTGAAGTGTGTATCTTTTTGCCTGACAAGGTAAACAGTGAGCCCACCCAGCACTTGGGAGGTGAAAACAGCAGCGTGTAAAATTCAAGGTCGTCGTTGGCGGGTTAGGCTGTGTGAAACTTGGATCTCTAAAAGCCAAAACCTTGAGCCTGCGGTGGTGGCGCGTGCCTTTAATCCCAGCACTCGGGAGGCAGATGCAGGAGGATCTTTGTTAGTCTGAGGCCAGTCTGGTTTACAAGAGCTAGTTCCAGGACAGGCTCCAAAGCTACAGAGAAACCCTGTCTCGAAAAACCAAGAAAAAACGACTGGACATCGTCCTGATCAAGAAACAAGAGAAAGTCTACAAAATTGGAGAAAGCAAGACATTTGGACCCGTTTATGATGCTTTAAAAAGCAGCCTGACTTACTCCCTAATAAGTTCTAGGAAGAAGCAGTGAACCGATCAGAGTGTGTTAAGATCTCCGGGCCGAGACTAAATCAAGAGCCCTATAGAAGAGTATGGAAGAGGGGCTGGAGAAGCAGCTCAGCAACTACGAACATTAATTTCTAGACCACAAAACCACTTGTAACTCCAGCTCCAGAGAATCCAACAATCCTCTTCTGGCCTCTGTCAGAAGACACATACACATGCACACATGCATACACACCTTAAAATTTTTTTTAATAATATAATGCTGCCTGATGGCTTCAGAAAGCTGGGATGTCTGCCTTTTCTCATCGGAACCTGATTCTTCCCTTGGTGGTCCTAGGAAATAGTCCTGATTTCTGAGAGCAGCGCTGAAGGCACACACTGAGAAACAGGAGTTTTTCTAATGTACTTGCATTTGAAGAGAAAAATCCAAGCTTGATTTCCCCAAATCTCAAAGTAAGACTGATGCTCCAGGAAGATAGTATGTCTGTATGGCTCTGTGTTTGTCCTTCCTCCACCCTCTGGACTCATATGAAAGCTGTGAACTATGTGCCTCGTGGTTCTGAGTGTTGAAAATAATCTCACCCAGTGATTACTGCTCTAACATGTATAGAACTCAAATGTTTAGAACTGGGATATATTCAAATGATGATCCAACTCAATTTTATCAATAAGTGCTGAAATCATAAGACGTTTATAATTGAAATTCACAAGCCCTTATTAATAATATATGAGTAGTGTGTGATGAATTTAAGAAGATTTTGTTTAAAGATTTATATTGAGGGTACTATAAATATATAATAATGAAATATATAGCAAATAGTTCAAGTGCCCAATGGCAGAAGATTGATTGGATTATGGTGAGGGTCTGAGGAGACGGCTCAGCAAGTAAAAATGTTAGTGATGCAAGCCCGAAGGCCCAAGTTCTGCCCCTGAAGTCGACAGTAGGGGGGGAGAAAGCAAATTCAGTGATTTGTCCTCTGGCGTGTGTGCACCACAACTCATACCTGTATGACAGCCACATACACACACTCAGTTAAAACTCCTAAATGAAGCCGGGCGATGGTGGCGCACGCCTTTAATCCCAGCACTCGGGAGGCAGAGGCAGGCGGATCTCTGTGAGTTCAAGACCAGCCTGGTC
>NC_022015.1:53172042-53173807 GCF_000317375.1 Microtus ochrogaster | reverse complement strand
CTCCTAAATGATGGCTAAGTTCCATGAGAAAATATTACCTCGTCATCAAAAAATGACATCATAACTAAAAAACTATGCAGTTGGCCCTCTTTATCAGCAAGCTCCACCCAGTGTTAGCTGAACCCAAAAGAAGTAAAATTATTTGGAAAAACAGTACAACTGTAAAAAAAACTTGTACAGACTTTGTTTAAAACAGACTAGAAGGCTATAAGCTGAAAAGGCTAATCATGGCAATCTCTGTTTGACAGAATTAGTAGAGATAAGTGGGACCTATAAAGATGTGTTCTAGGGGCTGGGGCACTTTAACTATTTGAATGACACATGGGAATTGTGCTCTGTCTATAATTCCAGCTCTGGATGGTGGAGACAAGATTCTTAAAGCCAGCTGGCTAACCTGACTATCTGAATTGGTGAGCTCTAGGTTTGCATGAGAGAACCCCTTCCTCAAAGAAGACAATGGAGGAGCAATTGAAGAACAGTCCCAGTCCCATCAACCAGGGACACTCGCATGCATGCACAAGCAAGTACATGTGAACATGCACACAGAACAGCATGCAATTGAAAAGAAGAAGAAAAATAGACATATATACATACATACATATAAGATACTCAAAATTCTATAAAACAAAAGTCCTGATGTATATGTTGGGCCTTAGAAGGAACAAGAGTATTCTCCAGTACTTTGTACTCTATTTTGAGTTGACCTGTACATTGTGATAACATTATACAAAGCTCATATAGTACTAACGGTGCTCTTATAATATTGCTAGTTTTTTTTTTTTTTTTACTAACATGGGAAACTTATCTCATCACCTCAGCAAGTAAGTGTTAATCCAGGTGTGGTGTTGCATTCTTATAATCCCCACACTGAAAAGGGAACTGGAGGATTGCGAGTTCAAGGCCAGAGTGGATTATATAGTAAATTCCAATCTGTCTTGGGGTTATAGAGTGATACATTGTCTAAAATAAAATAATTGAGTGTTGGTTTGCAACACTGCTCACTGATACAGTGCTTGCCTAGTGTGTGTGATGCCGTGGGTTTTCTCCTTAACATTGCCCCATGCCTAAGAATAACGCTCAGTTTTAGCTGTGGGAAGTCCTTCTGTATGTGCGTTGCTTTTACTGGTTAATGAATAAAGAAATTCCTTTGGTTTGTGATAGGGCAGAATAGAGGTAGGCAGGAAACTTAAACTAAATGCTGGGAGAAAGAAGGCAGAGTAAAGGAGAAGCCATGTAGCCACTGTCAGGAACAGATGCCTCCACTGGAGCCCGCTGAAACTTTGCCAGTAGGCCACGACCTTGTGGTGGTGCACTGATTAAGGGAGATGGGTTAGTTTAGGATGTAAGAGCTAGCTAGAAATAAGCTTAAGCTATTGGCCAAACAGTATTGCAAATAATATGGTTTCTGAGTGATTGTTTCAGGTCTGGGCAGCTGGAATGAACGAGAAGCCTCCCCCAACAAGTTTTAACTACTTATTTATGATAAACAACATTGTCATTGTGATATAAGTTAAACCTAGGCCCTCTTCCTTATTCCAGAATCTAAAGTCTAAGAACTTATCAGCAAAGAAACAGAAAAACAAAATATCAGCAAACAAGATATAATATCAATTATCTATTTTTTTAATACAAGAAAAGCATAAAACTCAAGTCCAAATGGATCAAAGACCTCAACACAAAGCCAGCCACACTGAACCTCATAGAAGATAAAGTGGGAAGTACACTTGAACGCATTGACACAGGAGACCACTTCCTAAATATAACC
>NC_022015.1:53149193-53171672 GCF_000317375.1 Microtus ochrogaster | reverse complement strand
CCCCTTTGGATGTCAGTGTGGCAATTTCTCAGAAAATTAGGAAACAACCTTCCTCAAAACACAGTAATACCACTTTAGGTATATATCCGCAGGATGCTCAATTGTGTCACAAGGACATGTGTTCAACTATGTTCATAGAAGCATTGTTTGTCATAGCCAGAATGTGGAAATAACCTAAATGCTTCTCTACCAAAGAATGGATAAGGAGAATGTGGTACATTTACACAGTGGAGTACTACACAGCGGAAAAGATTAATGACATTTTGAATTTTGCAGGAAAATGGATGGAGCTAGAAAACATCATTTAGAGTGAGGTAACCCAGATACAGAAAGATAATTATCACATGTCCTCCCCCATAAGTGATTTTTAACCATGAATCAAAGAAAACTAGCTTACAAATCACAAACCCAAAGAACTTAGACAACAATGAGGACACTAAGAGAGACATACATAGATCTAATCTACATGGGAAGTAGAAAAAGACAAGCTCTCCTGAGTAAATTGGGAGCAAGAGGACCTTGGGAGAGGGTTGAAGGGGAGGGGAGAGGCAGGGAGGGTAGCAGAGAAAAAATGTAGAGCTCAATAAAAATCAATGAAAAAAGCAAAGCAAAGGGAGCAATACCTGTCTTCATAGGCTTTACTAGACTTTAGAGAAAAGGAAGAGAGATAACTACAGTTTTAGAAACATATACATGAAATGTAGAGATGCTTTGTGCATACCCTTGGTTTGAGTGTTTTAGTTTATTTCCTCAAACACCAGATTTCATGAATAAGGACTACTTTTAAAAAGCCACAAAAATGCCCAGGCAGTAGAGGCACACACCTTTAATCCAAGCACTCAGGCAAAGGCAAATGGATCTCTGTGAGTTCGAGGCCAGCCTGGTCTACAAGAGCTAGTTCCAGGACAACCAGGCTGCTATACAAAGAAACCCTATCTCAAAAAAAAAAAAAAAAGCCACAAAAATGGTGGAGAATTCTAATGCCATCTATTGTTATCTTCTTTGGTTGATATCTTTAGATCAATTGTTGGAATAAAAATACGATAGACTTTTAGCATCTGTAAGCTGAGAGGCACCACTGTATAGAAGATTGCTTATGTCTGTAAATAAGGAAAGCAGTATTATTCTCCAATCAGTATTAAATACAATAATAGTAAATGAAAACTAAGTAAAATACTATTAATCTGGAATCGTCTGAACATGTGCAAAGGATATTGCACTACAGTGTAAGCAATCTCATAGAATGTGAACTGCTTTTAACCTGAAAAAGTAGGTAAATGCTACCAAGGGGCTAATAATGATGACTTTAAAAGACCAATTTTTGCTGCCGTTAGAATTCATGAAGATATGAGAGTGAGAACACTGGGAACTTGAATGGTTTTGTTGCCAAGAGATGACTCTCTTTCCCTTGGCATTTGATAGTTCCAAATTACCCTTTTCCTTTGCTCTGTCCCTTTTACCACAGAGGCCTGATGTAATCATTAGGAAAGAATAAGGAAAAATGTCTAGAGAGAAAAAGCCGGTCCACGACTTGCACATGGAAACAGCTAGAGAGAAAGGCTCCTATCCTAACGCAATGCAATAGCTGCTTCTTGCGTATGAAAGATTCCAAATTGCCATAGGATTTTTTCTTAGTAGCATCACTTTTAAATAGATGACTAAATAGTTTTGTTCAACAAAACTGATAGATGAAAAACGTCAGTCTTAACTGAGTTGTAAAGGCAACGGTTAGGAGCTTAATTTCACTGTAGGAGTTCAGTAACTTGTCACTGTGATAAAACACCATGATCAAAAGGAACTTAGGGTAGACAGAATTTATCTTAGTTTATGGTTCCAGAGGGATACAAGTCCATGATGGCAGAAGGAAGGCAGAAGGAAGGAATGGTAACAAGGAGGGAGCATGGTGGCAGGAACAGGAGCTGAGAGCTCATGTCTTGAACTAGACGTAGGAAGCAGAGATGAGGAATGAGAAGCGGTGTGAGACTTCTCATCGCAAAGCCCGCTCCCAGTGATGTTCTTCTTTCAACAAGACTGCACCCCTAAACCTCCCCAAACACCACCAGCAGCTGCAAAGCAAGTTTTAAATTCCCAAGACCACGAGGGACATTTCTTATTCAAACCACTACAGTCTTTGGTATCTAACTAAAAGTAAAGAGTGTACTACTTAAAAAATAAATAAATAAAAACAAAAAAGCAGGAAGTATTGAATAAAAATGTACCTTATTTCTATTTCATCCTATTTCCATATTTTAAATCACCTCTGAGATGAATCTACACTAAGATCAAGTCAAAGTTACCTATAAGAATGATTAATTTTCCCTGTGAAATGCTGAATTATGCTCTCATCTTGTAGTATAACACTTGTAGAGATGTACGGTGTGAGATTTAGGAAGGCATGGCAAAGACGAATCCCCTACTTGACATGTACTGATTTTAAGCTCTGTACTTTCTATGGTCCCATCCTCCAAGCCATCAGGGTGAAAAAAAAAAAAAAAACCAAAACCAAAACAGTGGCAAAGAGGATGTATGAGACATGACTCAAAGCACTTTTGCTTAGTTATTCCATAGGTTTTATGAGTTGTTCTTGAGCCTAAAGCACTGTGGTAGCTGCTGGGTATCGGATGGTGACAGAAACAGATGCTCAGCCCCTCCTGTGGCTCTTACCTTCCTATGAAGAGATAGATATAGTCAAGAAACAGACAAGTTTGTAAATAAAAATTTTAATGTATGACACAGAGGCAAAAAGCAAGTTATATGTGATACTAGTGTGAATAAGTGTATAGCTTCTGAGAGTGTTGTCAGAAAAGCCTACTTGGTGATACTATTTAAGATGAAACCCACTAAAGGAGAAAGGACCTGGCCTGTGAGAAGCCAAGGAGGGGCTTCATGAGTCATGTGAAGACTATGTGAAGCTGGAGAAGAAGGGAGCTTACTGAGCATGTCTCAAGTATTCAAAGAGGTCAGACTAAGTCTCTCCAATCTTAGACTGTTCATAAAGTGATTTCAGATTTGGGTGGTTGACGTCTGACAAGCAAAATGGAGCATAATTGCCTAGCTTCCACACTTTCTTTCTCTCTATGTCCTTTGTGTTCTTTATTATGCTATAGTGAACAGTTCTCTGGGCCAACCATTAGTTCAGCCTATTTGAAGAATTACAAAACTTAATGGCAGGAAGGGGAGGCTATAGGGATGGCTTAGACAGTAAAGCATCCTCCACACAAGCGTGAGACTCTTAGATCTCCAGCACCCACATAAGACCTAGGCTCTGTGCCTCTCATGTGTAGCCTCAGCACTCGAAGGGGCTGAATGTAGTAGAGAGAGAACGAAGAGCTGGAGTTTATCAGACAGCCAGGCTGGTTTGGTGAGAGACCCTGCCTAGAAAAGTAAGGTGGAGAGCAATGGAGGACCACACCCAACATTAACCTCTGACCTCTTCACATACATGTGCATAAACATACATGGCACACATGTACGTACCATAAACACTCACATGTACACGTACACACACATACACACACACACTCTCTCTCATGGGTCCTAAGTATTTTGGTTAAGGTCCTGTCAAAGAAACAGAATTCACTCTGTATTTTAAGTAAGACTATTTTAAGACTCATCCTCTGAGGTTTACCTACCATCAGGAAGCTAAAGGAGCAAAAGGCAGGAAATCTATCACCTACTTTCAGCCTATAGAAATAAAATCAATGGTATTAATTTTTTCAAAAGATACTGCCAATCTCAAGAAACTCGGGGGCGGGGGCTTAAGTGCGTCTTATGAAACTTCTGCTCCTGCTTGCGGTGACCGCCTGGAAAATAATGATCTCTTCTCTTGGCTTCCAGAGTCCCATGCTCTTGCTAGGAGACCCCACTGTTTTACAAAGGAGAGTGTTAAAATGATCAGTGGTGCTGAGTATGTGATAATCGTCCCAGGTTGGCAACAGACAATTCAGAACAGAAAATCTCTTAGTTTGCTGAGAAAAAAAAAAATCAAGTTATCCAATTTTAAGAGTAGTGGTGGAAAAGAAGCCAGCCCTTCTTGGTCCTTAGACATCTGGAGTCTGGTTATGGAAAAAATGATATTGTGCATTGGGTGTTGCTTTGGATTACCTGTCTCTCGTGGAGGGTGCCACCACACAAGCCTTGCTGTGTTGTGTCATCTGAGTCTTCTGTAATTTCACTGTTTTATTAAGCAAGCT
Source organism: Microtus ochrogaster (assembly GCF_000317375.1). Classification (NCBI taxonomy): domain Eukaryota; kingdom Metazoa; phylum Chordata; class Mammalia; order Rodentia; family Cricetidae; genus Microtus; species Microtus ochrogaster. Next base: position 53,167,479 of record NC_022015.1, on the reverse strand, counting down.
GCTTCATGTGTCAGGTACGAATCACGAGCAGGGAATCCTACCGCTGTGAAGGCTACTCTCTTGGTCCTTTTGTTCTAAATGGGAGCACCAACCAGATTATACATCACACCGTCTATGGTTGTGTAACAAAAGAACCTCAGCTCTGTGACTTGAGAAACATTTCTCACATGCCTGCCTACTTACTGGGACCAATTGCGGTGAGAGTGAGTTAGGGTTCTGGAATTGCAATCAGATAATGCCTAAGAGTGCAGTCACCTGAAGGCTCAAATAACCTGGATGTCCAGGACTGTTGCTTGACTCTGTCCTGTGTTGTGGTATTCTTTGTGGGAGCCCAGATTCTTAAATAGGGAGTCACAGGTCCATAGAGAGTCACAAAACTGAATGTAGGGGCTGTAAAAACTTTATTTTTTATTTTTATTTATTTATTAAAGATTTCTGCCTCCTCCCCTCCACTGCCTCCCATTTCCCCCCTCCCCCAATCAAGTCCCCCTCCTCCCTCATCAGCTCAGCTCGAAGAGCAATCAGGGTTCCCTGCCTTGTGGGAAGTCCAAGGACCTCCCACCTCTTTCCAGGTCTAGTAAGGTGAGCATCCAAACTGCCTAGGCTCCCACAAAGCCAGTATGTGCAGCAGGATCAAAACACAATTGCCATTGTTCTTGAGTTCTCAGTAGTCCTCATTGTCTGCTATGTTAAGCGAGTCCAGTTTTAACCCATGCTTTTTCAGACCCAGTCCAGCTGGCCTTGTTGAGTTCCCGATAGATCATCCCCAATGTCTCAGTATGTGGGTGCACCCCTCGCGGTCCTGAGTTCCTTGCTCGTGCTCTACCCAAGAGATGCCCTATCATACAACAAAAGTATATGCTCAACTATGTTCATAGCAGCATTGTTTGTAATAGCCAGAACCTGGAAACAACCTAGATGCCCTTCAACGGAAGAATGGATGAAGAAAGTAAGGAATATATACATATTAGAGTACTACTCAGCAGTAAAAAACAAGGACTTCTTGGATTTTGCATGCAAATGGACGGAAATAGAAAACACTATCCTGAGTGAGGTAAGCCAGACCCAAAAAGAGGAACATGGGATGTACTCACTCATGTATTTGGTTTCTAGCCATAAATAAAGGACATTGAGCCTATAATTCGTGATCCTAGAGAAGCTAAATAAGAAGGTGAACCCAAAGAAAGACATATAGTCATTCTCCTGGAGATTAACCTTCATCAGGCGGTGAAAGGAGACAGAGACAGAGACCCAAATTGGAACACCGGACTGAAATCCCAAGGTCCAAATCAGGAACAGAAGGAGAGAGAGCACGAGCAAGGACCGCGAGGGGTGCACCCACATACTGTAAAAACTTTCTTAAGAGTAGGTTTCTGAACATACAATAACCAAACATTAATTCAAAGTCAAATGTGTAATGAACTCAAAGTGTTTCTGGTGGTGCTTGTCATGGTGTATCGTGTGATTTCACTCTGGCCTTGTTTCTGAACGTATAACACATGTTCTTTGCGGTGCACAGGCCATCCCACCAGGCAACAACAGTGTCTGAAATGGTCCAATGTAGGTTTCAGAATAGTCAGTGTTATGAGTTGTGGTATTTGTATTCTGAAATTAACTTTTCTGCTCTTGCAGGAGCATAGTGATTGGGTCATGGAAAACAGAGACTTTTAATGCTTCCCAGCCATTATTCTTCCATACATGCCAAATTTGTCTTTGTGTTACATTATGCAACAATGTTTGGTTTTAAAAATTGATGTTAAAATTTCTGACTTGTGTTTCATTAAAAATAAATTGGCAAGTAAAATTTGGTTTGTGATGAGGATAGAATTTCTAAAAATTTCTGAAGTGTCTGTAAATTTATTTCTACCATTTTATACTACGTATCAATGCAAACCCAAGCATTGATATTGTAAGATTAAAATACTAAACAATTGCTGCGAATAATTCTTCTGTACACTGTGAAAATCCATTACTCTCATTAATTAATAAAGAAGCAGACTGGCCTATAAAAAGGAAGGATAAAGTTAGGCAGGACAATCAAACTGAGGCTATTAGGATAAGGAGGGGCAGAGAGAGAGGGCAGTCCAGCAGATGCAGAGAGTGAGATGAGTCCACAAGATGGTCCTGAAGAAAGGTACCAAGCCATGTGGCAAAGCATAGATAACAAATATGGGGTTAATTTAAGCATAAGAGTTGATTAGTGAGAAGCCTAAGCTATTGGCTGAGTATTCACAATGAACATTAAGCCTCTGTGTTAATTATTTGGGAGCAGGGAATCAGGACAGGAAAACCCCTCCTACAATCAATCCTGCAAAAATCTTGAAAATATTCTACTATTTTCATGTCAATATTTATCAAAGATTTAAAATCTACTTATTATTATTTGTAGGGTGTGTGTGTGTGTGTGTGTGTGCCATAACACATGTGTGGAGATCAGGTGATGAATTCTGGGAGTTGGGCCTTTTCTTCTACCATAAATTCTGGGGATTAAACTCAGGTTATCAGATTTGTACAGCGAGTGCCTTTACCCACTGAACCATGATGCCAGTCCTCAGTAAGATTTAATTCTTTACGTGAAAAAACAACAAATCTCATTAGTATGCAAATTTACTTTCATATTTAAAAAATGATAAAATTGCATATATATGTAATTATTTTAAAATAAGATTTGATTTGTTATCAGTAAATATTTCCTTTCTGAAGATTTGTTTTTATTTACATGTATATTGATACATGAGTGTGAGTGCATGCCCCTGTGTGCAGGTGTGTGCACACTGTGCCTATGTGGAGGCCAGAACAAGGTGTTGGGTGACCTCCTCTGTCATGTTCTACTTCTGCTTTAAGGCAGGGTCTCCCAGTGAGCTCTGGGCTCATATCTGGCCAGACTGGAAGCCGGCAAGCACCAGTGATTTCCTAGTCTCAAGTCCCCTTGGGGCTGGGATGACAGGTGGAAAATGTGACATCAGCTCTATGCTCTACCGTACGTGAGCTGGGAGCCAGGCTGGAGACTTAAAAACATACACGCATACACACACAGACAGAGACACAGGGCCACGGATCATCCTTGATACAAGAATGCCAACTTTATTGTGCTCAGGAGCAGCTTATATAGGGCTCGGGATCTTTCAGCTGCAGGCCTCACCAGAAACCAATCTCCTGCCATCAAGGTCCCGTGTTCAGAGCAGCTGCAGGCCTCTCACAGCAGGGGAAAACAAGTCGTTTACAAGAGATTCAGAGTCTGGAGGTCCACAGCCCCCAACAGACAGGCATTTTTGAGGATATCTAGCTTGTTATACGGGTATCATCATCACAGAGTAAAGACTCTCACTTAACTCATGAACCATGCCTCCAGTCCCAAATGTTTTATTTTTATATATAATCACTAAAAACTTCTCAGGCAAAAAAAAGGGATTATGAATGGAAAAAGTTGAAGAAGCCCTGGTCTAGTACTCTGTACCCTTCTGGAAAAATATTTGAAACATTGTAACCTTATGTTGCGGGAGGTCCTTCCGCTCCTCCAGCCAATAGCCGCTGAGATACCAGCCCATTGGGGCATGGTCTCTCTCTTTAAAAAAGCGGTGTCTTCCCTCCTCACTCTCTCTTACTTCCTGCTCTGCTTCTGGCGACTAGACTCCTTCCTGATTGCACAGAGGGCTGTTGTCTGGGACGGTGATCTGTGAGTTTTTTCCCCTTTAAATAAATACCACCTTATTAATCATAATTCCAAACTGCTGTGGGATTGTTTGTGACTTACGCCTTCAACCTTAGAACACCATACATGGGAACTGGCTCCCAAGAGGAAGGAAGTGGAATCTCAGGCCAGATAAGGCTATGGCTTCAACTACACAATGTTAAAATGGTCAAACACAACAGTACTAGCAGCCCCGCTGGAGAGTGTGAAGAGCACATTGTAGAAATGAATGTAGGACATAAAGCACGACTCCGTTATCTTTAGATAATATGACCTCCTGCAAGTGCTAATGGCATGAGGACTCATTATAGAAGAAGAAATTGAAGAGAAACAGCAAGTATTCGTGCTAACCAAGGGAAGCAGGGAGGATGTACATTGAAGATAATGAATAAGGTGGGCTTTGTGTCTGTTTCTCTAAAATGTGGTTCTATTCAAGTGGCCTCAAGTAACCATCAGTGTTACCCTGTCATGCAGACAGTATCTCATGGACTTACACTTGTTTACACAGGCTAGATCCTCTTGGAAACCCAACTGGGGGTCTCCTGACCATACAAGAAGAAAAGACGCTCGGGTGTGTTTTTTTTTTACCCTAAACATCATCTCTTCTTTCTGTGTTGTGGTTGGAGCCACTATGCTGATTTTGACATCACAGTATAGTCCTTGGGCCAAATACAGCCTGACACTTATTTCCTAATAAAAGTTTTATGAAAAATAAAAAAAAAGAAGAAATTGAATCAGGGACAGGTCCAGCTGCTGCTCCCACCTTGGAAGATGTGTTGTAGCAAGTCCAGTCTAGGAGCACATTGGCATACCCTGGTTGTTGCTGCTGAAAGCTTGGCCACCTACCAGTAAGTGGCAAACAGCTAGAGAACTCGGGGGTGGGGTAAAACCCATGATTTTGATGATAGGTATAATCTTTTTGAATACTTTCTTCATGAGCCCACTGGATAATTATTTCCATTATGGCTGTAGTCATAAGTGCAGCATTTTGTTCCTGTGATTATAGACTACTTTTTCTGCAGCGGATACCCTTTGGTCAGAATTCATATAAACTAACCTTCAGAATCTGTTCATATGCAAAGATATTTTTCATTATCTCTTGACTTAGCTACCTTCCTATTGCTGTGATAAGACACCAAGACCAAGACAACTTAAAGAATAAAGCGTTTATCTGGGGCTTAGTCTCAGGGTTAGAGTCTGTGACTATCCTGGCAGGAGTCATGGCAGCAAGCAGGTAGCACGGTGCTAGAGCAGAGCTGAGAACTTACATTCTGAGCCATAAGCACAAGGCAGAGAGGGAGAGGAAGAAGCAGGGGAAGGGAAAGGGGGAGGAAGAGAGAGAAAAAAATGGCAAGCATCTTCTGAAGCTTCAAAGCCTACCCCCAGTGTCACTCCTCCACCAGCAAGGGCACAACTCCTAATACTTCCCAAACAGTTCCAACAACTGGGAGATGAGTATTCAAAATTATAAGCCTATAGGGACCATTCTCATCAAACCAGGACATCCTTCTTTCCCAAACATTAACAATTCCTAAATTTTACTAATTCCTATATAATTTTCATACATTTACCAGAGTCTCTGGCTAACCAAACTATTTCCTGCTATTTATAAACCAGTGTAGATAACTCTCTTGGTCATGCCTTCTCCCAATCTGAGTGGACAGCTAGACACAAAATTCTAATGTTCACACGGAGAATCTCCTTTCTACTTGGTTCTTTAAGGCCACGAGTAGGCCAAAATGTTGAAACACAGTACCCACTGGGTATGAAGAACTATTTGGAAACTAGGCATGTATAGTCACATGTCTTGGGAAATTCTCCATGCTGCTACTGGGAACAGGACAGGGAAAGGAACGGGACAGGGAAAGACATGTCACCACAGCAGAGGTAGGTGGTTTGGATGTCTGAGTCACTTTCTCACGCTATTTGTGTCTTCAGAATCTGCTTGAACTGATCTTGTATATCCTGCTTACAGCGCTGTTGCCCCATAAGCCAAGTAACATCTTAGATCAATCACATGCTCACCTAGTATCTCAGGTTTTCAGTCCCAAGGGCACAGAAGCAAGGCCAGCACTTTCCCCCAAAGAATACTACTTATCAATAGAAGCCTGGCTTCTCCAAACTCCTGAGGGCGTTGTTACGCCATTTTTATTTGCTACTGTGTGAGCATTCTGCCCCACTGTTTCAAGTGCTGCTTGGTGTGCTGAGTTACATGATCCAGATCAGATTGCACAAAGTTACATCTGCTTCGGAGTCTCCAACTGCTCTGGAAATCATTCAAAATGATAGTTTACTCAATAAGTGACTCAAAGAACTCCATGAGAGTATGTTACAGCCAGAATTCAGATGGGTTTGCACGTCTTAGTGACAGAGTCCATAAAATGAAGCAACTTTACCCTTTCTCCTCAGTGGAAGTCCTGTGGTGTGCTTAGGAACATCACTAAGCTTTCAAGGCCCTGAAGGTTACAAGGGCCCATCTTCCTTCCTCTGCCACACATGTGGCAAGGCAAGAGTACTTGCTATTTCCTGTACACAAAACCAAAGTCCTTAAAGGAATGAAGGACTTGACTCCCTCATTAATACACACAGACATCTGTGTATATGGAATAAGAATAGTGCAGTTGCCTATGATGTCTATACCTTTTCCCTGGAGAATGTAAACACAGAAGTTGGAATTATTAGACTGTGTAACCTATGTTTCCTATTCCCTGCCTTGCAGGTAGTATTCTTTCAATACATACCCAAATGGATGCATGGCTAGATTAAATAGTTTATGAGGAAAGAGTGGTAAGCACAGGACAACTGACTTGAAGGACACGAAGTATAAATGTAATACCATGTGGAGGAAGTCTCCTAGGACCTTAGCCAGAATCCTGATCACAAGGACCCCAAAGTCCACATTTTGTCACTTGGATTTTTTTTTTTCTAAGAGGTTGTCTGAAGATGTTGAACAGGTCTATGCTTTCTGTTGAAATCTACTTATTCCTCAGGGTTGTTCCCATCACTTTACCTTGGCCATACATGCCCGCATATATACATTCATAAATGCACATACATATCTCTCTTCACATACATACTCTGAGTCTTTATCAGATGGTGATATCTATCTTCACATACGTACCCCGAGTCTTTATCAGATGGTGAGATGAGAGAACATTTGATATGAATTTCCCTCTCCTGGCATCTGGCACAGAAGTTGAATGTAGAAAGAATTTCAATATTTGTCAAGTAAACAAGTAAAGCCTCACTAAAATGCCACCTCCAGCTTAAAGCCCTCTTGAATCACCCCATCTAGGAGTGCTCTCCTGAGACCTTGAATTTCACTGTACTCAGTGAGACGCTGGCACTTTTAACATGCGTATTTTACAGTTACTTGTTTATGCAAATTCTTTTTTTTTTTTGCTAAGTTAAAAGGGGTTGTCAAATTCATTTTGGTATCATGGAAAATAGTGCAATTTCTTACATGAGGAGAATATCAAGTGTGTATTTATTGAGAAAAACAAACGTGATTATTCTTTATTATTAATGTTGTGGGTGGCAAAGAATAAGAAGAGAACCATAATTATAAAAATCTAGTAAGTTCATTGTAATCCATTAGTTGTTTTTTTTTTAACCAGCTGGAAGTCTGTATATAAGATATAGAAACTATACTAGAAAGAATTATCAATAAACATATGTCTTTTAAAATAATCTTGGGATAATCACAACCAAAAAATGTTACCCTTTTAAAGAATATAACTTAGTGTTTTTTAGTATACTCATGAGGCTACTGGGTAGCCACCTCCATCTAATTCCAGACCACTTCCCCAATGACATTGTATGTGGCTCTGGTGTTTGCTGTGTTTCTTCAGAGTGTTTTTTTGTTTGTTTGTTTGTTTTTTGTTCTTTTGTTCGTTTGGTTATTGTTTTCCTTTTAGCATGCTTTGTACTTTTCTGTGGAAAACTGAGTGTGATGTACGATATAAAACAGCGTACTCCCCCCCGCCACACACACACACACACATTTCTGGAAGCTTCAAAGTCAAGCATTTTTGTTTCAGGCAGCTGCCCCCTTGCTGGACCCTCAATTGGAGTTTTCTCTCTGTACACACACACATCTCCAGGATCCATGTGTCTGAATTTCTTCCTCACATGAGAGCATCATTCAGGTTGGCTTAGAGTTCACGCAGTGCCATCATTTTCACTTACCTCTTTAAGGGCCCTAGCTCCAAAACAGTGGAAATCAGATGGACTGAGAGTTAGGGCTTCATCATAAGAAATGTGTGTGGGGATAGATAGAACCCAAACCACAGTGCATATCAACTTCCCTCTTTAAATTGTGTTAGTTACCACCCATACTGTAAAGATATTCATCTACAGCTAACCAAATTTTACTCCTAAAGAATGCTAATGGGCTTCAAGGGTGGTCCAAATATCCTCTGGTGTCTTGGAACATTGCTATTATTCATTTCTCTTATCTACGAGTGATTATTATTAAATACAATAGTGGCATTATTGTTTTGAATATACTTTTCTTTCAGATAAGTGAAAGAAAATGATTCATTTTAATTTTGTATGTTTTTCTCCAAGACCCATCCATTCTTTGTACAAACCCAAGTTCTCAGTTTGTGTAATTTTACTGCCCTCTGAAGAATTTTCAAAATGACAAATTGCCCCAATTTTCATCAGTATGACAAAGTGTCTCTTTCTAAAGGACCACTTCACTGGTACTGAGTTCCATGCTGGCAAGTTTTAATTGCATCATTGTTAACTGTCTTGTCTTCCTGTAGCATCACTTCTGAAGAGCGGTGTGACACACACACTTCTCACCCTCCCACCTCTTACAAATAAGGCACTCCACTCACTTCTGTTCAAGATGTTCTGTGGCTTATCTTCTATAGTTTGAATAGGAAATAACTAGTGTGCGCGCTCGTATTTGTGTATGTGTGTGTGTGTGTAGAGAAAGAGAGAGAGAGAGAGAGAGAGAGAGAGAGAGAGAGAGAGAGAGAGAGAGGTGATCTTACTTGGGTTCACTTCTTGATTCTGTGGTCTGTGTTTTTATCAATTTTGAGACATTCTTAACCATTCTTATGTCAACCCTATTCTCTACTCTCTCTTTTCTCTCTCTTTCTCTGTCTGTCTGTCTGTCTGTCTATTTCTATTTGGTTTTTGTTTTTCTTTTATAAATGTAGATTATGCTTTTCCCTCCCTCAATTCCCCCCATCCACATCCACTCCCTTTCTGTCTTTCATTAGAAAACAAACACATGTCCATCCCCTCTGGCCCTTACACTCTGCTTCTTCTTGCACGTGGGTTCCCTGAGCCCTGAAGGGAGGGTTTTGATGGAGACATTTCACTTTGGACTGAGTGTTCCAAGGTCTCTCATTCTCTGTGTAATGTCTGGCTGTGTTTCTCTATATTGGTTTCCATCTGCTACAGGAGGAAGCTTCTCTGATGAGGGCTGAATAGGCACTGATTTATGAGTATAGTGGAATCATTCAGAGTGATTTTATTGCTACTTTTTTAACAGTAGCAGTTGATTTTATTTATGTTACTGGGATGACTAGTCTCTGGTTCTTGGTCACTCAAGCAGTGTGTGTTTGGGTTCTATCTTGTGGAGTGGGTCTCAAGTCTCTCTCTTCTTGACTTTATGGTCTGGGTTACCTTATGCAGGATGCTTTTGCTTTGTTTTGTTTTAAATAATTCCATTCATTAACCTGCAAATTTCATTTTTTAACAGCTGAAAAATATTTCATTGTATAAATTTACCATATTTTCTTTATTCATTCTTCTGCTGAGGGACATCTAGATTGTTTATAATTTCTGGTTATTACTTATTTTTATTTTATGTGCATTGGTGTTTTGCCTGCATGCATGTTTGTGTGAGGGTGTTGGATCTCCCACACAGGAACTAGAGTGACAGGAAGCTATGAGTGGCCATATGGGTGCTCAACCAGGTTCTCAGGAAGAGCAGTCAGTGCTCTTAACCACTGAGGCATCTCTCCAGCTCCCTAATTTCTGGCGATTATGGCCAGAGCAGTCATAAATGTGGCTGAGCAAATATCTCTGTGGTGGAATGAACTGCCTTTTGGATATATGCCCAAGTGTGACATGGCTAGATCTTGGGGTAGATTGACTCTCATCTTCCTAAGGAACTGCCACACTGATTTCCATAGTGGCTGGACCAGTTTGCAGTTTGCAGACACTATGGATTAAGGTTCTCTCCTCTTCCTCTACATCTCTATATTCTCAAACTGTCACTTGTTTTATTGATCTTAGGCATTCTGCCAGGTGTATGATGAAATCCCAAAGTAGTTTTGATTTTCATTTCTCTAATGGCTTAGGATGTTGAACATTTCTTTAATTTTTTTTCAGCCATCTGAGTTTTTTGAGATTTTTTTTTCTATTTAGATAAATACCCCATTTTAAATTGCATTATTTGGTTTCTTGATGCCTAGAGTTTTTTTTTAAGTTCTTTATATACTTTGGATATTAGCCCTCTATTGATTGCATAGTTGGAAAAAAAATCTTTTCCTGTACTGTAGACTGCCAAAGTGACAAGGAAATGTCACTCAAGAGCCAGGAAAAATCGGGAGATAGATTAAAGAATCTTATTCTACTTCATTAATTCATCTAGTCCTTCATCGACCCAAGATACAGTTTAATTTTTGCGTATGTGAGAATTTATGTGCGTGTGCATGCTTGTGTGTGTGTGTTTGTGTGCATGAGTGTGCAGATATACCTACGTGTGTGTGTGTGAATGTGGAAAAGAGAGGTTGATGTTGAGTGCCTTCCTTGATTGTACCTTCCTGATCTTTTAGATTTTATTTGTGTACATGTGTGCCTCCTTGTATATATGTGCACCGTGTGTGTGTGTGTGTGTGTGTGTGTGTGTGTGTGTGTGTGTGTGTGCCAGCAGAGGCCAGAAGTGGTGTTAGAGCCCCTGGGACTGGAGTTAGAGATGACTGTGAGCCACTATATGAAGGCTAGGAACCAAACCTGTGTCTTCTCATAGAACAGTGAACCATCTCTCCAATCCCTCCACATTACTTTTTGAGTGGGTCTCTTGCTGAACTTGGAGCTTAATGATTGGCTAAACTGTCTGGCCATCAAGCTCCAAGGATCCTCATATTCCTGCTTCTAAAGTACTGAAATTAGAGACACATGCTGGCACTTCTGCCTTTCTCTTGGGTGTTGAGGGTCTGAAATCAGATCCTCATGCTCATACATTGTTGCGGGAGGTCCTTCCGCTCCTCCAGCCTATAGCCACTGAGATACCAGCCCATTGGGGCGTGGTCTCTCTCCCTTTAAAAAAGCTGCCACTTCCCTCTCCTCTCTCTCTTCACTTCCTGCTCCGATGGCGACTGGACTCCCTTCCTGGTTGTGCAGAGGGCTGACGGTGATCTGTAAGTTTTTTCCCCTTTAAATAAATACCACCCTATTAATCATAATTCCAAACTGCTGTGGCATTGTTTGTGACTTATGCCTTCAATACATGAAGCATTTCCCTAGCTGAGCCATCTTCCACATTCCTTAATGTGTAATCTGACTGATTGTCTACTTTGCCTTGTGATATAGAAATGAATAATTTGTATTGGTATGGATCTTGGTCTATTGATACAAATTTTAAGTCAATTTTGTTGTATGTATATTTCTCCTCTTAAGGTATTGTGATTGTGCAGTTAATTTAAAAATGTAATGTATAATTAAGAAATATAGGCTAATAGATAATCATCTCTAATAGTCAAATTTGTAGTCATGTTATTTAGGCTTTCTAGATATATACAAGTATATTTCAGTTAGATAAGGATTCTTCAAAGCTTTCAAAGACCTTCAAAAATGGCATTTAAAATGTTTTAAGAACTTAGGACTTTTCAGGACATGAGACGTGTCTGCTCCTGGCAGCACCAATCTACTTCAAGAGGAAGATGAGCATCGAAGAGGCTTCTTATGGAGTTTGTTAGCCATTTGGGCAAGAAACTGCTCTTGCCTAGACTGCTTGATGTTATGCTGTATGACCTGGACACACAGGACCCACAGAGAAATCACTTCTGAACTTATCTAAAGGTGAAACAATCCTTTAGGTTTCCTGCTTCATGAAAGAGTCAGCCAAACATTTTGCAGGGCGCAGAAAAAAGTGACTGACAAACTGCCAATATGGGCAGAACTGTCTTTGAAATTCCCTGCTTCATGGAAAAGTCCGTTGGATATTATGGACATATAGGCTGAAGATGGATGCTCCAATGTTACAGAAGAACTTTGGGTTACTGTTCAGGCAGCAAGATGTCTCCGTCAATTCTAGAGTTTTGGAAGTTGCTTATGATGTACTTCCTGTTAACTTAGGTAATATTATATCCTTTTGGGGTCTTAGATGGAGTTGAAGAATAGATAATTATAATTATAGTTTTCCTTAGTTATGATTAAAGATAAAGTATATACTATAGATATATATATATATATATATATATATATATATTTATGTGTATTGTAACTGTAATTCTTGCTTGATACCTGCTTTGTTATATATAATTTTACTATGGTAAAGTCATCCTCCTGGATATTAACCTCTATCAGGCGATGAAAGGAGACAGAGACAGAGACCCACACTGGAGCACTGGACTGAAATCCCAAGGTCCAAATCAGGAGCAGAAGGAGAGGGAGCACAAGCAAGGAACTCAGGACCGCGAGGGGTGCACCCACACACTGAGACAATGGGGATGATCTATCGGGAACTCACCAAGGCCAGCTGGACTGGGTCTGAAAAAGCCTGGGATAAAACCAGACTCGCTGAACATATTGGACAATGAGGACTGCTGAGAACTCAAGAACAATGGCAATGGGTTTTGATGCTACTGCATGTACTGGCTTTGGGGGAGCCTAGGCAGTTTGGATGCTCACCTAACTAGACCTGGAAAGAGGTGGGTGGTCATTGGACTTCCCATAGGGCAGGGAACCCTGATTGCTCTTTGGGCTGATGAAGATGGATGCTCCAATGTTACAGAAGAACTTTGGGGAGGGGGAAGGAAATGGGAGGCAGTGGCGGGGAGGAGGCAGAAATCTTTAATAAATAAATTAATTAATTAAAAAAGGAGAAGACCACAGGGAAAAAAATAAAGTTAAAACCTTCCTTTTTATTTAGACAGCAAAGGGGAAGTGATGTGGGATCCCCCTCTGTATGCTGTGAATACTACTGGTTAGTAAAGAAGCTGTTTGGGCCTGTGATAGAGCTAGGTGTGTGTGTGGCAGCGGGGTGGAGGGGGACTAAACTGAATGCTGGGAGAAAGAAGGTGGAATCAGAAGAAGTCATGGAGCTGACACAGGAGAAAGATGTGAGATGCTAGTTGGAACTTTGCCAGTAGGCCACAACCCTCATGGTAAAATATAAAATAATGGAAATAGGTTAATTCTAGATGTAAGAGCTAGTTAGCAATATGCATAAGTGATTGGCCAAAGAGTGATTTAAATAATATAGTTTCTGTATGATTATTTCAGGTTTAAGCTGTCAGGAACAAATGAGATGCTTCTGTCAACAACCTTGGTTTTCCAAGTGTCAGTTTCTGTATGAACTGTGTCCTCTGAGCTTTTCTCAGCAATGACAGTTTCACTACACTGGTAAAGAAGCAGGAATTAATAATTTAATCTTTCACTCTTCATTTTCAGATCTTCATAGAAATCAGTTGGAAGAAAAATTATATTGAAGCCCACAAGGAGATTCTCGGCTTTTCTATGAAAAGAAATTGATATAGAATTGCTAAAATTATAATTTGCTATCACTATATCTTGCTTTTGAAAGAGAATCAGATGTGTGGTCATGAAAATTCATCAAAAAGTAAAAAAGTACATATAAATGAACAACTTCTGTAGGTTACATATGTTTGTTTTGATGAAGATAGCCAGGGAAGAAGAAATACGTTTACATGTTTTAATTCTTTACCATTAAAAGGATAATTTTTGAGACTGAAGGTATAGCTCAGTGCTTCCCTACAACACACAAGGCCCCAGGTTCAATCCTAAGTACAAAAACAGAAAGGAGAAGAAAAGAGAAAAGGAAGCATCATTCTACAGGAAGGAAACGGGGCCCACCACAGATGGCTCTGTTTTACCCCTGAACATGGTTCTTTTTGCCATCTGGAGTCATGCATGAACAGTGGCTCATTCTTCAGTCTGGACTAGTCTTTCAGAAAAGGAAGTATTAACAGAAGCAAATGTATTAATAACAAACAGAAACGCAGATCAGTCAAATATTTTGACTCACATTCTTGGCTCCAAGTTGTCGAGAGGGGACAACTTTGTATCTGTAAATATTCCTGTCTGTCGAAGAGTTAGATAGGGTGCTCAAGGCTGACTCTCTGTGTCCAGAGAGGTAACTTAATTTTCTGGTGTGTTGCAGTTTGCAGAGGAGCGGTTGTACAAATAAATGTAAGGTTATCTTACTTTAGGTCACAGCCTTGGGTAAAGCCAGGAGGCATGTCACTCAGTCTTCATACTGAGCTGTGTCTCAACCATATTAGGAAAAAGCTCAGACAACTCGTAATGAGTTATTTTGTAGTCTGAATCACTAGTAATTTCCCTACCCCCTCTCACTCTCTCTCTGCCTCCCCTCCCTCCATCCCTCTACACCCCCCCCCAGTATAGCATGCTTTATTTTTTAAAATTATTCACACCAGGCAAAGGTGAGGTGTTCCATGTCACCAAACAACTGACTGAGGTTTGCTTCCCTAAGGTCTTATGAAAGCAGCTGTGTTGGCTGCTCTACAGAACAAAGGGTCTGGGGGGCAGATGCCCTAGTGTCAAATACAGGCTCAACAATTCTGTGATCGCTTCTTAAAACAGCTTCTGTTTCTTCTTGTATAAAATGAATGTAATATTTTGAGGGCTTATTGTGCTTATTAACTAAGATAATAGTTGGAATGCTTCCAGCAATACCTGGTTTAACACATGCTAATTATTTGTCACATAATTTGAGGTAAAAAATTACAAAAAGCATTATCCCATTGATATTTATCAATATGAATAAAATAGATTTTACTTTACATTTTTTAGATCGGGGAGGGCACCAAACATTATGGATGGTATTCAAGAGAGTAGGGTTCCCTAAGCCCCTCTCATTCTTCCGGGGATGGAAACTGTGAGGGAAGATGCTCAGTGTTGGGGGTTGAGTTGGGACAGGGACTCCTCAGCAGCCAAGGACCTCTCTCTTCCTCTTCTATTCTTGTGGTGTGTGTTCCAAGACTTCTTGCTCCTTGGAGGTCGTGCAGGTCATGAAGTTTACCTCCCTGCTGCTATAGCTATAGCTGTATTCATTGTCATACCCGGAAATGATATTTACAAAGCCTGCCCCAGTGACACACCCCCTCCAACAATGGCCACAGCTCCGAATCCTTCGCAAACAGTTCCACCAACTGGGGGCCAAGTATTCAAACGTCTGAGCCTATGGGGGCCATTATCATTCAAACCACCAGACATAGCAAAAAGAGTACCAATCTCTGCGGGAGAGGTGGAGGGGTGGGTATATTTCTGATGAATGTAGATCACTTTGAATATTCTTTCCCTCCCATTGAATTCATAAACTACATTTGTGACAATTAAGTAGATGTTTCTACTTTAACTGTTTTGAGAGTCCTAAGAGCTGACTTCCCCACCAGTGCGTATTTTGAGAAAGAACAATGACTACTATTTTCTCTCTTTAGTCCTTCCTCCCAATGTTGTTAATTTTCTGGTAGTATCCGTGTTTCCTGTAATGGGTGACACTTACAGCTAGGAACACCCTGACCAGGTCCAGAGCAACAGAAGGTCAATGAGATGAAACTGGTGCATCCTTGGCTCTGCCCCCTGCCGCTTTCCCCCTCCTGTTGGTTTCCCCTGGATGTTTCTTGTCATGAGATGGTGTGAGCCAATGTGAAGGGGGTCTTACCGACATGACAAAGCCCTGTTGGAAGTCATCGTTGTTCATGTTGATTTTAATGGAGCATCAAGCAAACTTCTGTTTGGTGTTTGGGAAGTTTTCATTAGTTAAATGTTAAATCTTAAGATACATATACAGAAATCCTACATTAACTTAAAACTGAGTTTGGGATTCTTTGGGGGAAATTTAGCGGGCATTTATAACAGATTTCAGAGGATGGGACAGCCTTTCTAAACATGTCACCAAAGCCTAAAACATAAAAATATTGATACAATATCTCTTTATCTACATCTCATGTTAATAAAATCCAAAATATTAACAAATAAAATAAGGGAAAGATGTGGGAATACACATGACATATCATAAGAATTCTTAGTATAAGAACAGCCCATACATTAATAAACAAATGGCATCCAGTAAAAGACCAATGAATACTGTTGTTTGATATTTTTAAAGAGGAAAATGAATTACTTAGTTATTACAGTGAAAATGACTGACAGCCAGAAGGAAAATATTATTGGAAAATAGATCAAGATAAGGAGAAACTGCAGAATACAGTCCAACTGGGTTAAAACATTGACATTTATTGTTGGTGGCATCAACTGACATCATAATTAAAAACCCACAATTGAGCAAGTCAAACACCAACAAGCTAGAGCAATGCATCATACAACTTGTTTTCCTTCAAAGAAAGACATAGTGGTGATTTGGCAAGGGGTCTGGGACATAGACTAGAGCACAATACCAGAAGAGAATGATCTCGAGTTGTCATAGAAACTTCTGGTTGAAGTACAGTCTTCTTGATTCTCTTGATAATGGAGGTTTAATTCAGGCAATAATTAATGCTCCGTGACTCTGTTACCTCACCTGTTCTGGGTGTGGTCAGTATGGTTGGAGGAGACTCGTGGGCCTGGCAGCTGTTGTGCAACTTCTCTTTAGGGAGATGTTTTATGTCAATACTGTGCCAGGTGTTCTAAGACGAAGTGGATATGCAGTGTGTCAGCAGAAACCAAGTCTCACATGATTCTATTTTATGGAGGAAGATGGTAAAGAGGTAAGCAAAGGAAAAAAGAGATACAGTTACCTTTCTGACAAAGGACAACATAGGGTTGTGTAATGGAGATAAGAGGCTGGTGCATAAGGACAACCTGACATAGTACAGTCAAGGGTGAGCTTCTGGGGATAAAATGTAATAGATGAGAAATGTCCATACAGAAAGTGAGGGACTGCGGGGTCTAGCAAGCTCCCTCAAAAACCATGGCACACTAAAATACACACAAAAAAAAAATCTAATGTGGAAACAATTCCAGGGAACTCTGCAAGCAGAAAATGATACAGATGTGTGGTGAGAGAACAGAATAACCTAAAAGGAGATGTGGAAGATACGCAGCCACATTCATATATAAGGCAATGTAGGCTTACAGTGACTTAGATTTTTATTTCAAGAGCCACAAGAAACCATTGCATTATGTTATGCTGAGATATATTTGATGTGACTATCATTCTCTGGCTTCTGCAAGGAAAATGAATGGTAGCAGGAAAAATAATTTAGAGCTGAGTGTCAGATTGAGGGTGCCAAAAATGGAAGTAATTTGGAGAAAAGTGAACAAAAACAAAGATTCATTTTGAAGAAAGGATGAATAGGTTTTTTGTTTGTTTTTGTAACAAACAGTGGATTGGCAGTATGGTGATGAAGGCGCTATCCAAAATGAGAAAATATGAAAATAGCTAGCTTTCAGTGTAGAATATTAACTATAGCTAGGGCATTGTAAGCATGCTGACTTATTCCTCTTACCTGAAATTTTATATAATTTGAAAAACATTTCCTTAATTCTCTCTCCATCCTGGTACCCACACTTCATCTTTGCTTCTGCAAGAAGATACCTTTGAAGATAACACATATGGTACACATAACTATGGAGCTTGGAAACCTTATTAGTTGGTTTTCTGTTGCTATAACAATATGCCAGAAACTGGGTGCTTTAAAAAAAGATATTTGTTTAGCTCAAAATTCTGGGGGTTCAAGCTCTAGTGAGGATAAGTCTCCCAGCTAGAACACAGCATAGGAGATGCGAGTGAGAGGAAGGTCACATGTCAAGACAGGAAGCCAGATGATTTGGGGGCCAGGCTTGTTCTATTTATAGAGCTCATTTTTCCAGGATTTAGCTCACTGTGTGAGATCAGCAATAGTGCTTCCGACCGTTGTACCCCCTTACCTAGCTTACATTTAGTTCTATCTCTTAAGGATTCCAATACTATCAACATTACCACACTGGTGGCTCATGGACCTATGGGGAATCTCTCAGGGTATATTGCCAAGGAAAAGGTCCAATAGAAATCATGATACCCTCTTCTCCCACAGCACATCTGCCACTACACACTTAGTTTGTCTTAATGGGACTTTGAAGAGATGGTGTTTATTTTCTTCATTGGCGTCATAATTTTTTCTATGAGGCTTCTTGTTCAAGTTCTCCATGTGTCCTGAAGAGACTGTGTCAGTCATATCCTTCCTATGACACGGATTATGAGCACCACAGGTCCTCGGGGTGTTTCTTGGTGAAATGTGTATGAGACAACTGTTTCGTTTATAAAAACTCCAGTGTGTTATTATGCAAACACACAGAGATGCACACACACACACAGACACACACACAGACACACACACACACACACACACACACAGAGAGAGAGAGAGAGAGAGAGAGAGAGAG
>NC_022015.1:53144294-53149093 GCF_000317375.1 Microtus ochrogaster | reverse complement strand
ACACACACACACACACACACACACAGAGAGAGAGAGAGAGAGAGAGAGAGAGAGAGAGAGAGAGAGAGAGAGAGAATAGATAGTTGACGAGAGGTAGGATGAAAAGCAAGACCTAAAAGTGAGAGGGAAAGAACCTGAATGCGGTGCCCATAATAAACAAAAGGAAGATGGGGGCAGTTGGCAAACTTAGACACTGCTAGAGGAAAACTAAATCTTTACAAACTTTCTGAAGAGCTACTAATTATCAAGGTCAAACACATGAATGCATGGTCAACTTTTAAATCCACAACTTCGTACATTTAGTCATTGTACATGCACACAAAGATTTAGTAACATAAAAGTTAAGACTTTTTTTTTATAGTGATGATGAATAGTAAACAATGATCACCTAACAATGTCGGACACTTTGTGAACCACTCAGTAAAGTGTTCTCCTGTCATTAGCTATCACATTGTAGAATATTTCATGATATAAACATGTTTACACTGCTGGGGATGTAGCTTGCTTAGTGCAGATGAGACCCTGGCTTCCATTCCCAATGCTTCATTAGACAAGGTGTGATAATGCCCATCTGTGACGACATCACTGGGGAGATGGAGACAGAAGAATCAGAAATCAGATGCGCAGCAAATTTTAAGGCAACCGGGATATACAAGACCTTTCCTCAAGTAAAGTTAATGTTGCTGAGCAAAACATCCCTTACAAATAGTATAGACATGGTGATTAAGTAACAATACAAAAGATTAGGTTTTATTAATAGTGTTGGTATTACAGTTGTCCTTCTATTGTTCATCTCCTCCTTTCTTTTCTTTCTCCTTTCTTTCTTCCTCTGTAAATTATTTTAAAAATTAAGGAAAAAAATTTCTTCTGTTGCTGATTGACTCCATCAGGAGTTCTATGGCAGGTGATGGCATACGTATAACCAAGTCTAACAACAAATAGAGAATTAACCTTGCAGAGAAAATAGACATTCATATTTAGCAACTAAATGCTTTGTAACATTTGTTCTAAAATATGTTTACTTACTTAGATCACAAAAGATTGTAAGTAGAGATTCAGGCTGCGCACTGAGGTTCCAAACTGACTCTGCTCTTTGCTCAGGCAGAGTGAAGGATAATATACAGAAATTTGACTGAGGGGTTCAATTGAGCCTATGTGCATATTGTTTGTCTACATTAGTAGGAAAGAACACAGAAATTCGAGGTCTTAAAACTCCTCCTTGCAAAGCAAAGGTGATGCCTTCAGTTCTCCATCCAAGTGTCTTGTAGAAGCTGAAAGTCTGTTTAAGACTGGATTTAAACATGTGGCATACGTAGGGAACCTGTGAGGTGTATCATTGCACACTCATTTCCTGTCTCCTGACCTTTCTTTTTCTGCCTCTCTTCTCTGAATGGTACCTGGTCCCAAGGTTTCTAGAGAAAAAAAAAAAAAAACGGGTCTGTTAAAAGTTACCACGTGGACAGAAGATAAAAATCTCTGTATTCATCTATCTCCCCAGAGCCTAGAGAGATAGCTCAGTTTGCCTTGCAAACATAACGTGCCCACATTAAAAAAAAAAAATGTTTCTGGAGAGACAGAGACAGGTCTGTATGGGGTTTGCCTGTCAGCCAGCCTAGCCTACTTGGTAGGTTCCAAGTTAGTGAGAGGCTCTGCACCCACCCTCAAAGGTACACAATGTCTGAACAACATCTATGACTGTCCTTGGCCTTAAACTTTATACCTGCAGGTATACACACACGAGAGAGAGAGAGAAAGAGACAGAGAGAGAGAGAGAGAGAGAGAGAGAGAGAGAGAGAGAGAAAGCCTACTCACCCAATCAGATAATTATATCACACTGTTGTTCATTGCAGTCATGTCAACCTTTGTCTTTGGTAAGCTCCAATTAATGGGATGAGCAGACACATGCACCTTGGGTAGATCAAGCGTGGTTGAATTAACCAAAGGCTCTAAAAAAAATCAGCACAATTATAACATACCTCAGAGAAGAGCAGATTCATCCCCAAAAGCTGGAGGTTCAATCTTCTGAAATTCTTACCACAAAGTTCATATTGACCATGGACATGACTGCGCAGAGATTTCAACCAGTCCTCCTGGAGGCGGGAACCTTAGACTTGCATAACAAGACTGGAGGAGCTCTCCAGGAAGATTCATCCTAGTCTCTGTCCAGCTCCTCACTGCAGCCAGGAGCCCTCACGAAACCCACCTTTGCACGTCAGAACTAAATGAAGATCAGCAAAATTAACGTATACAAAAAATGATTTATTCTGAGCTTTCTGTGCTGAGAGGTAGCCACCATCGCTTGCATTTGGGCAGAAATTCAAAGGCAGAGGTAAGAGTGGAAAAATAGAAGCTTAAATTATCCCCTGACTAGGGATTGTTAGCATAGGGTGATGCAGGCAGGCTAAGACAAAATGAAGCCCTGGCCAGGTGGGATGAGTTATTATATGGGGCATTGTGTGGCTTCTGAGACTGTCACTGGAGGTAGTATGCAGAATCCCATAAGTCTGACTAATAATAGACTGTCCTTTCACAGGCTGGTAGATTCCCTGAGCAGATTGGTACAGATTGTGGTCCCCAGTTCTACTGTTACATGTGATCTGACCATTGTTCATTTGCATACCCAGTGTTTCAATACAGTAATATGGTTGCAAGGGTACTGTAAACCCAGGCGTGGGCAGTCCCATCCATTGCCCTTGACCTTCCAGACTGCCGCATCCTACTCCAAATAGTTTCTTAGACTTAGGCCAGCACAGCCAGAATAGGTGTTTCCTCAAAGTCCCTGGGAATCATACAACCAAATCTTTAAGTCTGATATAAAATTTTCTGCAATTGAAGAAATAGATTGAGCCAGAAAAGCAAAACAAACAAGTGGTCACTTTTATTTCTACAAAACCACTTTCATGACCCTTCTATTTTATCTGCAAACCTTAATCTTTGAGACTGCTCTAACTGTGTTCAAGTTCAGGATTGCATCATCCAAATAAAGCTATTAATGCCACTACAGTGATGAGTTGGGCAACTTGCTGAAGGGCTCAATGACATAATGTTCCTACAGGCAA
Organism: Microtus ochrogaster; assembly: GCF_000317375.1. Classification (NCBI taxonomy): domain Eukaryota; kingdom Metazoa; phylum Chordata; class Mammalia; order Rodentia; family Cricetidae; genus Microtus; species Microtus ochrogaster. The sequence goes on along the minus strand of NC_022015.1, from coordinate 53,146,034 downwards.
ACTGCCCTTATATAGGACACTATGTGCAGAGCTCAGAGGTAATTCTGGGAATTGTGGAGGTGCTGCTTACATTCTGCGTGTGGGAGTTTAGATTTGAAGGATGCTGAAGTCCCTTGAAGGGAAATAAACCAGTCATTCTCCCTTAGGGTTTGTTAGAACAGGAAGAGATTGTCAATGCTGAATTGATTTTCACACATAGTTTGAAACCATCCCCCTGTGATGGCTCTCAGCAACTTTCTCTTGAATAATAAATAAGTGAGTAAACTTTGGAAGTCCTGTCTTGCCATTCAGGTAGAAACATGTCTTCTTGCATCACCTGGGGTCATTTCTTTTCTCCCTGAGATGCCCAAGATAGTCTATGAATTCCATGCCTCAAATAATTTCAAATGAGAATGAAGACAAACTAGTTTGAACTCAGTCTAGTTAGGTATCTGTGATATGCCTTCTTCTCAGGACTGCCATCTTCCATAATGTCAAGGAGAACATTTCACTCTTGGTCAATGAATAGGGAACTGTATTATCTTTCGATAACTCTCAAACAACTTCACAAGAGCTATGAAGAAAATAAAACAAAAATATGACGAATATTTTTATTGGTGAAAAGTATAGTGGAGACTAGGCTGAAGTGAGAAGACAGAAAGAAAAGATTATATAAGAAGAGAAAAATAGTCTCATTCTATAAAATATGAATTACAATAACCAAAATAAATAGTTTAGTTTCCTTTTATAAAAAGAAAATATTAATCACATTCTTTCTGTTAATGAACCTCATTCTAAAGAAATCTAGAAAGTTAAATCTGAAAAGGTAAATTTAATACTTAGGGTGGTGATGTCTGCCTGTAATCCCAGCACCAAGGAGGCTGAGGCAGGAGGATTGAGACTAGAGACCATCCTGGGCTACAGGGCATGGTCCTCTCTCAAAAAGCAAACAACAACAACAACAAAAGCAAACAAACCTATAAACACCAAGAGCAAAAGATAAGCAAAAATACTCCCCAAACCTGAGTAGATATTGTGTGTTAATGTAAAACAAGAAAATTCAGGGTCAAAGCAAATAAAACAGAGCATATGCTATAATTTAAAATCAAAATGCCTCCTGGCAGAGAGGATAAAGGAAAGGGACTCACTCACATGGTTGGAGAAAGTAAGTTCTTCCAGCCCTCTTCTACTATTTCAGACACAAAAAGCTTGCCTGGTAGTATACATACTCCTCTTTGCAATGTGATTTCTGCTCACTAGGCATGGCTTCTACACTGCAAGATACAATTCATCATCTTTAGGGATTGCTTTTCTTAAACGATACTTCTAAAAATGTCACTTCTTTTAATTTTTTATTACTGCAAAACACATTACCACGCATGCAAGGAGCTTCACAAAAACATTTATTAATTCAATGTTTTGTAAACTAGGACTCTGGCCAAGCTTGGATGGGTTTTCTGGCTAAGGTCTTATAAATCTCACATCAAGGTTTCTGCTGAATCACCTTCTAATTTGGATGCTGGGAGGTGGGGGGAATCATAGATAGTGATTGAATTCATTTCCTTGCAGTTGTAGGACAGACACCCTCGTTTTCCAGCTAGTAGTCAGCCTTCTGAACCCTTCTTTCAGACTTGGGTTAACCCTTTTATCTTCAGTGCTGGCTATTGCACCTTAAACTCCTCTTCTGGTTTCTTAGGCCACAGGCAGGGAAACTGTCCTCCTGATAAGACTGGGGTGCCTATGTGTTGTAATATGAGTGGC
>NC_022015.1:53126921-53143233 GCF_000317375.1 Microtus ochrogaster | reverse complement strand
ATCAGGAAGTTTTCCAGCTTCCTACCTGAGCCCTTCAACACCATGGGCAATACAGAGGCAGCTTCTGGCTCAAATGCACACTTGTCTTCCTAAACAGCCAGGAATCTGGACAGTCAGTCCCTTACCCTATCTTCCTGCATGAACATCTGTGGGTGGGGCTTGTTGGGAAAAGGAAAAATATCCACCTTCACCAGTAGCAAAAAGGCACCCAATTCCTCCCCCTCCTACTAAACTTCTTACTCAAGGTAAGAGGAGAGTCATTTACCCTAATTGAAGAACAGGAGGAACAAAACAGCCTCAGCATTGTTTTTTGAATTTTCTGGACTTCTTCCTAAGAGCTTTTAACACAGTTAAAACGTCTCACCCTTGCTACTGGCAAGCAACAAGCTTCCAGAAATCAAAGCTGCCCTGGGGAGAAATAGGAGAAATGGAAGGCTCTTTAGACCATTGGTGACAGCGGATATTTAGTCTTTAAATAATTAAGGATATACCATTTGTACGATATTAAGGAAGGCTCTAATCTACATTTATGTTAGGGCATGTCATTACTATTTTACAAAATTAAATTTTTATCATGATAGCGATGGAACGTTTCTGCCAAGAAGTTTTACTTATTGGGTAGATTAGATATTAAAATAAGGGAAATGATGAATTATGGAATACTAGATGCTGAATATTTAATAAATCAATCCCACGTTGCTAGTGTAAGTTTCCGAAAGAATGCCTGTTGCATCCTAACACGGAATCAATACGAGTTAATGACAATGGCCTGAGGACAAGTAGATGCCTAACTGGTTCACAGTCCAAGTTAGAAGCTCAGAGGAACCACGCTCAGATTTAAAATCATTCTAAAATTGACTGCTGTAGTTGAACTGCTGGTAATTTTCCAGAAGTTAGAGGAAAGGAAAGAAGATTGACACATTTGCCAGTTGATTCTTTAGTAGTCCCTGGGCCCTAAAATTTGGCTCTAGATTATAGGATTTTGTTTATAGGTCCAGTTATTTTTCTTTCACGTTTTTTTTACATAACTTTGAATGGTACCAGTTTTCTCCTCCTCCCCTTCTTCCCCTTCCTCCTCTTCTTCCACTTCTTCTTCGTACTGTGAAATGATTCTGACAACCAAATTTATACTGCCTCTAACAGGAGGAAGAGGAGGGAAAGAAAACAAAGAGATGAGGGGGGGGGCGTGGAATAAATGAAGAGATGAAGAAAACAAGGAATGGGATGTTGAAAAAAGTGAGAAACAAAAAGAGGGAAAGTCGAGAAAGGATGGGGGAGAGATGAGAAGATGGGGTTGAAGAGACGGAGAGGATCAGAATGGGGGGAGAGATGAGAAGATAGGGGTTGAAGAGATGGAGAGGATCAGGGGGAGAGATGAGAAGATAGGGGTTGAAGAGATGGAGAGGATCAGAATGAATAAGAATGTGTTATTTTGAGATGGCAGCTGGGCTCCAACATTTTTACGTCTGATAAGGAACGCATACATGAGTATGTGGTTCATGATGGGAGGCCCTTGTGTTTGGGAGAACAGCAATCGAAATGCTATGCAATCCTTGATTAAGCCAGCAATTCTTAGTTCATCAATTATGAGCATGATACAATGTAAGTACAGTTTTAAATTTATTTAAACTAGATCGACATATAGATGAACAAATGAATTTTCAGCCATCTCAAATGCTTGTCTCTTAGCTTTGATAGAGAGAGATTTGGTAGGGGCTGGAGAAAGCCAGCAATTCTTAGTTCATCAATTATGAGCATGATACAATGTAAGTACAGTTTTAAATTTATTTAAACTAGATCGACATATAGATGAACAAACGAATTTTCAGCCATCTCAAATGGCTTGTCTCTTAGCTTTGATAGAGAGAGATTTGGTAGGGGCTGGAGAGATGGCTCAGGGGTTAAGAACACTAGCTGCTTTTCCAGAGGACCCAAGTTCAGTGCCCAGCACCCAACATTCTCAGCTGTCTTTAACTCCATTTCCAGGGAGAGGGAGAGGGAAAGGGAGAGGAGCCGGGAGAGGGAGAGTGTGTGGTGCTGATGATGCGTGCTGTGGCCTTGGAAGATCCTGAGATAGGGCTCTCCTGGGAACTAAGCACAAGCTCCTGGCTATTAGCTAGGATGGGAATGGAAGGATGAGAAGGTGGACCTCGTTCCCATGTATGTAACTGATGTGGAAAGAGCAATCTTAACTATGGGTGGGAACCTTCTCTCTGTGTGTCTCTGTCTGACTGTGTGTGTGTGTGTGTGTGTGTGTGTGTGTGTGTGTGTGCTGTTTTCCTAGACTGTATAAAACACAGAGGGTAACCTCATGCTTACATTCTTTGCTCTCTGGGATGATGGATATGATGTGAGCAGATTCCTTAAGTTTTTGTTGCTGTGACTTCCCTGTTATGATGACTGTGACCTGGAACTGTGAGCAGAAATAAACTAAGTGGCTCCTGTCAGAGTGTTTTATCATATCAGTGGGAAGGAAACTAAGACACACTAATTGGTTTTTCCTTGGTTGGACTTTGCTGTCCCAGTCAATTCTTCATAGGGTTCTGAAATTTAGGGCTGGGGTGTAGCATGCTTGCCTGGGAGGCCCCGAATTTGATCTTCAGCATGTGCAGAGGGCTGAAGAGGGACTAATGTACACAGAAGGAGGTACTTTAAGCTGCAGCCTTTGTTGGTATGATGCTGTTTGAGGTAAACTGGAGAAACTAGTTTCTGTTTGATGACCTGTGACTTCACTTTTGTAAACCATTGTAGGCCTCTGCCTGCAAACCATCAAGTTTATTTACAGTCGGAAGGAATTCTGCTGATGGGGAACCTCCTTCTCAATGGCCTTTGAGAGGCTGGAGGGCATGGCTTGGGGCACCTGCAAGCTCGTGCGGCAGGTGCTCTCTCTCTCACACCCGGATGCTGGTTTTTGTTCCTGTTCCCCATTGTGATCTGTAAGTCCCCCCTTAAATAAAGAACCCCTTATTATCCCCTATTGGAGCCAGTGTGGGATTACTTCATCTTGCGTGTTCCCCTTCATCTGGCACGTCCTCCTTCATTCTGTATGAGTTCCAAACCAAACCATCATCACTGATCACACACAAAACCTCCCTAACAGTTTTCTGATTAAGGCTGTTACATTTTGTGTTAAATATGGTTAGAGGTCTTGTCTCAATGGTGCCATTTTGTGACCCTGATTGAGAAGAGACACTTTATAGAACTGGTATGGTTGCACCTTCTTTTTGAGTCTTTTGTAAGGCATTCTGGGAAAGGGGGGAAAAGGAAAACATGATCAAAAGATATTCATCAGAAAGACCTATGGTTTGAAATTTCTCTTGAAAATGGTGTATTTAGAGAGCTACACACGTTAGATCAACATATTTTTTTTCACACAATAAAGGCAAAGCCCTGTTACAATAATAATAGCAGTAGTTGAAATTGAGGGCTGAATGCCTGTAATGTGTTCCATCACAAAGACCTGCAAAGCACTGTTCTGTCCTATTTTGTTGATAAATCAAGAAATCAGAATTCTACATAATGTGCTGGTGTATATGAGGAGAGAATAATATAGCTGCACACAAAGACGCATCTCAGCACAAGATGCAGGAAAACATTTAGCAGACACCGAGGACAATATGGCTTAGGAAGGTTAATATCAACAAGACAAAATATGGGGCTGGAAAGATCGCCTAGAGGGTAAGAATGAGTACCGTCTGCAAGAACTCCAGCTCCCGAGGATCTTCTGACTCTGTTCCTTGAGCACCTGAATTTATGTGCACCTACCTCCCCCAATTCACACAAATATAGTTAAAACTAAAATAAATCTTTATTAAAAAGATTATAATCACTAGCTCAAACAGGCAAGTCATTTTGCCTTGAAAAACTCCTAAATAAAAACCACATCTGTTTTGCTTAACACTTCCATGCTGAACACCTTCCGAACCTCCACCAGAACCCACCAGGCTTCCCTCCTCAACACCTCTTCAACCTCTGCAGCCATCTGCTGTAGAAAGAGTATGTTTCTGGATATCTTCCACTCTTAAGTCAAATTTTCTGCTGAGCCTGGTCATGCTGGCTGCATGCATGTCACCACCGTTTGAAACATAAGTAAAATAAACACAAAACTATGGCCGTAATGAGGTGTGGTAGTTTTGATAAGAACGACCCTCATAGACTCATAGATTTGAATGCTGAATCACCAGCAAGTAGCAGTATTTGAGGATTAGGAGGTGTAGTCTTGTTGGGAGTAGGTGTGGCCTTGTTAGAGGAAGTGTGTGACTGGAGATGAGTTTTGAAGTTCCAAAAGCCCACACCTGGCCCAGTCTCACTCTCTTGGCCTCTCTCTCTGCCTATGGGTCAGTATGTAGAACACTCAGCTACTTCTCCAATATCATGTCAGCCTGCCTGCCACCATGACTCCCACCATGATGATAATAGACTGACCTCTGAAGACTGTAAGTGAGTCTCCAACAAAATGCTTTCTTTTATGAAAGCTGTCTTGGTCATGACATCTCTTCACAGTCATAGACCAGTGACCAAGATGCTGGAGAGTTCGGTGTTGCGTGAGTCAGTCGAAGAAAGAAGTCATCCCAAGATGAATTTGCAGGCCTGTGTGGCAGCAGGGTGGTCCAGCCTCTGATGGGCGGAACCTAGAATAGCTGTACAAAGACGTATTTCTTGATTTGTTACACAAAGTTGTGTTTTGGATAAAGCATTTCCACACACCAAGGTCCCTAATCTAATCTATATGTCTCTCTGAAGGAAAGCTCACGTGCCCTGCCACTTTAATCCCTATTGTGTACATGTGCAGTAAGCAGTGATCCAAGAGCTTCAGCTGTGCCAGAAGCATCCTTTGACCAGAGTCATGCCAAGGCTATAACGCCCCCTCGAAAGCATCTCTGCACATTGTGGAAAACTGTTGCTGCTTCCCACAATGATTTTTCAAGGTCAGCGTCCTTCACTCCAAAGTTTACCCTAGACACAGTGAAACACTCTTTATTTTGTGCTTTACCATAGAAGCAGTGACTCTGTTAGATTCCTACAACACTAAAGGGAAAGAGAAAGTGGTTATGTTTCCCCCTCCACCGCCCCTTCCCACTGCAGCACTATTCTCTGCTTTGATTGGACAGAATTGGATATGTGGTGCTCATTAACCCTTTTAGAGTTCACTTCTATTTCTCTTTCGATCTAAAAGGAAAGGCTGAAATAGCAGCAGTTGGCACTCTGTGGGCAATTAGCTCATGACTGGAGATGATGTATTTGATTTCAGGTAGTATGGATTGCCACGACTGTGAGCAAAATGAGGATGTTAGCTTACCCCTGGTGTGTCCACACTGTGACCAATGGCCACCAGAAAGTACTTGGAAAATGTGTGTAACCACATTTGTGAAATCAGATCCAAAAGAATACCTCAGTATAGAGACCAATACATCTCTGATAAGTGAATCTATTCATAATGTGAATTATTTCTTTATATTTTCTTCATTATTTATTTTTTCATAAAAAAAGACCTCATTTTATTTTTTCAAAATTATATATTTGAATCAGGAACCAAATAAATTCAACTATTCTGATTGGTAAATGTGGATTTTAAGCCTGTTTCAAAATGTTTATTTAGTTAGTTGTTAGCTGGAGCCTCCCTATATATCCCCAGGTTAGTCTTAAATTCAGTCTTCCCGCCTCAACCTCATGAATGCTAGGGAAGTCTTACCATGCCTCATCAGGCAGGCAATCTTTCAGTACCTTCTGGTGGCCGTGGTGTTCTGAGAAAGGTCAATCAGTGTTATATTCATCTGTGCATTTTTCATTGGGAAGCACAACACAGTAACGACAAGAATTAGCGTTGTCACAAAATGTCAGAAGTTATCACGAAGAAACCTTGGTGGTTCTCTGGGAGCTGAATTACGGGTTCTAAACCGCCTAGAAATAGTTTGGCCTCCTCGGTGTTCCGAAGGGATTAAGTTCCCCCTCTGCTCCTCCCCCCCCCTCCCCCACACCGCGCAGGTCCATCCCTGTGCTGTTCATCTTTGGAAGAAGGCAGAGCTCAGCATCTGGGACCGGAACCGGGCCTTTGGCTGTTCAAACTGTTCAGCTCATTTGCTGAATGGCCCTACTGTTTGCCAGGCAATAGCGGGAGGGCATATTCTAGGACTGGGGTTTTCTCTTGCTCTCCTTTAGAGCAAGAGGTGTGAGCAGAGGTGTGGTGGTAACACATGTACTTTCAAAACGGCTACCACCGCTATTTCACCTTAACGGATTCCCTGCGCTCCCTGCCCTTATTTCCCCTTCCTCAGGTTAGGCTAGCGAGTCAGTGCAACTACAAAACCTTAGCAGGAAGCCCTCCTTCCAAAGTCTGTGCAGATTGTCACTCTCACTGCATCCTGGGAAATGTAATTTAATCACCAATCTGAAGCCGGAATCAGGTTAGTAACAGGGAAGAAACCCCACCTTTCATTGGCTCCTCCTTCTCTATGACCCCTCCCAGGTTGCTTAGGAGACGAGAGACGCAGAATCTTGGTCCTTGTTACGCAGAACTGGACCGGCGCTGAGGGAAGTTCAGTCTGTTCTCAACTCGGGCAGGCGCAGGTATGGGGACCTTCAAGAGCACCTGTCAGGAGTGTTTGGACTGTAAAGAGCAGTGGTATGAGATTGGACCCACGGACTTGCTGGAGCGCAAAGGCTCCCTCACCCTCCGTTCTCATCACAAGAAATACTCGAAGCCAGTGCTGGTGTATTCCTGGTGAGCCAAACATTCACCTCTGTCCAGGGGTCCTAGGGAGGGAGGAGAGAAGGATCTGGCAGGAGGTGGACGAAAAGTAACAGAGAAACAGGAAACAATAGGGGAGAAGAGAGAATGGGAAAGAGGAGAAGAAAATCAAAGAACAGGAGTGTGAAGAGATAAAGATGAACAAGAGATAAGTGGCACAGAGAAGGGAGGGGAGGCAGACCTTCCACGGAGCAGTGACCATATCAAAGCGAGCTAGAACCCTCCAGGACTGCTCCCCAACACACACCAGGACCTGCCCCAGTCAGTACTTTGGCTAAGAGAGAGTTTAGTTGTCTGTCTACACAGTGGAAAGGAATGAGAGTCATTTAATAGGCTTGAAAATCGCCCCCTTGACACAATGCTGACGTGTAAAGGGAAGTCCTATTAGAAAGTCAGGCCCACTGGCAAGAGGCAAAGGTTCCTGCAGAGGACCTGTGCGGCCAGTGCTTGGGGAGGTAGACATACTTGAGAGCAGCCCCTTAGCAACCCACAGGTTATCATTCATGAAGACACTTCCAGCCAGAGGTAGCAACGTTTAGTCTTTCCTTGGGTAAGGCGACTGTCATTTGGCATATACAGTGTTTTTCTTTTTTACTTGCTTGATCACACTTAGTTCACACAAAGATACAGGGTTGTGTGTTCGCCTGGAAAACTGAAAGGCCTGGAGAACTTCCTTTTAAGTCCATCATCTTCTGAAGATGGGGCTCTCGAGACTCCAAGCATTTGGCCTTCTTCTGTGCTTTGGGAATTATGCACAGATTAATACATATCTCTGTCTCTGTCTCTCTTTCTCCTCTCTCAGTAAAGTGCCCAATAGCTACAATGTCAGCACTGGAGAAAGGTGGATACGTTCTTGGGGGGGGGGCATGGGAGTTTGAATGTCATTAACCCCCATAGGGAGTGGCACTATTAGGTGTGGCTTTCCTGTAGTAGAGTCGGTTTGGCCTTTTTGGAGGAAGTGTGTCACTGTATGTGTGTGTGGGGGGGGAGGGCTTTGAGGTCTCATTTGCTCAAGCTTCACTCAGGGTGACACTCAGTTGACTTCCTGTTGCCTGGAAGATGTAGAACTCTCAGCTACCTATTCAGCATCATGTCTGCCGGCATGCCACCATGTCCCACCATGTCCCACCATGATGATAACAGACTGAACCTCTGAATTGTGAACGGACGTTCACAGCAATTGAACCCTAACTAAGATGGGGCACTGAGTCAAGTCTCTTACGGCAATTGCTTTCGGGATATTTGTAATATTGGAGGGAAGTGGGAAGACAGACGTGGAAAGGAGTCACAGATATTGTCTACTTTATGCTTTTGCCTTTGAAGAGAGATGAATGGTTTTGACTCTAGGCCTGGGTGGACACAACCATTCCTGCACTGTTTGCGACGCCTGCCATTTCTGTTCTGCAGACTCTTTGAAGGCCTGTCTACTCACTACATTTCCAAAGCCCACTCCTTCTTCTTTTATTTCTCATTCCAAAGTATACTCTCTGCCTACACTAAATTCAGTGTGAGAGATCCTATAGGCACAAAATCCAAAGCTACCCAGGGAAACAGTCTCTTTTTCAACAATAGTTTCTTATGGAAACAGACTTCTTCACATTGGTAGCGTACTTGCTTATGACAGGGGTGGAGTCCTAAGTACTGTCTTTTGGCTTTGCACATATCTTACTTCATGAGTGGTAAGCAAAACACTTAGCTCTTCCATAGACCTGTTACACCACGAGGATCTGGATCATAATAGACATCGCTTCTGTGAGTTATTGATGAGAAAGGGTTTTCAATAAGACAGCACTTCTGCTGCCTTCTGCATTACTGTTGCCTTGAAGTTAGCTTGCAAGCAGCGTGAATATCAATAGAAGAGCAGAGATGTGAAAGGTGGGGGTTTGTTGAGAAAGAAGCCCAGGGGAGGACTCTATGCACTCCAGCCATTCCTGAGCATGCATAGAGCATTCCTGTGTTCTCAAGGGAGAAGAATTAAAGTCAACTCAGTGAGTATGAATGTGTCATATGCTCTGCTACACATCAGGATGCAGAAAGGGAGACAAAGATCATTGAGATAATTTTTGCAAAGCACTTTGTCCTCCTTAGGGTTTCTATTGCTAAGAGGAAAAACCATGACCAAAGAAACTCGGGGGAGGAAAGGGTTTATTTGGCTTACACCTCCACATTCTGTATCTCCATCACTGAAAGAAGTCAGGACAGGAACTCCAAAAGGGCAGGACCCTGGAGGCAGGAACTGATGTAGAGGCCACGGAGGAGTGCTCTTACTGAATCGCTCCTCATGGCTGCTCAGTTCTCTTTCTTGTAGAACCCAGGACCACCAGCCTAAGGATGGCACCACCCACAATGGACTGGGCCCTCCCACAACAATCACTAATTTAGAAAATGCCCTACAGGCTTGTGTACAGCCTGATCTTAGGGAGGTACTTCTCAATTGAGACTCCTTCCTCTCTGAGTATTATACCTTGTGTCAAGTTGACCTAATATTAGCCAGTACACACATATGTCTAGAACAGAATAATCAACACTATGTATTATAGCACAAGAAAAAAATCCGTTAGATGAACTTGGGCTCTAGATTTTAATGACAGCCCCGTGGCTAGGTGACAAGTGATTTGATGGCTCCAGAACCAATTCTGCCATTGCAGAATAGTAGTTTTAGGATTGTTGTATGAGCATAGTAGGTGAAATACCCATTAATATTAAACCTGGCATACAGTTAGCATAAAATTATATATATTAGGACAATTGGTGGTGTTCTCAATGGATTTTACAGGCTAGTGCAGGACTTCCTGTGATTTTTTTTGTGTGTATAAATTGACCTACTTGGTGATGATTATTTATGAATCAGAATCGTACTTGAAACAGCTCTCCCGTCACGTTCACATGTGCAGAGAGGCCAAACGGTTCAGTGTATCTCCCCAATGTGTATGTTCACAATTAAGGTGAAATAAGGCAAAAAGCTGCCTTCTTTTTCCTCTCACAGATGTTGGTCTTGTGGTCTGTTTTATGCTACCTTGTCTCTTCTGCATCTCTGTGCTTTTTGTTGATGTTATTGCTAGCATGCCCACAGATACCAGAATGAAGGGCTGCCTGGTGTCTTTAAGCATGAGGTTGTGTGTGATGGATCTTTTGAAGAAAACATGTGTTAGACAAGTTTCGTTGGTGAGTAAGCTCTAGTGTTGATGGTGGCAAGTTCAATATTGATGAAGCACTCACATATATCAAATAAGATGCCTTTAAACAGGTGGGCAAAGGGGCTTGGGATGTAAGGTAGTAGTAGAGTACTTGTCTTGTAAGTGGGAGGCCCTAGCCTCCATCCTTCAAGTCACAAGAAAACAAATAGGAACACATATAAAAAAGGCTATACATTGTGACCGGGAGGCCACAGAAACCAGAGCCTGTTTTCTCTGTGAGAGATGCCCGAGTGTTTTGAGACCTCTGTAGAGCATGCACTATGAGGCTCTTCTGTAAAAACTCAGAAAGAGTAGCATCTTCTGAAGCTGGCCACACCCTGCTGCCTTTTGACAAAACCAACCTGTCATTTAATATCTATGTTAGCCAGGCAGCATAATGTTGAGTGTACACTTGCGAATGAACAAGATCAGCAAACCCATGATTGTTAGCTTTTGATTGCCTTATTTAATGACACATTTAAACTTTCCTTAAACTACATTTAGTAGTGGTTTTTAAGTTCAATCGTTAAACATCTAAGGTCTATGTTTACCACTTTGGCAACCTCTCTCCATGGAGTATTTCATCAGGAACCTTTAATACTTGCAAGTACAAATGAAGTGTGAAACTAGGAGAAATTCTGATTAACTCTTCATTGCTGTTTAAGCTTGGATTTTTCCTGCAGCTCTCTCTCTCTCTGACATGTAATAGAATTCTGTTTGACCTCCCTGAACATATTGAAAATACCTGTATGGGAGATACGGTAAAGGCTGGGAACGTATGGGTACCTCTAGTCCATTGTTAGCCCATGACAGTGCCCGAGAGCGCCTCCTCGCACCTAGAGTGCTCATAGATAGAGCCTCTCAGCCTTCTTGTCCCAGCCTGCTGTTTCTGAGTTAGAAATGCCTTCTCTGGAAGCCACCTTTTCTCATTCCTTTCAGTAGATTTATGGAACCGTATCCTAAGATGTTTCCATTAGACATTGTGAGCTGAGGGGAAATTAACTCCTGGAATCTCTTCCCACTCATTGGGAAAATAAGCAACAGAAGAAAATTATACTTACTTTTAATAAATTCTCTCATGTGAGATGAGTATGTTCATTCATTCATTCATTCATTCATTCATTTTCTTCTGTTCCTTGACCAAATTGATAATTTATAACAGATGATAATAATTTAAGGGGGAAAAAAATTCATCCAGATCTCCATGGAGACAGATCCTGCTCCCGTCTCCATGGCAATATCTAGTTTTAAGGACTCAGCTTAATTTTATGCATTTGTAATTTTAATTGTTTTTCTTTCTTGCCTAAACCACAGACTAAAGATCCTGAGAGTTACACTTTCCCCATGTCATGCCCCTACCTCATAATAAGAAGAAAATGAGAAAGGGGAGGAGGGGAACATCCTCATTTTAAAGATTTTTTTTTTTTACCAAAGCTAATTTCGGTATAGATAATAAATTAGAGGTAACAGGAAAATTACTATTTCTCTGACACTCTGAACCGTTTGTACCACTCTGTTCCTGGAGCAGGGAGTGCCTGTGGATGTAAGGCCCTGCCTTGAAGGCAGAGAGCCATTCCAAAGCCATTCCAAAGCACCAGGCCTTTGTGTGCTTAAATAGAAAACAGAATGCCCGGATTCCTTCATTTAACGTGCCGCCCTTTGTGTTTAATCAGTGATGTCCACGGGTGCTGACCTGGAAGAGTTTAGCGCCCTCACAGCACTCAGCGCTAAACCAGAGTTACATAAAGCTCTGCCGGCCACCAGTCTCCCACCGCTGCACTTCGGTAACACACGAGGATAAAAAGCAGAGCGAAAAAGCCCTTCCTAACCATGGGCTCCAGCTCGTGTATCACTGAAACTCACAAGGGCCTCCTCTTCCACGGTGCCTCCAACTTTAACATAGGCCCAACACCTCAAGAGGAAGCTTATTAACCTTTTCCATCCATGAAGTATATAATTCAAATTCAAGTAAAGAGGCATTAAAGGGGCTTTTTGGTCACTGGAACAGAGTGAGAAGATCAAGCTCTGGAACATGTGATAAGAACACAGTGAGCGATCGCTACATGTTTAGTACATAAATTAACAAAGCGTTGTGAGCCATTCACTAGGAAAGACTAGTTAGACACGGGTTTAAGTCAGTTGAAAGTCTTGATTAACCAGTCAGCGACTACACTGGTGTCTGGGACCCCAAGTGCAATCTGGACCCTCTTTCATGGTGAGCTTTTAAGTGCAAAAAGCACATCCCAGGTTGACACATTAGCAAGAAGAGTTAGCCAGGAGTGAGAATACAGAAGCCTAAAAGCAAGGTTAGCACATTTGGGGACTTTCCCAGAACTATGGACTTGGGTGGATTGGGTTTTAATTCACATTTTGACAAGTGTTGCTTCTTATGTGTTGTGTTCCCAGAAGTGAATGGTACTTCCATGATGGTGCCAGTTGTGCTAAGGCCTGGGGGCCTGTTACAAAAGGAGCAGATAGAGGGGAGACGGATGGAAACTCAGATGAGGAATGCTAGCGTTTTAGCATGCTTTTTTTATATTTTTGGTTGTGAGCCTAGCCTTTAAGGGCTGAGCCATCTCTCCAGCCCTAGCATGCTTTTTTTTTTTTTAAAAAAAAAAAGAATGACTCCTATAGGGTTAAATAGTTAAGTGTTTGGTTCCCAGGATTCTTTGGGAAGGATTAGAAAGTATAATCTTGTTGTGAGGCAGATTTTGAGGTTTCAAAAGGTCCAGTCTCGCTCTCATTGCTACGTACTTGTGGATAAGATTTATGTTCTCAGGCACTGCTCCCATGCCAAGCCTGTCTGTCTGCTGCCATACTCTCTGCCATGATGGTCACATACTCTCCTGCTGAAACTGTAAGCAAACCCCTAATCAATGCTTGCTTTTGTATGTTATCTAGGTCATGGTGCCTCTTCACAGCAATAGAAAAGCACCTGATACAAGCCATATATCATTGCTGTAACTTTTTATAACTCTTCCAAAACTCTGGTCTTGGAAAAACTTACCAGAATGTTCTCCTTCCTGAGATAAAGAATAGCAGTCAAACTTTCAATAAATCTGTCCTGCTTAGATCACTGTTGGAACGTTAGCTCCTGAGTCATTTAGTTTCTTAAGATCCAGAGGTAAGAGCTAGAGCAGAGCACAAACCCTTAATAAAATGAGTTGATTTTCCTAGTTAATCCAGTTCAATAGTATAAAACTGAAACATGTTGGTCACTTTCCACATAAGTGAATTCAGAAGCACCAAACTTCTGTGAAGGTTAACTCTCTAATAATGATTAGCTATAGAATCAGCTACAAAGCATGCCCTAGACTGGGCATGGCTGTCAGGACTTTTTCAGAGAGTTTTGAGGAAGGGGGAAAAGACAGATCCTGACTTTGAACCATACCATTCTGTGGGCTGGGGATGGAACGGAATAAAAAGGAAGTGAGCAAAATGCTGGTATTCCTTCTGCTGTCTTCTGATTGTCATACTATGACTAATTGTCCCGGTTCTTGTGGCCATGTCTTCCCCATCCTTCTGGATCATATCTTCCCAGTTATTATGATCATGTCTTCTCCATCTGGCTGGACCATATCCTCCCATTTCTTGTGGCCATATCTTCCCATCCTGCTGGACCGTATCTTTTTCACGGTAGATACCAAAATAAATGCTTCCGGCTTTAAGTTGATTTTTGTCCTGTCTTTCGTCACATAGACAAATAAGTAATACAGTGGAGAATTAAGAGATCAGGGGCTGAACTTGTTCCAGTCTCGGTTGCAATACCTGACACACCATCAGGGACTGCTGGATCCTAAGGAGATTTTGAGTTAAGATAAGGACAAGCACTTATACTGTAAAGAACTATTTTTATTTCTTATAAATGTTCTAATTATATCACATGTGCATTTATTATCATGTAAAGTAGACTGAGGACATGGAAATGAATTCACTATCTAGAGGGTAGAAAAATATAAAATTTGCATACTGGTGGGTTCGGTGGCACACGCCTGCAATCCGAGCACCTGGCATTCTGAGGCAGAAAGATCTGTATGAGTTCGTCATCTCTCTGGGCTACATACAGGGACAACTGTTTCAAAAAAGAAAGTGAAAATTTGCATACGATCCAGATGCATTCAATAAAATTTGTTTTCTACAATTGATCCTCATAACGTTTCAGTGGTCGGCTATTACAGAAGAATTTGAACATGCTGGTGAACGCTCATCTCTACCTTTCTAGCTTTAAATGCCTTGTTTTCAGTTAAAATAGTCAGATTCAGAACAGGGCCCACTCTTCCCGGTCCTTCCTCCCCCACATTTTCCTTCCTTTTATTCCATTTGTGTGAGGCAAGGGAGGAGGGTTGGGTGACAGTTGGTAGTGGAGGTGGATTTGCCTTCCAGAACTGTGTAGCCTCCCTTGTCCTTGTTCCTTGCCCTTGGTAGTGGAGGTGGATCTGCCTTCCAGAACTGTGTAGCCTTCCTTCTCCTCATTCTTGTCCCACTCTTCTGCACGCTGCTTCTGAGTTTACTCTTTCCCGAAGACTTGGTATGTCTGCTTGCGATACATTCCCACCGTGGCTCTTGCTGGTTCTGCAGACACCCATGTTGGGCTCACTCTTTCAGATCCCTATGTTGGCTCATTCTTTCTGCCTCCACAGCCACTGGGGGGCTACTTTATCCCCCCACATGCTCACTGACAGCCCAGATCCTAAGTGCACTGCATACGTTCTGCTGTGTTGGCTTTTCTTATCACAGTCACCATATGCGTGACTGAAGCAAACTAAGGATTGATTTTGGTCTGTGGCTCAGTTTGCCATGCTGGCAAAGGCATAGGGGCTGCAGAGGTGAACTCGAGGTACAGCTTGCTTACGTTTGAGGAAGCCCACCCCCACCATCCTACAACCATCTACGTCCTGCAGTTCTGCTCTATCTAAAATCCCTACAACCTCCTACAACTTGTCCAGCAGCTGGGGACCACCGGGTCCAGAACCCAAGTCTGTGGAAGACATTTCACATTCAAGCTATAACACCTGATTAGCCCAGGCTAGCCCCGTCCTGTTGGTCTACATGCATCAAAGCCTTTCACTAACCTTCCATAGTGTTTCTCTTCAGAAGGCAAATTTTCAGGTTACGGTGCCTGGGAACTTCCAGCTTAAAGAAATTAGTTTTTATTACTCAACAATGCTGGCTTTTAAGTGTCTCACTCAGGACTAAAATTCTTAATTTATTCTGTCAGAAGGTAATCAGCAATGCTTTATTGCTTATCATATTTTTGGGGGAAATAATCCTAATTCATCCCAAGGCAGATGTGGCTGCCTCTGATTTATCAGGAGAGGTTAATTATTTTTTTACAATTTTCATTTTTATTAAATTAAAAATAATCTTGTTTTACATATTAAACTAAAAGTAGAATTCTAACGTAGTATTGTGATATGGTATTTTAGGAGAAATGTACACAGTCAAAACAAAGAATAATATACAATAAAATGTCAAAAGGGACAATGGGATCACAAGTGTGTTTTCTTGGTGCTCGTCAAAATGCGCCAGTCTTTCTACATAAGAAAAATGTGCTAATGTGGTTAAGATCTTTCAAAAAATTATCAAGAGGTTTTAAAAATTAGATCTCTACAGTAAATGACTGTAGACTGAGTCTTCTTGTTCATTTCCTGGCTGCCCAGACCTGAATAATCATAAAAACTATATTAATTACAACACTGTTTGACCTATTAGCTCAGGCTTCTTATTAACTAACTCTTACATCTTTTGTGTGTGTATTTTATTTTTTTTAATTTATTAGAATTTTTAAAAATACCAATCAAAATTCCCACTCCTTCCCCTCCTCCCATTCCCTCCATACACCTTCCCACCCTACCTCCTCTAATCCCAAGAGAGGGTAAGACCCTTTGCTTTGTGGAAGGTCCGAGGCCCTCCCTACTACATCTAGGCTGAGCACAGTATACATCCAAAGAGAATAGGATCCCAAAAAGCCAGTACAAGCAGTAGGGATAAATCTTGGTGTCATTGTCAGTGGTCCTGCAGTCTGCCCCAACCATACAACTGTCAACCACATTCAGAGGAACTAGTTTGGTCCTATGCTTGTTCCTTCCCAGTCCAGCTGAAGTTGGTGAGCTCCCATTAGCTCAGGTAAACTGTTTCAGCTGATGAACCCTTCATGGTCTTGACCTCTTTGCTCATATTTTCATTCCTTCTACTCTTCAACTAGACCTTGGGAGTTCAGTCCAGTGTCCGATGTGGGTCTCTGCCTCTGTTGCCATCTGTTGTTGGACAAAGGTTCTATGGTGATATTTAAGATAATTATCAGTCTGACTGTTCTTCTTAAAAAAAATAATAAATATATGCAGGGGTGTTCTTCTTGAACACGGGGCACAGGACAGACACACACGGC
>NC_022015.1:53075704-53111335 GCF_000317375.1 Microtus ochrogaster | reverse complement strand
CTAGATTTTCTATAACCAGCTGGTCCTCAGTTTGTGTTTTCTTCCTTGCCTTCATTTCAGTTTTTCATTCTTTAACTATTTCCATTACCTGTTTGATCATTTTTTCTTGGTTTCCCAGGGTATCATGTACGTATTTACTTATTTCTTCAAACTTTTTGTTATACTTCTCATCCATTTCTATAAGGGCGTTTTTTACATGTTTAAGGGACTCTATTGCTTTCATAAAGTCAATTTTTTCCACTTCTTCTCTGTTAGGGTGTTCAACTACTTCTGTTGTAAGATCATTGGGTTCTGGTGTTTTCATGTTGTTTTTCAAATTATTTGGTGCATTCTTGCCTTGGCGCCTGCCCATCTCTTCCTATTGATCCTATCTAATGGGTCTTTTAAACTGGATCAGGTTTCCCTGCTGACCAAGGGTTCCTCTTACCAAATGCCCTCGCTCTGTTTCCTGGTTCCTGCCGCAGGCCAAGAACCCTCTCACCCCTCTGAAGGGTTTTCAAGATTAGGACCAGGCTCCCCATTTGCTAGTGACCTCTCCAGCAAAAGGCCTACATCTTTGATTTAATTGTATTGGGGCGATCTGCTCTCCTTATTGCGCGCCCTTGCATCTGCCGCCACGCTGGTCCCCTCAGGTCCCCGCTGCTTGCGGTCCCCCAAAGCCTATTCCTGATTGCCCCGCCACTCCGCTGCGACTGCGCGCTGCGCCTCTCCACCGAGTGACCCTACTGATTGTTTTGAATTGATCTTGTACAGAAAAAGTTATTTTAAAGGGAATGCAGCAATGCATGAAGGTTAGTACCCAGCAATGCAAGGTCCTTTTAAGAAAGTTTTAAAAAGATAATGCTTGGGTGGAAATGGAGATGTTATCATGCTATCCGAAATAAATCAGACTCAAAAAGTAAATTTTACGTTTTCTCACCTTTGTAGAATGCCTTTTAAATAACAACAACAAAAAAGAATTGAAAGCTGAAGGGGGGAGATATTTGGAAACAGGAAGAAAATCTATGGGAAGGGAAGGAATGTCTAGCGTCTTTCTTTCTTTCTTTCTAACAGTACTAGAGAAGGGGGGAGATATTTGGAAACAGGAAGAAAATCTATGGGAAGGGAAGGAATGTCTAGCGAAAGAGATGGGAGCATAATGGAATCAAAATATGTGACATGCATACATAAAAATGTCATGTGTAACCCATTATTTTGTACAACCAATGTATTGTAATTAAAAACTGAACATGCTTTAGAGCCCCTTTCTGTCTAAAATATACATGAATCTTCCTCAGGAGGATATTTGTTACAAACTACAGTGAAGTATTATGAAAGTCTGTTTGGCCTCTTGTTCTCTTCTCTCTGCTGCTTTGACATTTCCCATAAATGGCATGCATTGCTTCATAGTAAGAATCGAGTGAGAGTCCTTTTAAAACTGAGAGAATTTTCTAGCGCTTTCCCTGTAAAGCACACATTCTCCAAGTGATCAGAATGTAGGCATAATACTTTACCTTTTTCAGAACCCAACTCACTCTAAATGGCTTATGAATCTTTTAAAATCTCTTTTTTAATTGCTAGTTTTTGCTGGGTAAGAATCAGGATGCATATTCATTTGGTTTAGCCACCCTTCCATTCTTGTCTGTGTGCTGCCACGGTAGCTCCTACGCCACGGTTATTTTAAGTTTAGCCTGCGTTTTTATTCCTCAATATACGCATGCTGCCTCCAGTTGCTTTTTGAATGAAATATTTTTTTGAGTGCAAAGTGCTTTTTTTTCCTTTTCTTTTAAATAAAATTCAAGAGGTTTTGCCTTCTTCACTCTGGCTCCTGTCTCCCCACCTCAATGCTATTATTTTCTTTTATGTAATTCCAATCAAATGCTTTTATTTTAAAAAAAAATGGTTATGGAATTGTGCTGGTGCCACCTGTGTGAAAGTATGTTTCCTTAGCTGGCATTTATGAAAACACAACAGTTTTGCAAGAAAGATTGTCATGGTTTGAATGTGACATTGTCTGCACCAGCCTTTGGAATCCAGGTTTAAACGCTGCTCCGGTGGTGCTTTGGGAGGTTTCTGGCATCCCAAGTGAAGCTTACCTGAAGGAAGCAGAGCCCCGATGGCTGGCCCTTGGGTGATATCTTGTCCCTGCCCCCTCCCTGTCTTTTTCTTAGTTTCCTGTCTGCAATGAGGGAAATAACCCCCTTCATACAGTGTCTGAATTGCAGCTGGGGCAACCACAGACTGGAGTCTCTGGAACCAAGCAGAACACATACTCCATTCTCTTTTGAGTAGTTCATGTCGGAGATGCTGCTCTAGGGGCAAAGCAAAACAAAAAAGCAATGACCAACCCTTGAGAGGTAAAGGCAGAGTACAAGCATTTTGCCTTGTGAATACACTTGAAATAATAGCGATCATTGCTCTGTAGAGAGACCTCTGCCTCCAGTCAATTCTATCCTCACGATATCCTGCTGGATTCTCCAGGGCTCCCTCATCACCATCACGCTGATGTAGCCTTTCAGTCTCAGGTCTGATTTCACCAAGCTTTGCTGCCTTTCACATTGATGATCTCTTTCTAGATGAAGGTGTTGGGGCAGAGGAAGGGGGTGAACAGAATGTAGAACTTCATTATAGCTTGATACAGAGAGGTTTGGATTACAGGCACACACACACCTAAGTCCAGGTTTAGGCTTTTGAGACACAGTCTCACTATGGAGCTCTGTCTTTCCTTAACACATTCTGCAGACCATGTTGGACTTGAACAGAGAGATCTGCCTGCCTCTGCCTCCAGAGTGCTGAGATTGAAGGCATGTACCACATTCCAGGCTTAGACATTTTATCTTTCTTTCTTTTATTCTTTAGTTGCTTTCAGTTATTTAATACAGGGTTTCTCTGTGTAACAGCCCTCGGTGTACTGAAAACTTACTCTGGAGATCAGTTTGGTCTCAAACTCACAGAGATCCACCTGCCTCTTTCTCTGTAGTGCTGGACTTAAGGGTGAGCACCACTGCTGCCTGGCATTCTTCTTCCTTCCTTCCTTCCTTTCTTTCTTTCTTTCTTTCTTTCTTTCTTTCTTTCTTTCTTTCTTTCTTTCTTTCTTACAGTACTAGAGCTAGTATTAAGGAAATATCCTGCAAGTCCCCCATCCTTGGTACCATTTCATGTGTTCACCAGTCAGATCTTTTTTGGTTATAAATAGCAAATAACTTGCCCTAACTTAAGCAAGGTGGATAGATTAACTCATTATATCAACTATGGTTGGCTTAGGATCTTAGGAACAACAGGGGCAAGAGGCAGTAGTTCCTAACTCATATCTCTGCTCTTGCTGCCTGTGATTTCTCCTCTCATGGAAGATTAGGGAAAGCATGAAATTGATCATTTACATCTCTATCTCAAAAAGAAAGTCCAGCTTTCAGGTATTTTCAGCTCCAAATTTAAAGATCCCAAGCCATTTGTATGTCCCTGAATCAAGTCTCTGTTTTGGATCCTCTTTCTAAACAAGATCAATCGAAACTTGTTGCCTCTCCAGTTGCCATGGAGACTGATACACAGGAGAAGGAAGACAGGATGGACTTGAAGTCCCAGTGACAGCTACTGTTCCAGAGAAGGATGCCATATTCCATGCATGCAGTTTTATAGCAAATGTTTAGAACAAAACACATTAATATATTAGATGTTATGAGCAGAAAAAGAAATCTTGTACTTAGATTAAGTAGAAACATTTTTCTGGTGCTTTGAAAAAGTTATGAATAAATTTGAATATTGTGATATTGCTTTCGATAGACATTAATCTTTCTTTTTTCTGTTTCTTTTAATTCATTTTGAAATACAATTATGCCTTAATTGTTATTAATCACACTTTATATTTTCTTTTCCTGATTTAAGCTCTGGTACATTAACAAAGATAATTGATTGGCAATAATACAATATGCTTCTTTGGTAATACATTAGATCTCTAATCAGATTGTTAAACCTTCAATAAGATGGAATAACTAATATAAAGCTATTTATTGCTAAATAAATTTTAGTGCAAATAATTTAGTCTTCTTGTGTAGAAACTATTCAAAAGATTGTTTTGAAATTGAAATGTAAGAGTAAATAACTTGTCATATCTTTTTCAACACAAACTAGGTGTAGTGGTGCAAGCAAGGAATTCTAGTGTTCAGAGTCAGGAGACATGAGAGATCAGGGCCAGACTGGGCTACCAAGCAAGACCTTATCTGAAGCAAGCAAGCAAGCAATCAAGCAAGCAAGCAAGCAAGCAAGCAAGCAAGCAAGCAAGCAAGCAAGCAAATATACAAAACCCCTTCCCAAATATAACAACTTTTCACCCCCACCCAAACAAAAACAAAGGAAAAGGCCATAACCTAAAACAAGTAAAAGTAAATTTTAAACAATTAGGAAAACTCCAATTGTTTACCCAGGATCCTGAAGTATTAAATGAACTCAAAACAAAACAAAAAAACCAAACTTTCCCCCAAATATGTTCTCCTTAGATAAAGAGCTCTTTTGTGGGTGTCATTTATTTAAAGTATTTTTACTAGGGCTGGGACTGTAACTTGGTAATAGTTTTCCTAACATGTACAAAGGCCTGGATTGGATTCATAGTGCTGAAAAACAAACAAAAACAAAACATGAACAAAAAACAGTCAAAATATATTTATTGTTATGTGTGTTAAAGGCAGACAACTGGTTCAGAACTTTATATTGACCATCTTTGCTATCCATAGGATGCCAAGGAATGTCACCATGAGGCAGCAGTGGGGAGGGCTAAGTTAGTAATTGCAGTGCCTACCACATGTGTCATAGCTAAGGCTAAAATAAGTCAGAGGTCCTGGTTATTAGGCATGGATCAGAATACGGACCCCACCCACTGAGGTTTCTAGGTTCTGAGATTCAGAACAATGAATTAGAACAGAGACTAACAGTGATAGCTATAGACAGTTTATTAAGAAACAAAAGTGGTTCTCTTGAGGGTGGAAGTTGGCCAATGAACCGGGAAGACAGATGCTCAAGAAGAGTCCAGGGCCAAATGAGTTCTTGTGCTCTGTAGGTAATTTTCATAGTACCTGCCTTGTGTTTGTATACTGGTGCTCTTCTACGTCATACTCTGTTGTAATGTATGTAGCCCAGGTAGAGAAGGATTGCTATCTGTGCCAATTGGCTTCTTTCATATGTTAGGCTCCATATGGCCACTCTGCTGTCACAGTAGGAACATCTAGGAGAAGCATGTATCTTAGGCCTGGCAGAGGAGATAAAGCTTCTCAGTGGAGGTCATCTTGCCCTTGCCATCCGCAGAAGAACTAATGTTCGGTATGTTAGTAGTTCTCAACTTAGGCTGGCATTCACTCCTTCCCTAAATATTTGGAAATGCATGCAGGTATTTTTGTTATGTCATGACTGCTGTCTTGTGTTGTACATGACGTAAGACTGAGGATGGCTATGGCATCTTACTTTTTATCTATCTATATGATGCCACATATACTTGGATCTACAGCCTGATGGGTGAAACAATACAGCCAGTGAGCATCAAAAGATAGCACATTGAAGTTAGCTAGTTTTTATATGGCCACTCTTAGCGTGAGAATAGGGCCATTGTTAATCAATCCAGTAATTCATTCACTCATGACCAGGCAGTTCCCTCTCCTTGTTGTGTAAGAATCTTTCATTTTTAGAACTCCGTAGCCACTGGCCTCCTTGTAGGGATGCAAGTCATAAAATAGTCAACTGATCATTTCAGGCTTTCTCCTAGAGGGTAAAATATTGTGGCCTTACACCAAGACCCTGAAAAAAAGGTGTTGAATAAATTATTTTGAAATTTTGGGGAAGCCGGGCGATGGTGGCACACGCCTTTAATCCCAGCACTCGGGAGGCAGAGGCAGGCGGATCTCTGTGAGTTCAAGACCAGCCTGGTCTACAGAGCTAGTTCCAGGACAGGCTCCAAAGCCACAGAGAAACCCTGTCTCAAAAAAAAAAAAAAAACAAAAAAAAAAAAAGAAATTTTGGGAAGCTAGTGGGATGGCTAAGCAGACAGAGGTGGTTTTTACCTTGCTTGGCAGCCTGAACTCAATCCCAGGAATTGATGTGCTGGAGTTTGACAGCTGATTCTTCAAGATTGTCCTCTGACCATAGGCATGTACACTATGGCATATGTGTATGTGTTCAATAAGTAAAATAAAGTACATGTAATTAATTCAGGGATGAAGAGATGGTATGAGTGTTTGCTACATCATTGAGAGAAGCAGAATTTGGGTCCCAGTACTCACATAAAAAGGGAGAATCTCTTCCAGACTAGCTGAGAAAATGGGAGTCCTGGCTTCAGGGAGAGATCCTGCCTCAAGAGATACATATGCATGTGTGCACACACATATACACCCCCCCCCCACAGGCATTAGGAAAAGAAAAGTTGTCTGGAGGGTGTAGTTGGTAGAGTGTTTGACTAGCATGCACAAAGTCCTGGGGTTGAGGTCATTCTCTGCTGCATAGCGAGTTTGAGGCTGGCCTGAACTTTCCTTCCTGAATCCAAAAACTTTAGTCTACATAGATGGCTTCACTTTTGAAATTGGGCCTTTTCTTTGTACCCTTAAAAAAAAGAAGAAGTGTTCTGGGAGCTACCTTTGGTTGGTGTGTACTTATGTCAAAGTCAGGGTGGTGAGTTCAACTTGATTTACTGGCCCGTTTTGTTAGCTAGCTTTGTGTCAACTTGACACAGCTAGTTGAGAGAAGAGAACCTCAATTGAGAAAATACCTCCATAAGATCCGGTTGTATTCTCTTAATTAGTGATTGATGTGGGAGAGTGTTGTAGGAGACCACTTGTTTGTTCCCGGCTGCCCAGACTCCCAAAATAACCACTCAGAAACTGTACTAATTAAATCACCGTTTGGCCTATTAGCTCTAGCTTCTTATTGGCTAGCTCTTACATCTTAATAACCTATTTCTATTAATCTATATATCATCACATGGTTGTGGCTTACAGGCAAGATTCCTGCTCATCTGTCCCTAGCAGCAGCTACATGGCATCTCCCTCACTCTGCCTTCTTTCTCTCAGCATTCCATTTAGTTTTCCCTGCCCGTCTCTATTCTGCCATGTGCAGGCTGAAGACAGCTTCTTTATGTATTAACCAATAAAAGCAACACATATACAGAAGGACTTCCCACATCAGGAGAGGTCAGCCCACTGTTGGTGGTGCCTTCTGCAAGCTGGTGGTACTGGGTTCTTTAAGAAAGCAGGCTGAGCAAGCTACAAAGAGCAAGCCAGTAAGCAGCACCCCTCCATTGCCTTGGCATCAACTTCTGCCTCCAGGTTCCTGGCCTGCTCTGGTTCCTGTCCTGAATTCCTTCAATGATAAACTGCTACAATGTAGAAGTAAGTGTAAGCCTCATAAACACTTTCCGTCCCAGCTTACTTTTGGTCATGCTCTCATTAGAGCAATAAAAACTAGGGCACCTGTCCTCACTGCTCCAGTTTCTGACAATGCCAGTCCATAAATAGGCTGGAGAAGGTGTGTCAAATGTCCTTCCGAGTGTCAGGCACAAATATGAAGTATCTTGCCCCTAGAGAACCTCCTGGGACTGATAATGTCCTGAAGGGCAAGTATCTGCTACTTCAAAACTTTCTCTATGTCTTCTTAGTAATCATCCATTTTGGCATTTTGTTTCACTGGGAAAAGTGTTGGTAATTTTTTTCTTTTTAATTTCTTTATATCATCTAGTTTTCTAAATATATACACACAGAATTATGGAAATGTAGGCTTTAAAACCTCTAGTTTAAGGAACATATATTCCATATATACATATATGTAAAGATATGCATGTGTGTATACACACATGCACATGTGTATGCATCAGACTGACCTTGAACTCTTTATGTAGCTGAGGATAATCTTATACTCCTGTTCCTCTTGCCTCCATCCTCTGAGTTCTAGGACTATAGATGGACACCCCCCACACACACAGTTCTATGCTGTGCTGTGGATTGAACTCGGAGTCTGGTGCATATCAGGCAAGCACTTTACTATCTGAGCCATATCTCATGCCCTAAAATGACATATTAAGCTATAAGTCCCATTCACACAGATTACTCCTTGAAAATGCACATCTATGACCATGACCAGCTTCCTGATTCTGTGATATGCATGCACTCTTGTTGAGGGAGCTGTGAGCCACTTCCTGCCACCCAGCTCCCAGCTGCCTGGCTAGCTTATGCCCCAAAATAACAACACACAAATTGTATTCATTTAAACACTGCTTGACCCATTAGCTCTAGCCTCTTACTGGCTAACTCTCATATCTTGCTTTAACCCATTTCTAATAATCTGTGTAGCATCACAAGGTGTGCTTACGGGGAAGATTCTAGCCTATGTCCATCCTGGGTCGGAGCTTCATCGTGACTGCCCCAGAGAGGAGAGACATGGTAATTACTTCACTTCCTCTTTCTCCCAGCATTCTGTTCTGTCTCCTCCGCCTATCTAAATTCTGCCCTATCAGGCCAAGCAGTTTCTTTATTAGACCCACCTACATCACACTCTGACCCTTCTGATACCCTAAGTCAAAATAAACCCTTCTTTCTATAAGTTGGCTTGGTCATGGTGTTTTCTCACAACAGCATGAAAATAACTAATACTCTCCCCATTGAAACTCTTTTCCCCTAAACCTTTCCTTCCAGACATTCCCCAAGCCTTAGCACGAAGCCCCAGTGAGCACTAAGCTATTTTCTGCTTATATGATTGCCTTTCACTTCACAGAAGCAGAACTGTTGAGCTGATGTATTTTTGTGACGTCATACGTTTCCAAGGTTCATTTTTTTCTGCTTGATAATATTCTATAGTATGGATAATGTATTGTTCAGGTTCCAATCGTTCTTCCATGTTTTTTTTTAATTTGATGTTTTATTTTGAAATTTTCCTATTCATATTTATTGTTATTAGTACTTACATACTTAAAGCATTGACATTTTCTCTGGGGACTGCCTTAGTTAGATCATATACATTCTTGAATGTTTTTTGTTGTTTAATTATTTTAGGTAAGGTCTCATGTAAGTCAAGTAATCTTTGAACTAGCTATGTAGACAAGAAGGCCCTTGAATTTCTTTTTCTTTTTTTTTATTCTGAGGATTGTATTTTATTGATAACCAATTTCTTGTTTATTTTATTTTTGTGAACATATTTGTTTTTTTTTAAATTTATTTATTTATTAAAGATTTCTGCCCCCCCCCCGCCACTGCCTCCCATTTCCCTCCCCCTCGAGCAAGTCCCCCTCCCTCGTCAGCCCAAAGAGCAATCAGGGTTCCCTGCCCTGTGGGAAGTCCAAGGACCACCCACCTCCATCCAGGTCTAGTAAGGTGAGCATCCAAACTGCCTAGGCTCCCACAAAGCCAGTACGTGCAGTAGGATCAAAACCCATTGCCATTGTTCTTGAGTTCTCAGTAGTCCTCATTGTCCACTATGTTCAGCGAGTCCAGTTTTATTCCATGCTTTTTCAGACCCAGGCCAGCTGGCCTTGGTGAGTTCCCGATAGAACATCACCATTGTCTCAGTGTGTGGGTGCACCCCTCGCAGTCCTGAGTTCCTTGCTCGTGCAAATGGACGAAAATAGAAAACGCTATCCTGAGTGAGGTAAGCCAGACCCAAAAAGAGGAACATGGGATGTACTCACTCATAATTGGTTTCTAGCCATAAATAAAGGACATTGAGCCTATAGTTCATGATCCTAGAGAAGCTAAATAAGAAGGTGAAGCCAAAGAAAAACATATAGGCTTCCTACTAAATATTAACCTTCATCAGCCGACGAAAGGAGACAGAGACAGAGAACCACACTGGAGCACCGGACTGAAATCCCAAGGTCCAAATCAGGAGCAGAAGGAGAGAGAGCACGAGCAAGGAGCCCTTGGATATCTTATCCTACTATCTCTACCTACCAAGTGCTTGAACTATAGATACGCCCCATTACACTTGGCTAATGAGTTGTGTTTTTACTGTCTGAATTTCCAAAGCATTTGATCTTTGACTTAATTTGTTTGATAAACTGTATCCAGGTCTTTCAAAAATATTAGTTAATTGTGATTTGTCATCTGTTATTTGATACATAGAGACTATAACATAGTTTTGCAAATAATGAAATAGAGCTTCTTCACTGTTAGGAATGTGTACTTGAAATTAAAGCTCTCTAGAAAGGTAATCAGGGAGAGGTTTCAGCTTTTTGCACATGTGCAACGGAAGCTTGCCCACTTGACCAAGGAAGGTACCCAAGTTCTAATCGTTGATCACATGTCTCCAATCTAATTGTTATTTACTAGATTCTCTCCTAATCCTAGCTGTTGTTAGTTCTAAACCCAGAGAAAAATTATCTGATGACCTCAACTGTTGTAACCCGTCATTTCTCTTTCTTTCCTCTGAGCGAGGCAGCCCAGTGACTTCCTAAAATTCATCTCATTCTCTTTTGAAACTGGCAGAAATGGCTGGCTGTAAATTCATAAAGAGAATCAACACCTTTCTGCTGCCCCTTCTGGTTTCATGAACACATGGTTTGACTTTCTTCTTCCTGTGACTGCCAAACAGCTGACTTCCCCTCCCTGTCTCATCTTCCTTGTCAATGCTGTGTGGTTACCACACAGTTACCACTGAAGCTCTTGGGCTCCTGGTCGGTTGTATTCCCTGAAAAAAGAATTGTAATGGTGAGCACAATGTCTGTTACATAAAGAAAACTGTCTTGTAAAACTCCCATAAGTGGACTCCAGGATAGGCTTGTATCCCCTTAATATTGGTATCCTTGAGCTACTCACCCTATACCCCATGCTGAAGAGCAGTGCTGGAATTCACTGAGGGTGGGCTTGACTCAAAGGTTCCTCTTATCTCTCTGACCACAGACTTTCATTAAAAAATTGACCTGGATTTTCAGCTCTTAAGAATTACAAACTAGTGTGTGAGACAAAATTTAAATGTCTTCCATCTAGTGTTTTCCAGTGTTTACAGTGAAAGAGTCCATGGGCACAACCGTATGGAGCATGGTCTGGTCCAGTCAGTACTCTGCAGCTTCCCACCTATGAGTCCCCTCATCACAGAGACCTTGTCTCAGTCAGGGTTACTATTGCATAATGAAAAATCAGGGCAGAAAGACGGTTGAGGAGGAAAGGAGCTGATTTGGTTTACTCTTCCACATTGTAGCCCATTACTGAAGGGAATCAAGGCAGGAACACAGGCAGACCAGGAACCTGAAGACAGGAGCTGATGCAGTAGCTATAGTGTGTGCTGTTTGCTGTCTTCGTCCCCGTGGCTTGCTTAACCTGCTTTCTTATAGAACTTAGAATCACCAGCTCAGCGATGGCCCCGCCCACCTTGGGCTAGGCACGCCCACATTTATCACTAATTAAGAAAATGTCCCACAGGCTTGCCAGCAGCCTGATCTTATGGAAGTGATTTCCCAGTTGAGGCTCCCTCCTCTCAGATGACTATGACTTATGAAGCTGACATAAAAGTAGCCAGCACAGACACCTTTCCTATGACCTCTTCTCTGCCCATCTCCTACTTGGCTTTCACCGGCTTCTGGCTCCTTTTAAGTAGCCCCCACACACGGTATAATCTGGGGCTTACAGTACCTGCTTCTGCCAGGATTTTAGTTTCACTTTTAAGTTTTCCCCCTTTTTCCTGATTTTGAATGATTTCTCATAAGAAAATGAAAAAATGTGCATTATTTAGCCATGTTTCTGATGTAACTATTTTAACCCTAGATCCTATTTGCAAAGAAAATCCCATTTGTTTTGGTTTTGAGTTTCTAACGTGTTGCGGAATCTAACTGACTCTCCGGGGTAATTTTCTTTTAACGTCTTAGATAGCAGAGGATTAGAAAGAAAATGAATTGCTCTGAAACCAAATAACTTCCTATTATCTATTCAATGTGGCTAACACATGGAATCACAGAAATACACACTGAAATACTTTAGATTCTGTTATTTTTCTAGAATGCTAGTGAGATTAAAGGGAGGGGAGTTGCACAAAGAAGTAGATGGTGTTCGCTTGTTTGCAGCATGAAGGACGACTAATTTTCACGCCAGGTAACACTCCCTAGAGCAGTGGTTCTCATCCTTCCGATTGCTGGGACCCTTTAATACAGTCCCTCAAGTTGTGCTAACCCCCAACTATAAAATTATTTTCATTGCTACTTCATAACGATAATTTTGCTATTGTGTGGAATCGTAATGTAAATATCTGATATGCAGGCTATGTGACTACTATGAAAAGGTCACTTGACACCCCCCAAAAGGGATCATGACTCACAGGTTGAGAGCCAGTGATCTCGATGTCCTTTGCACTACAGTGGACTTAACTGAATGTATAATTCATTTTTAAAATCTTTCTTTCCCTTGAGTCCCTTTCCTCCACCCAGAACACCTTTTTGGTTTCTCTTGTTTTGTTTTTTTGAGTTGTGGGCTCTCACTTTGTAGCCAGAGCTAACCTTGAATTCATGAACCTCCTGTTTCCCCATCTCAGACGCTGTGATTCCAGACCTGAACTACCACAGTAGGCTCTGAGTGTCTTTGGCCAATTAATACTAGCTATTTTTGGAGGGGAGTCACAGAAACCCTGAGAAGCATGCTGGAAAGGGAAGATAATTGAGGGCTAGCTGTCTTGGTTTGAGCAGGACGGCTGTCATTACTTCTACTGGACATCAAATCACAAAATGCGTCCCAGATAGTGTAATAAGTTGTACTGTCACCTTGTCTGATATGTGTTTCTTCAGCTGTCCATAAGTCATGTGTTTGGCAGTCAATCAGACTGACATTTCCTTAACTGCTTCCTGTCTCTGACTGCTCTATTCATTTCTTTGCTCACAATATTTTCTATAGATTTTCTTGCTTTTGAAGATTGTCTATGTAGGAAATTTATAACAGTGATACGTCTTGATTTGCATGCCACTCAATATATGTTGAATGAGGAAAATACAGCATATCCATCTTCACCCGGTAGTTTTCTCTAGAGCACAGTTTAAGCTGCAAATTTTAGGATCATGGTGCAGAATTGCAAATCACAACATAGGATACACCAAAAAACAAAATCCCTGTTCACTACTCTAAGATGTCATGATTCCTCTAAAAACCATAAAAGCTCCTTACAATGCCGCAGATATATCTAAGTGTTCTTGTCGGTTTAATGTATAAACTGCTAAATGACACTAGCTTGGCCTATACATCTTTTTGCCTATGAAATCTTAAAAAGGATCGTCAAATCTCTTTGCAGCATTTGCTTCTATTGGTTTTAATTTTTGAATGTGTCGGGGGACATAGCCGACTCTCCAGGGTAGTTTTCTTTTAAAGCCTTGGGTAGCTGAGGATTATGAAACTTAATAGAAAAGATATCTCTCTTCTTATTTGTACCACATTTACATCAGAAAATACAATAGCTGACAGCATAGCTGTGAACTACATTAATAATTCTGAAGCTTAAAGTTAATATATTCTGCCTTCTGGAGTCTTAACTAAACATTTTTAACATCTTTGAAATCTGCAAAGGAAATGTGTCTCTTGTCAAGCAACCAGAAGCTGGATTGGGCTCAGAATTTCATTGTTCTCATGTCAGATTCTTCTCATATTCAAAACCTTCTGCAATTGGTGTCATGCAAATGTCTAGTGAGAGTGTTCCCATTTAGCAGGTAGGCTTATAATTCCTCTGGAGACTGGCTGGTGTTGCAGAGAGCTAACCTGTCAATATGCATGATCACTCCCTCCTGATGGGTGCTTTTGAAGACTGAGCCAGGATGCTATTTCTCTTTATGGGCACGTTTGAAAGCCCTTGCTTTCCGCATTTATATTAGAGCGGCAGTAACAAAATGTAGGAAGATTCAACCCATCCATCAATCATAAAAGATCTAATTGTTTATAACATGTCAGACTATGCAAGTCACCAGATCAAAAAGATGAATCAAAAATAATCTCTGTCTAAGAAGTCCTCAGTCTCATGAGAGCTGGATACATTAATGGATCATTCTAGAACAGTGTGAAATGTGGTACTGAGGGGGGGAAAGTTTCTTTGCAAACTTCCACTTCCTCCCCATTCCTTCTAGACACAAGACTATAGAAACCCTAGTGAATAACCTGACCCCTTTGCTAGACAGGAAGCCTATGCCCTAACTCCACCTTTCTTCTGCAAGCAGGGATTAGGGTTCCCTGTGGTGGGGCGGGCTGAAGGGAACTGTGGCTTCTGATCTCATCTGAAGCTGAGAATTACTTTGACTACACAGAGTCTTTTGTGTTTACATGACTTTTTAATGACATATGTTGTATTATATTTAGTATTTTTTAAAAAATAGTTCAATCTTGAAAAAAAAGTCAAAATTAGTCTGTTGATTTTCTGTGAGTGCTTTTATATTTTTTATATAAAATCTTCATAATAACATAGTGAAGTAAAGACAAACATTTCTCATTTATTAAGTTTGAGTTTAAAAAGGAGTCTAAGAATTTAAAAAAGCTTCTGGTTTTAGAACCAGGACAGCTCCCAGATTTGGAACACTGTCTATTAGTTCAAGGTAGTCCAGTCCACGGACCAAACTGTGCTGCCCGATTTCACAACAACATCAGCGTTCTTTGTTTGACTCCAAGATGGATCAAGGTTTTGTAGAGCTTATATGTTTGAAGCAAAGTGGATAAGGTTTTAATTATGTTCTGCTAGTTTCTGAAATACTCTTCAGAATTTAATATTTACACTGTGAATCAGTTTTATCTAAAAAGAATTTTAATATCATCTGTTAATTAAATTTGTTCTTTGACATTTCCATTATGTATAAAATGCAGTTTAATCCTTCTCTGTAGTAGGAGCTGCAGGCCTCCTTTTCATCCCACCCGGCTCCCGCATGGCTAGCTTTACACCAGAAATAACAACACACAAACTGTATTCATTTAAACACTGCTTGGCCCATTATATCTAGCCTCTTCTCTGCTAACTCTCGCACCTGGACTAGCCCATTTCTAATAATGTGTGTAGCACCCCAAGGTGCGCTTACCAGGAAGATTCTAGCCTATGCCCACCCTGGATCGCGTCTGTCTGGGAGAGGGGAGCATGGCCTCTGAGCTCACTTCCTCTTCCTCCCAGCATTCTGTTCTGTTTACTCCTCCCACCAATGTTTTAACCTATGAGGCCAAGCAGTTTCTTTATTACTTAACCAATGACCTTCCTCCATCACTTCTTCTGCCCACTCCTGTGAACTTCCCCTCTTCCCAACAAATCTGTTTTCCCACATTCATGATTTTTGTTTTGTTATGTGATCCATTGAGTTTAAATAAAGCTGTTCTTATGGCCATGGGTCTGGAATTATCTGCTGGAGCCTGGTGGACTCACCAGTGAGTATGCAATTGCAGACAATGATTCTCTCTGTCATAGACTCTTCAGTAGGGAGAGCTAAGACTCCATGAATACGCTGCCTAGGTTTGTATCAACTTGACACAAGATAGAGTCATCAGAAAGAAGGGACCCCCCCCCCAGTGAGAAAATGTCTCCTTAAGATTGGGCTGTTGGCAAGCCTGGAGGGTATTTTCTTAGTGTTTGATGCCACTCCTGGGGTGGTGGTCCTGGGTTCTATAAGAAAGAAGGCTGAACAAGCCATGGAGAACAAATTAGTAAGCAGTACCCTTCCATAGCCTCTGTGTCAGATCCTGCCTGTTTGAGTTCCAGTTCTGACTTCCTTCAATGATGAACAGTGATGTGGAAGAGCAAGCCACATAAACCCTCTCCTCTCCAAGTTGTTTTTGGTCATGGTGTTTATCACAGTGATAGTAACCCTAATTGAAACAATGAGTTTCCTCTCCCTTCATCATACTATTGACAGGGCCAGTCTTGCTCAGGCTCCAGTGTGGAGGAATCATGGCAGCTGTAAATTTGAGATTTCAATGGCTATGTCATGCTCAGATAGTGGCACTGTATAGCTCTTCTCCCTGTTTTCCATCTCAGATTCTTTTGGTCCTTTTTTCTGTGATGTTCCCTGGCCTGGAATTCATTTGCATAGAACACCTATATTCAAATGCCTTTGGCCTTGAGCTAATTGCAGACCAGCTCCTTTTAGATTCATGTCTGAATGGAGACCTGTGAAAGATCCTGGACCTGACCAGGGCTTGCCAGTGACAGTCTTTTTGGTAATCCAAGTTGCTGTGTAAGCTACAGAGACAGGGTAGCACCTTTTCAGACACGGTTAAATTTACTCAATTTGAAAGAATGTAGGATTGTTTTGTTTTATGCTGATTTTTATGTTAAAGGTCTTATTCTTAGAGTTGATGGATGACTGTTTTGTTTTGGATGTTCTCTTCAAATACTTGAAATGGGTCCCACCCATTTCCGGGGAAGACTGACTGCTCAGGGAAGCGCTTTTGTTTGAGTGAGAGATCTGTCTATTCTCCACAGCTGTCTCAACCGCAGTGCTAATGGCATGTGTTTCCAGTTGTTTCTTTTTGTGGTGGGCACTTACCCAAACATCATGAGAGTTCAGCAGCGTTATTGGCAGCTTCTAGCTCGATCCTGGCCGCATCCCACTCTACCTAGACTCCACAACTAAAACTGTGATTGGTTTTGCTTTGGAGGCAGAGCCTTGCTTAGGCTGTCTTCACACACATCAGTCCTCTGCCCTCGGACTCCAGGAGCCAAGATTACAAATATGTGCCTTATGTGTTGTTGAACTCAGCTTAGAGCATCGGTGACACCGGCTCTTTAAAATGAAAATGTGTGGGAAATGAGGGTGCTTTCAGTGAGGGTGTGTGGGCGAAACTCGTTGAGGCTGGACCCCGACATTAAGGTGCTGGGGATACAGGGTGTGCACATCAGAAATATAAAACTGGACCCAATCTCACCAATCACACACACACACACACAAAAAAAAAAAACAAAAACACAAAAACCCGAACAAACAAACAAACAACAGAAAGCAAACAAGCAAACAGAAAACAGCTGCAAATGGATGAAAAATTCCAGTGTGGTAGCATGTGCCTGTCGTTCCAGCGTGTAGGAGCCTCAACCAAAACAACCAGGAGTTTTAGACCAGCCTTGTCTCTAAAAACACAAAAACAAAAATACTTTTAAAAAAATTAAAGAATTAATTATAACATGTGAAGTTTTAAACTACTAGAAGGAAAAAAAATCAGAAAAATGCTTCAAGACATTGAAGTGGGCCAGGAACTTTTTAAAAGAAGGCAACCCACCCCCTGCCTTGAAAAAAGTCACAAACCCAAAAGTAGACAAACTCGATTATATCATCTGAAAAACTTCAGCATAGCAGTGGAGACAGCAAAGCAAGCAGAACATATTAATCAACTATTCATCTCACAGAAGGTCCATGTCCAAAATATACAAGAAACTCAAAACCTCAATAACCAAAAACAAAATAATGCAACTTAAATAGCAATGGACCTTTTACGGATATTTCTCAGTCATACAGATGGCCAACAGATACACAAATGCCCAGCCTGTATTATGGGTGGATCCGTAATGTGAGGTCATAGGGAGCTGGGGATGCTTCTGCTGATGAAGTGACAGCAAAGAGGGATTCTGGGTGCCAAAATAACATAAAACACCCTCATAACTGGAAGAAATTGGCCAAATTGAGGTTTCCTTTCTAATTGCTTAGTTATGTCAATTTCTGCAGAGGCAGGGAGTAGCTGAAGGTAGACTCCGTTAGGCTTATTCCCCAATGCAAGTTTGTGCCTGTTTCAAATGCAGCCAAACAAAAGGTAGCACCATTTCAGTCTGCTTTCTGTTGCTCCGACAAAATACTGGTGGCTGGATGCACTCATTGTTTTCTTTGTGACTCTGGTGGTTTGAATAGATTTGGCCCCATAGACTCATGTGTTTGAATGCTTGGCCCATAGGGAGTGGCACTATTAGGAGTAGTGGCCTTGTTGGAGTAGATGTGACCTTGGAGGAAGTGTGTCACTATGGAGGCAGGGTTTGAGGTTTTCTAAGCTCAATTCTGGCCATTGTAGCACAGTCTTTCTTTCCACTGCCTGTGGATCAAGATGTAGGACTCTCAGCTCTGTCTCTGGCACCATGTCTGCCTACACACCACCATGTCTTACCACGATAATAATGGACTAAACCACTGAAGCTGTAAGCCAGTCCCAATAAAATATTTTGCTTTATAAAAGTTGTCATGGTCATGGTATCTCTTCACAGCAATAGAAACCCTAAGCTTCTGTGATCAAAGACCTGACGAAGGCAATTTAAGAAAGCTTGTTATGTCACACAGTTCAGGGAGATACTGTATATTATATAAGGGAGGTATGGGACAGGGGATAAGGGAATGAGAAGGGGTTAGAACATGAACTGACTGGTCATCGTACATCCTTAGCTGGAAATGGAGAAGACAGGAAACAGGGCCTAGATGTCAAACCTTAGGGCCAACTACAATGATTGTAAGAACCCACCTCCTAAAATGTTCTATAATTTTCCAAACAGTTGAGGACCAAATGTTCAAACACATGATCCTATGGTGGAATTTCATACTCAAACCACAATTCTGGGTAATTTATAAAAAGAAAGCTCATAGCTCTTAAGGTTGGAAGTTCAAGACCAGGTGATTGCACCTGCCAAGGACCCTAGGCCTCGTTACTGCATGGCCAAGCAGGAGGAACAGATAAGAATAGGAGAGGCAAGTGTAAGGGGCGTAAATTCTGCTCTCAATGTAGCTAATCCAGTCTCTCAAGAACGAGAGTTCATTAGTATTACCAAAACTCTCTTCATTATGGTTTCTATTGCTGTGAAGATGCACCATGACCATGGCAATTCTTATAAAGGAAAACATTTAACTGGGGTGGCTTACAGTTCAGAGTTTAAGCCATGATCATCATGGTGGGACATAGGGGGGGGTGGAATGCAGGCAGACATGATACTGGGAAAGAAGCTGTGAGTCCTACATCTTGACCCAAAGACACAGGAAGTGAACTGAGACACCCAACAGAGCTTGAGCATAGATGCCCTCAAAGCCCACCTCCACAATGACATGCTTTCTCTAGCAAAGCTGCAGCTCCTAGTAATGCCACTCCCTATGAGCTTGTGAGGGCCAATTACATTCAACCTGCCACGCTAACCCAGTAAGGAAAGGTTCTAATACACCTATCTCAAAGACCTAATTGCCTCTTCTCAGGCCGATCTCCCAGCACTGCCACTGAGGAAATCTAATGTATACCTGAGTTTCAGAAGGAATATACCATTTTCAAATCTCACCAAGCGGGGCCTTATGAGTCTCAGCTGAGTAAACCGATGGTTGGATGTGCTTTTGAGTATCCCATGCCCAGACCCCATCTTGCATCCCTG
Source organism: Microtus ochrogaster (assembly GCF_000317375.1). Classification (NCBI taxonomy): domain Eukaryota; kingdom Metazoa; phylum Chordata; class Mammalia; order Rodentia; family Cricetidae; genus Microtus; species Microtus ochrogaster. The sequence goes on along the minus strand of NC_022015.1, from coordinate 53,092,075 downwards.
AGGGTCTCTTCTTCCTTTATGCAATCTAAAACAGCTATAGGAAAATTTACTTCTCTTGTCAACTGCAGCACTTTCTTGTCATTTATCATACCAAATCGCTCTTTCTCTTCCCCCCTCCTTTTAAAGTTAGCCCTAACCTCCTCTTAGCCAAGATGACTGGAATACATCTTCCTCTTCCACAAATACTTTAAGAAGTGGGGCTTTGTGGCTAGAAAGTTGGCTCAGCAGTTAAGAGTACTGGCTGCTCTTTCAGAGGTCCTGAGTTCAATTCCCAGCAATCCCATGGTGGCTCACAATTATAGTGGAATCTGATACTCTCTTCCGGCATGAACTCATACATGAAGATAAAGCACTAGAACACTCGTGTACATAAATAAATCTCTAATAAAAAAAATGAAGTGGGTCTTTGTCGCTTGGTTTTTAGCTGGTGATTATCAGTTTCCTTGGGTGTTCTTTGGAAACTGGGACCATGCAGGTTATCAATCATGCATCCTGCCTTGTTTGAGAAACAACATAATTAAAATTCACGGTAGAGAGACTTTCTAAAGTGACAAGTTGCTTTTTAAAGCTATTCCCATATCTTATTTCTGAATTTACTGTCAGTAATTAATTTACATTATTAAATAAGATTCAGTTCACTGGAGCTACTGAATAATTACTGTGTTAGTTAAGTAGTGTTTCTGTGACAGTGTAAGTTTTATTGAATGTGTCAAGTTACTTTTAGGGAGTAGTCTCAGAGTTCCTTGAAAAGGGGTGAGAAATACATCATCCATCATGAATTTGACAAATTTATGATTAAGAGAATAGCATGAAATATATCAAATTTAAAGTTTTTAAAAATCAATGCATGGTCAATAAGGATTTTTCTAGTAATGTTTTAATACTTTTTTCCCTGAAGGCACCGTGACAGAGAAGCTTTCCCCAAAGATTATGATATAGAGGGTCCTGAGACAGTGAAAAAACTGTGTAATTCAACATATTGGCGGTTTGGAACTGACTGTCCAGTAAGTAGTTGTTGTTAATTTCTTTGTCTGAAATCTTTGTCATTCTGAAACAGTGAAAAGGATTTTCTCCCAATGTTGTTAGTCATTAGTGACATTCATTCGGTCGCTTGGTTGCAGTACACTTAGCAAGCCTCTTAAGGTTATTGGCTGAATTAGACGCAACAAAGTGCTTAGCATGCTGCCTGACTGTATTAGTTAGCTTTCTGCTGCTAATAAAAAAAAAATAACTGATACAGGCTTCGTTGAAGCAAAGACATTTATTTCCATTCCCAGTTCTGGAGGTTTATGTCCAAAATCAGGTCACCCCATTGGTCTGATAAGTGCGGCATGTCATTGGGGGGAATGCATGTCAGGGTAAGTAGCCACATTTTAGGTCAGGAATAAGAGGGAAAGTGAAACCGGACCACCCAATTTCTTTTGAGAGTATACCCTCAGTGGCCTAATGGCTCCCTATCAAAGGAGTCGCTCACCTCTTAAAGATCCCCAGTGCCTGGCAATTCTACCAGAGTGGGAAGATGCGGTGCTATGCTACAGCCCCAGGATCTTGGTGGGACAGTAGCATCTTGCTGGATACCTTCCATCTTCCAGAATAATCCTGTGAAACGGGTTTATCTCCATTTTATAGCGGCAGGGAGAGAGTCTCCTGAGAGTTGAGTTGTTCATTCATTGTCACACAGCCAGGGAATGGGAAGGTGAAGTTTGAACCAAGGTCTCTGAATGTTTTCCTTTTTATATACTTTTCTCACGGTAGGTGTTACAAGAAATTAAACCTGCTATTAATAGGATCACAAAATTTTTGGCATCCAGTCACAGAATATGCATTGTCTAAACAGTTCCTATTTGAACCAGGCAGAGGAGGTTAATGCTTGTAAGCCTGAGTATCTGTCTAGTCAACACAAACTTAGCAGCCCAAAAATTCCTCACTTGCCATACAATGGCAGTAGCTTTGGGGCTAAATAAAAGCCCATTTCAGGGGATAGAAGAGATGATTGAGTGATTGGGAGCATTTGATGCATGTCATAAGGACCAGTGTTAAGATCTCACTACCTGTACAACAAGCGGGGCACCTGTCACTCACCTGTAACTCCAGCTCCGGGGGAGACAGAAACAAGATCAGCCTTGCCAGAAAGAAAGAAGTGAACTCCAGTAGCAGTGAAAGACCTTGTCCTTGTTTTGCCCAAAGTTTTGGCAGAGGCCTAAGTCTGGAGTGCTGTTTTTTTTTTTTCCTAGCTAGTATTTCATGTAGTCCAGGCTGGCCTCACACTTCCTATGTGGCTGAGGATGACCTTGAGCCTCTGAGCTTTCTTTCCATCTCCCACTATACTCAGCTATGAATGCCCTTGATATTTGTCCAGAAGCACAGAACCTAAGAAGCTGGTCTGCCTAGGGAGGACCAAACCAGAGTAAATCACTATTGGCTGTTAGGTTTTTGGAGAGGCTGCCAAACTATTTGAAAGGGGATTCATTTACCTGAGGATTGCTAGTTCAGAGAGACGTGTGTCCTGATATTTCAAAAATGTTGCCGGGCGATGGTGGCGCACGCCTTTAATCCCAGCACTCGGGAGGCAGAAGCAGGCAGATCTCTGTGAGTTCGAGACCAGCCTGGTCTACAGAGCTAGTTCCAGGACAGGCTCCAAAGCCACAGGAGAAACTCTGTCTCGAAAAAAAAAAAAAAAAAAAAAAAAAAAAAGTAGGACCCTCGTCTGTGACACTACCTTGAGAACTTTAGGGAGGGGTGCTATGCCTAATGTGGCAGAACGGAAGCAAGATGGAGCCAGCTGCTTTCAGAGTTGCCAAGTATCTCTAAATGTGTTGGCCTGGACGAGTCACAAGATAAAACCTGCTGGAGTCCTCTGAGAAAAACTGTCGGACTGGGGAAGAGAGCCAGCAACCTAGCACAGGAGACACACTAAATGCCAAAGCTCAGGAGAGGAATTGCTGTTGCTGCAGCGCTAGGCCACAGGACTGACGGTGTGCTGTGGCATCTTCCTAACCGACCGCACTGTTTCCAGAGTCCAGTCAGAGGCATGTGGTGACAGCAGGAAGAACTGTCTGGTGTTGCCATGCTGGGAAGGAAGAGTGAGAGAGTGATTGTAAGCCCTCACCAGGTAGCAATAGGATAATATAGAAGAATAGAGGGAGGGGCCAAGAAATATGCCTAGTCAGTCTTGGTCCCACTGTGTCCTGTTGATCATGATCTCAGGTCTGGCTCCATGAGGTCCTGCTGTCACAAGGGAAATCATTACAGCAGGACGTGTGGTAGTTCACTTCCAGTCATGAAGTGACCACTTCTGCCTGGAAGTGGGGGCCAGACTGTTAGTCATAGCGCGTAGGCAGCAGGGCTACTACTGTGGGGATTTGAGATAAGCTGGGAAGGACTCAGATCATAAGCTGTGGCAGTAAAACATAATCGGTCAAGACAATGTCTGAGTCTCCCCCTCAGGGAAAGAAATGATGAATGAGTCTGTCTCAATTTGGGCTTAAAGGCTATCTTCTAGCAAAGACAGACTAGGTTCATTGCTTTTTATGATTAGACCTCTGTTTCTCAAGCTCTGGGCTATGCTACACCTGTAACTTTAACTACAAATGGCTCTGTTCTCCCTGCCTGTTGGTAAACTTGCCAAACCTCCATTTGGAAACCACCTACCCCTGAGCTATGAAAACCTTATCTTCCCCACAACCAGTACTGACATCTTGCACTCCTGCCTTAGGGGGAGGCAGTTCATGTACATGAATAAAAAGCTTGCTTTAATTCATTGCTTGCTTTAATTTGCCATGGTGATTTGGGTCTTTCTCCTCACATCTTTGGGACCAACATAAAGAACGTGTTAGAAGGTGCTCTGGCTCCCTTGTTTGAGCCTGGGAAGGAGTGGATAGGAGGCCAGAGGTGGCACTCTGCCCGTCGCCAGCAAGTAGCAACTGGAGATCCTTAGTTAAAGAATGCCCAAAAGCAATCTCAAAAATGTCCTAGGAGAGGAGTTGATTTTGAATGTCAGCCAAACCCATGCACCGTGGCTCTTGTCAGGGGAGTAAGGGCCATTTAACATGACATCTTTCCACCCAGTCTCTCCCCTTCGGCTAGACCTGGCCGGCATCCATGAGTAGGGAGGTGAGAGGGCAGAGCTCTGTCCTTGTGGTCCTCTGCTCCCAGGCCTGTAGCTCTCAATTGAGAAAAGGGGGTATTTGGTGTAATAGATAGAAGTGTTGATCTCACTGGACTGGGTACTTTCATAAATGGAATTATAATCTTTTGGATACTTGAATGTTGACTGAGGTTTCTGTCCCGCCAGATCCCACAGCCTTTCAACCCCAAAGTAACACAGAGAGGTCTACATTAATTATAAACTGATTGGCCTATTAGCTCAGGCTTCTTATTAACTAATTCTTACATCTTATACTAGCCTGTAATTCTTGTCTGTGTTAACCATGTGGCTTGGTACCTTCCATCAGCAAGGCATTCTTATCTTGCATCCTCTCTGTCTGGAGGATGACTGCAGACTGCATCTTCCCTCTTCCCAGCATTCCCCTGTTCTCATTGCCGGCCTCTACTTCCTCTCTTGTTGCCCCACCTCTACTTCCTGCCTGGCTACTGGCCAATCAATGTTTTATTAAAAATAATGCAAGTGACCGGATAAAAGACCATTGTCCCACAGCACTTGAAGGGCCCAGAAATGCTGCAATACTATCCTAAGACTTCTATCAAACTAAAGATGAAAAAGCAGCGGGTGTGGTGGGCTAAAGGGGCAGCTTGGCCAAAACAGTTTTGTGGTTCTTCCTGTCAGAGTTCAGTGTGATAGCTCAGTTCAATAGGAAAAGTATCTGGTTTCATTTTTTTGTATGACTCAGGCATGTAGCATCTGTGACCTGTATTCTACCAGAAGAAAACTGAGACCATGTGAAATCGATCGCTGTTCATGGTCAAATATCTAGACAGTATATTCAAGTTGGTACTAAAGTCTAATGTCTGAAATTTTGCTGCTGAAAGGACCAGCTGCGGGGAATCCACGGAATTGGCGAACTAACCACTCACTTGACTTTTCTATCTGAGGGAGTAAAACTTAATTCTCTGGGGCCAGCGAGAAAGGGACACACACACACACACACACACACACACACACACACACACACACAATTTCCTCCATGTCAGGATCTCAACTTGGGTGCTGATTCTTGACAATCTGACAGCAGGTCAGAGAAGCCGAAGAGGAGATGCAGAGCAAGTGAACTGCTGGACAGACAGACACACGAGGGCTTTTCTGAGGGGCAAAGTTTAGCTCCTCACTTTGTCATTTCCCATGCTTGTGCTTTATTCTTTTTCTGTTCTTCAACTCTGGTGTTTCCTTTCTGTCTCCCTTGATGTCGTTTTTCTAGACGCTTCCTGATGTCTTCCTTCTGCATCTTTCCTCCTGTTTCCCTTCTCTCCTGTCTTTTTTATTCACCTTACAGCCTATAGATCCCAGGAAAGTCTTTTAAGGAGTATAAAAATTGAAATGTGGTTACATTCTATTTTTTAAGTGAATGATTTCAATTATTACAAGTAAAAGACAGCATGTTTTCCATATGCCTTACATGATTAAACATTTTACATATTACAGGTGAAAAGCAAGTTGTCTCAAGAACCCACATGCATTCATACCCAAGCAACTTGTTATAGATTTAACAGAGTGTAAGCAAGCAAGCTATTTTTCTCAGCCAGTTCTTTTGCTGGCAGGCTGCATTTTGCAGTTACAAAGAAAGGAACAATTACTTTATTATTTGTCTCAAAGGGTAATCTTATAAAAAAAATCTTAAAGGAACCACAAATCTAAACTTTTAAATATAAAAAACAACCTGTCAGCTCTCTTTTAAATCATCAGGGTGCATACCCATTCATCGACAGTTTTCTATATCAGGAAGCTGAAGGCAGAAATGGGTGCAAAGGAAATAATCATCACCTTTGATCAGCAATCCATCCTAGCAAGAAGGATACATTATACGGCAATAGTCAGGCTGTCATTGTCCTTGTTTCTTAACCTCAATGAGTTCCTCACTCAACTATGTGCCTTTCTAAACCTTAAATTGTTCCCCAAGGTTTTCTGCCTCAAAGCCATTAACAAAACGCCTTAACCAAACCTAACAATTCTACATGCCTAAATTCTTTCTAAGGGTGGTTGAATCATTAATCTGCTTCAGCAGCAAAATGTGGAAAAAGTCAATCACTATTATTTTAAGTATGAGTAACACTGCACAGTGAGGGGCTAGAAGTCCCCCGAGAGTTTTCATATGTCCCATAGATGATGAGGGATGTGGTGTGTGAAGGGCAACAATCAGAGCTGTGCTCAATAATGGCATGATGTCCTTAGGACTTTGCCTGTGCAAGGCTCACTCAGGCATGGCTGTGCCAACAACCCGGCCATTTTTCATGAGTTCTAATGCTGCTTGTTGGTCCCCTTGCATGACTCCTGACACAGAAATACTCTTTTAAGCTCTGCCACTTGCATTTATTTCACTGCTCCACAATGAGTTTGTTAGCTTGTTGATCTCCATACACTGCATCCTGACTGCTCTGTAATCTTGCTTGAAATAATACACATCTCCCCGCATATATCAAGTTCTCTATCTATCTATCTATCTATCTATCTATCTATCTATCTATCTATCTATCTATATCTATCTATCTAGTGATCTATCATCTATCTATCTATCTATCTATCATCTATCTATCTAGTGATCTATCATCTATCTATCTCATATATATGTATACATGTATATACATATGTATCACAATGTGTTTGGACTTTGATGTTTTGCACCTGAGCTTCAGCTTTGTCCCTGTCTCTCAAGTTATGTGTGCAAACACTCTGGCTAGCTCTTTCCCATCTGTTTTTCCCCACACTCCCAACCCAGAAAGCTTTCTTAGCATTTTCCTTTTTTTGCAAGATTTCTGCTGAGTGGCTGACTCTTGTGTCAAATAACATTTCTGTTTAGCTAATTAAAAGTCAGTATGCTTGAATTCCTTGGCTGCACAGATTACTGTGGGCATCAGTTATCTGTACGAGTTTCCAACAAGACTCTGTCTATATTTTGGATAAGGCTCCAAGAACAAAACAAATCTCACAAACTGAAGCTTGGGATCCAAGGTGCCCAAAGAGTAGTTTGAGAATTTGGGTAAGGCTCTACTCTAGGTTTCATCTGTAAAGCTCCTTATAGACACAGGGTTCTAGTGATCTACTCAAAGAAGCAGAAGAGGAGGGAACTGGCTATGTGATTCCTAGGGTAACCAGAGCTTGTGAGTCCAGCTCCTAAGATTACCTCCAGGGTTCAGGTCAGAAGCCACAACATACCAAAAGGAACTTAGAATAGTTCTAATCTGAGGGGTTATGGGATAACTCACACACATGTAGCTAGAGTCATGATCTTTATTCTTCTGTTAGCTCTAATTCTTCCCCTGTAGCCTCTAGCTCTCCTTTGTTCCAATTCTCTGTTTCAAATTTCCTCCACTTTTATGTTCACCTAACTTAAATACATTTTTTTAAAACAGGAGGCTTGAAGCAATAATAAAAAAATTACAAGGGCTGCATCTCATTGGTCAAAAGCACATTCATTTGGGTGGCGATAAGGGCAGAGTCCTTTGCCATGGCAACACAAAGTTTCAAGGTTTCCGGGGTAAGACTGGGTCCCGAGGGCAAGAGCGCACTGTCCAGTGAGACAAGCTTTGAGACTTGGTCATTTATCAGTCAAAGAACAGGCATGGTGTTTTTAGGATGCTGTGTGTTAGTAACCTTGGTTAGACACCTGCGTATGCACGAATTTAATCGGTCCTAATAATAAAAACCTAGAGTTTGATATTAGTGAGTAAAAGCTGAAATATCAGAGAAGCAGAGCAGCCAGTCACTAAAGTTCTTACCTATACAAAATCCTCAAACTGAAAGGGACTGAGCTCCTGTCTCTATGAATCCTCAGACTATCCTGTGTCTCCAAGTCCTCAGACTGAATGCTTTGAGCTCCTGTTTCCTCTTGTCTTATATTCATCTCTCTACCCAGCTATATCCCTTCCTGTCTCTATCTCCTTACTGTTGGGATTAAAGGCGTGTGCCTCCCAAATCCTAGGATTAAAGGTGGGAACCACCACCACTTGACTTTGTTTCTCTTTTAGACTGGATCACTTTAGTGTGGCTGAGGGTGGCCTTGAACTCACTGAGATCCACCTGTCTCTGTTTCCCAAATGCTGGGATTAAAGGTATGTGCTGCAAATTCCTGGCCTCTATGGCTAACTAGTGTGGCTAGCTCAACATGCTGATCTTCACGCAAGCTTTATTTGCTATAGCACAAACAAAATATCATCACAGCTGGGACTCTGACCTTGTGCACTAACTATACAGTTTTAAACTTATGATCCATTTACAGAAATATCTAATATAATTTGGACTTACCCTGAGGTAAAAATGAGCTAGTTGTGTTCAGTTAGTCTTAGAAGAGAAATTTTTATTTTCTTGTGTTAGTTTGAATGAAAAAAACAAAGTAGGCTATTAAGTGCCTTCCAGTCCTCATAGGACAATAGATCTAGTTATGAAGCATATCCTAGTATATTTTTTACATATCAAAATCATTCAGCTTAATGGGACGTCATCTTCCTGACCATCTATGTATATATGTGCCAATAAGACAGAGATGCAATCATGAGATTACACATCATATCAAATTAAATTGCACACTACAATGCAGGTATTGGGGAGACACTGTAGCTGCTTAAGCAAGTGCAAAATTACAGACAAGCTACAGTTTCCAGAGTTGGCGGTCCTGCAGGCCATGCCTGGGTGGGATTCTCCTCCATCAGAGAATCATTCCTCTGGTGGTTTGACATCTGAATACTAGTTATCACCTGCTGTATGCTTCCATGGCCCTCAACACTAGGAGTGGAGTAAGGATGTCCTTGGGCCAAGAAGTGGCTTTTGTGAGTCAAGTGTGTGCCACAAGGAAGGAAGAAATGACACGTGGTCATTTCGGAACCTGCCCTCCTGTGGGGTGGAAAGAAGACCATCTAGATTTCCAGCGGTAGAAGCAGGATATTATTTCATTTACACTTCTCAGAATTTTGCACAGGACTCCTGCACTGGCATAATTTCCATCCTCTCCCCCCTCTCCAACTCCTCCTGTTTTTTTCCCACCTCAAATTCATGACCTGTGGAACGGTATTTTAAAATCCTGCCAGAATCATCTTGTATCATGAGATATGAGACCTTTTATTCTTCCCAGAGAGGATCTCAAAGCTACCAATGAATTCCAAGAAGGTCATCTTTGAATAGTCATAAATGTCAGGAGTGGATGGTAAAGCATAGACACCCCCAGAGGAAGCAAGAACTTGATCGCACCCTGCACTGATTATTAAGTCTGTCTCTCTTCTGCCCCACATCCTGATACCCTGCCACCAGCACCTCTCGTCCCCACTCAGACAAGGGTGGTCTGGAGATCAGGGACCAATTCCAAGAGGGCAGGAAGACAACTATGCCCCCGGTCCCCACTGAAGCAGATCAGGCCAAAGCAACTCCAAGACAAAGATTCTTCAGCTTTAAATGAAATATGACCTTTGTATAAGGGACTGAGCATGAAACCTACTTAGCTAGACTCTTGGGAAAGAAACAGCCGGAGCTGGTAGCCAGAAAAGTCCTGGAGCTAGTTTTCTATTTCACCACACATAAGAGAGGACCAGCTCCTCCAAATGAATGAGGAGGGGTAGTGGCTGGAGGAGGAAGGATGCTTGTTTTTCAGTTGTTCCCAGGAAGAAGTCTTGTTTACTCAAGGACCAGTTACAGATTTGCATATAAAAGAGGAGCTCAGTCTCTGAACCCTCTCTGTTCTAGGTCATCACTTTGGGTTTCTTTGCAGATCACCAGCCACATTTCAGACTTAACTGTTGTCTGTCTCCTTCTACTAGAGTACATCTCTATAAATGTAGGATCATCACTCTGTTTGGTTCCTTTTAGAGCCCCAATTCCTAAAGCAGTGCCCAGCACATTGAGTCTGTACTCAATACATAATTATGGAAGGAAGGAAGGAAGGAAGGAAGGAAGGAAGGAAGGAAGGAAGGAAGGAAGGAAGGAAGGAAGGAAGGAGAAAAGGAAGGTAGGGAGGGAAGAAGAGAGGGAGGGAAGAAGAGAGGGAGGGAGGGGAGGGAGGAAAGAAGGAAGGAAGGATTACATTGATTAACTATGTTTGAGGCATCATCATCATAATTATTTTTATTATTATTATACTTATTAGTGTGTGTGTGTGTGTGTGTGTGTGTGTGTGTATACAAAAGGATATGCACACATACTTTTACCTGGTGAAGCAACTCTGACGTTGAAGTGGGAGTCACTGGATAAATAAAGACCACTTTTCAAGAGGTGGTTTGTGGTTCCCCTTAAACTAAAGATCTTACGTATGTGGAATTAAATAAAGTTTCAAGAAGAAAGTAAGACACTTTTACCAGAGGTTTGGAGAGGAAGGGTGGGAGTGGGGGAGGGTGGAGAGAGTGAGTAACTTGGTACCAAGTGCCAATAGGTAGGGGGAATGAGTGTTTGTGTCCTATTGCACAGAACCGAGTTCATAGCAATGGGATTTTGCAATAAATAAAAAGAGAAGGTTTTGCAAGTCTTTAAAGATACATTTGAGGCAATGGATATAATAATTACGCAGATTTGGTCATTGTACAATGCAATGAGTTGAAACATCACAGCCTATAAATTCATAAATTAGTATTTGTCTGATAAAAATATTAAAGACTTTAAAAAAATGACTAATATACTTAAATACGAACTATGTTGGTGGGAAACATGGCACTGAAGTTTAATGACTCTAAAGGGGGAATAAGAAGAAATAATTGTATCAGATCTCAGACACTTGAGTATAACTCACTTGGTTAGTTCAGATATTTGCCTTTGACTTAGTAGATGGTAATTTACAGTGTGATCTTAAAGATGCGTCTTGTGACTTAGCAGATGGCAATTTGACACTGCCATCTTAAAGATGCTATAGTCAAACTTTCTTTGAACCACCAACCCCCAAATAATGATATGGAGACTTCTTATTAGGAATAAAATCTGGCCTTAGCTTAGGCTTGTTCCCAACGAGCTCTTTGATTTTTTTTAATGACTTAATTTTTTTATTTTAGGTGCATTGGTGTTTTGCCTGCACACATATCTATGTAATGGTGTTAGATCCCCTGGAACTGGAGTTATAGACACCCAAATAGCTCTTAAAACTTAAATTAACCCATTTATATTAATCTATGTTCTCCACATGGCTCATTACCTCTCCTCAGTACTTATATATCTGATTTCCTCTGTGTCTCATTCCCCACAGAGTTCCTGCCTCTCTCCAGAATTCCCACCTACCCTTTCCTGCCTAAGTACTGGCCATTTATCTATTTATGAAACCAAGCTGAAGGTGTCTTTCTCCCTACGTTGGGCACCTAGTGGTGCTTTTAACTAAGTTTCTATAATTCTATTTACCAATAAAGATTTGGGAGTAAGATGTTGGAGTGAATACCTGTAGCTCAGAGAAGTCCAGTAGCAACTAGCTGGCCTTCCTTTTGGGCCAGAGAAAGTATCTCTCCAGCCATCCCAACCCCTCCCCCCAATAAAAGACCGTGAAACTCTTAAGTTCCTCCCCTACTTCTTCCTGTGTGTCTCTCTATCTATATTCCTGGCTCCTCCATACTCTCTAGGGTTAATTCCTGTCAACTAGTTACTGGCTCTGCCCCCCTGATCCAAGGTTGATTTTTTAAACTCAGTCTTGGGGTTTCACAATGTGATCAAATATCTTGCAACAAGATGCCTCTTGTCTTCCTGCCTAGATATCTGAAGGAAGCACACAAACCAGAATCTTACAGACAAATCCCTTGAAGTGCCATTATCAAAGCAAGGCATTGGGCAGTGGGCTGCTGAGCCAGGGCCACCTCTTGTTTCCTGACTCTGCATCCTCCTAATGTAAGGTTGATAGCAGCCTTCTGTGCATCCTCTCCTGGAACTCCTTTGGACCATCTTTTCTAGCATCAGTATAACTGTATCTGCCTTTCCTCTGAGGAGTTCTATATACATTTTGGCACATTGAGTGGTCCTTGTCTGATTTCTGCTGCATCTGTGGTTTTAATTCTTTTACCAAATATCTTCTCTGCAATTTCCAAGGATTTGGGACAGGGATGAAAGCAGGGCACCCATCATTTAGATCAGATCACTCACCTTTGATGTTCCATTTAGGCACCAGTCACCAAGTCTTAATTTAGCACTGGTATGAACTAGTTTTCTTTTTAAACATACACCAGTTTGTTTAAGCAGGGATAAGGGTTACAGTTCATTAATGGGACTTAAATGGTACGCCACAGACATACATACACGGTGGAACATGCACACATCTGGACTCTTTTGCCTCCTAAAACTATCTGTTTATATTGCTTCATGAAAGTATTCCTTCTATTATGCTTACAAAATCATTAGTTTTAGAGGTAGGGGTAACATGAGAAGAGCCATAGAGAGGAGAGAGGGGCTTGGAATAATACAAATATAATATTAATATATGAAATCCTTGAAAATTTAAATTTGAAAATTCAGCTCAGCATTGATTCACCTTCAACTTGCTTTTCCTCCATTGAGTCAGTGCCTACACAGATTAAGTCACAATTTATTCCTAATACTTATTTCCTTTATTTAAATATTTTATTTGTTTAAAATGATCTTACAGAGCAACATCTAGAGAGATGATAGCTCAGTGGTTAAAAGCCCTTGCTGGAACCAGGTTCAATTCTCAGTACCTACATGGCAGCTGACAACTTCCTGGAACTCGAGTTCCGGGAATTCATTACTCTGACCTCCACAGGCACCAAGCACACAAATGGTACACAGATAAACATGTAAGCAAAACACTTAAACATATCAAAATAAACAACCAAGCACACACACGGTATACAAACATGTAAGCAAAAACACTTACAGACATCAAAATAAACACTTAACCAAATAAAAAAAACAAAAGTAACGGGTTACATATGGTATTTTCATAATACTTAATTTAGCTATTTCTGTCTCCATCCCACATTCTCTCTTCATTTGTCTGCTTTCTCCACTGTTCCGTTTTGCCTCATTCTTTTCCTTCCCCACAGAGGTCTATTGTCTTCCCTGCACCTTTCCTTGGAGCTACTTCTTTTTTTCTTTATAATTTCATGGATTTCTTTCTAGTTTCCTGGCCTTTACATATTTACTCCCACCTAGATATAAATATTTAACAGCTATATGCTAGAATCTGCATATGAGAGTGAGCATATGGCATTTGTCTTTCCGAGCCTGGGTAACATTGATTAATACAATATTTTCCAGTTTCATCCAGTTCCTTGCTAGTTCCATTTTTCTTTGGGGCTGAATAAAATTCCACTGTATATACATAAAATAATATCTGGTACAAGTACCATCAATTTTATGGTCAGATCATAAAAAGCCTATTGGTCGTGTTCCAATAATTAGAATATCAGATTGAAGTGATGAATTTCATGTAAGGCCAAAGCTTTTCTCTGTTAAGGTATGTAAATCACTCTGGGTCTTGAACAGACTGTGGAAGGGAATGGGAAGGTGAAGTATAGGGTACAATTGACTGATTTTCTATTTTCCTCCCTGCTCTACTCCCCCCCCCCCACCACTCTAGACAACTGAACAGCTAGAAGGTGCTTTTGTAATTGTCTACTATTAATCCCTTAACCAAGACTATCTCAGGACAGGAAGTGATTTTTTTTTTTATATTTCAGGATGATCAGAGAACAAAATAGAGATTACCCAGGATTTATTTATTTTAGGGGCAAGAAAAACAAAATGAAACAGAACAAACAAAAAACCAAAATACATCTTATAAAAGCCTGCTTGAACAGGTAGCAGGGAAAATGAAGTTATTTTTTTCTGATTGTACTCTATGAATCTTATTTATTCAAATCAGTGTTGGTTTTATTGGTGGGGACTTTTCTAGGGTCCTTTAGGTCCTGAGTTAAACTAGATGTGGACTCAGAGCTAGGGTTTCTGCAGGCAGCTCAGCTGCTGAGAAACAAGAGTGGCCTTCTTGGTGTTCTGTTATCATTATTAATTAACTAATTACTTTATTTGTTTATTTTTTTGCTTTCTCAAGAGAGAATTCCTTTGTGTAGGCTTGGCTGTCCTGGAACAGAACTAGCTTTGCAGATCAGGCAGCCCTCGAACTCACTGAGATCCTCCTGCCTCTGCCTCCTGAGAGCTAGGATCAACGGCGTGTGCCACCACCAATGACTTTTTTTTTTTTTTAAATAGATAAAGCAGTCTGTATTTTTCCATTTTCTCCAACTCTTTAATTAGGAATATTCCATTCAATAGATTTTGATCATGTTTTCCGTTCCCTAAGTTCTGCCAGTTCTTCCCACTCCCTCTCCATCCAACTTTGTGTGTGCTCTCTTTCAAAAGCAAGCAAGCAAATGAACAGAAGCCACAAGGAACAAAAATAAAAACACAAGAAAAAAACAAAGATTAGCAGATAAATCCTACAAAACACAGAAACTAAAATCAACACAAATAGACAAAAGACCAATACGACAAAAGAATGCCAAAACACAGAAAAGGAAAAAGTACACAAAAATATCGTTGTGTTTCTTTTGCATTGGCCAAACTACTCCTGGGCATGAGTCCTGTCCTGAATTGTGGTTATTATACCTAGGGAAACTCTGTTGGAGAAAACCAGTTTTCCCTCTATCATCTATAGCAATTGCAAATAGTCCATGTGACTAGGGGTGGGATCCTGTGTCCACTTCCCTCTCTCAGTATGGGACCCTGTCTGGCTTGGATGTATTCAAGTATCAGGCATGCTGCTATAGTTTCTATGCATTCACGAATAGATCAGTCTTGTTGTGCCTAGAAGACACTTTCCTTGTACTCACCTATGACCTCTGGCTTTTACAGTCCATCTGCCTCCTCTTCTTCATGGATCCCCAACACTCTTAGGGGAGGGAGGAGTTTGATGAATAAATCCTATTTATGACTGAGTGCTCCAAAGTCTCGTACTATCTTCACACCGTCTAGTTGTGGATCTCTGTGTAACCTTATATACTTCCAAAAGCTTCTCTGATGCAAGGCACTTATCTATGGGTTTAGTAGTATATTCTTAGGAATCATTTTATTGCTATGTTCCTGTAGCAGAATTATAGTGGTAGAATTTCCTTAAGTCCTTGACCTATCTAATCTCAGGTTTTTGGCCCCATTAGCAGAATGTGTTTTATCTTATGGACTGGGCCTTAAATCCAATGGAAAGATTCTTGGTTACTATCATAACGTTTATGCCCCTGTTTCACCAGCTTGTTTTGCAGGCAGGTCAGTTGTAGGTGTTTGGGTTTGTAGCTGGGTGGATGATCATCTTTTTTCCTCCAGTAGTGTGCAGAGTAACTTCCAGTACCATGAATGTTAGTCAGTAAGGGTGAAGCTTCTAGTTAGGCACCAGCTTGATTTCCCTGTGTTCACTGACATTACATGTTGTCTTCAGTAATGGGGCCTTACCTACAGTTGTAGAGAGGAACCCAAAGCCTTGGCAATAGACTGTGATGTTTGGGGGTTCCATGGGGACTCCTGTAACCCATTCTTAGAACAGGAGGTTTTACTTGGTGGCATGAGATGTCTAGTTGGTGCATTTTCTTCCCTATTATTTGGTGACTTCACTTAGAGTCCTTCTATATATGTGTAATTTTTAAGATGCTTCCACAAGAGTTTTCCATATTATTTTTTTTTCAATTGGCGTTTAGTGTTAGTTATCCCTCCTATATTTCCTTCTTTACCCTTCTCTGTCACCCTCTCTATTTTCTAATTTCACCTTTATCACTCCATAACATTATATTTCAATTCCCCTTCCTAGAGAGATCCTCTACTCCCACCTGGTTCCTTACTAAGTGCCTGACCTCTGTGGTTATTCAGACTATAGCACACATAGGAAAAGTTTACAAGTTAACATCCACATATAAGAGGAAACGTACATTAAATTGCCTTTTGGGGTTTGGGTCACCTCATTCAAGAAGACTGTTTTTTTTTTTAGCTCTACCCCATTTGTCTGTAAATTTTATTTTTCATAGCTGAATAATATTCCATCTACATACCTGTACCACATCTCATTGTCTCTATGTCAGTTGATGGGTGTGTAGGCTGTTTCCAATCTCTGGTTATTATGAATGCAGAATATCCTTATGATTCTCTGGCTTTCCTCAGTCTCTGTTGTAATCCACCCTTTTCATTTCTAATTGTATTAATTTGGATATTCACTCTCTGCCTTTTGGTTAATTTGGCTAATGGTTTGTCAGTCTTGTTGATTTTCACGGAGAACCAATTCTTCATCTTTTATTTGTTTTGCTTTGTTTTTG
>NC_022015.1:53051078-53060335 GCF_000317375.1 Microtus ochrogaster | reverse complement strand
ATGAGCTGTATTTATTGATTTCTGTTATTTTGTTGTAATGGTATAGATTTCCCCCTTCTCTGTTATTTATTGGGATTATTATCCTTGTGTTCTCTTGAGTGTAGTTAATTTCTTTAAACCAAAATTTTCCTTCTAGTGACTTCTGCAGAGATGGATTTGTAGATAAATCCTCTCAAATTTGTTTTCTAATCATAGGATGTTTTTCTTTTTTCATCTATTGTGATTGACAGTTTTGCTGGATATAGTAGTCTGAGCTGGCATCTGTGGTCTCTTGAGTTTGTTAGAGCATCTGTCCAGGCCCTTCTGGAATTCAGTTTCCTTTGAAAAGCCAGGTGTTATTTTAATGTGACTGCCTTTATATGTAATTTGGTCTTTCTTGCTTTTATAATATCCTTTCTTTGTTTTGAACATTGAGTGTTTTAGTTATTATGTGTTGTAGGGAGTACTTTTTCTCTTCTTGTCTACATGTTGTTCATTTGTATCTTGATAGGCAATTTTTTACTGTAGATTAAAGAAACTATTTTTCAAAACTATATTCTGTGCTTTCGACCTGAGTTTCTTCTCTTTTTTCTATCCCTATTATTTATAGGTTTTGTCTTTTTTTTACAGTATCCCAGATTTCCTGCATGTTTAGTGCCTGGATTTTTTTTTTTTTGATTTAGCATTTTCTTTGACTGCAATATCTTTTTTTTCTACCTTGTCTCCAGAACCTGAAATTCTCTCTTCCATGCCTTGTAATATGTTGATGAGCTTATCTCTGAGGTTTTTATTTGACATTCTAAGGTTTTCATTTCCATTTTTATTTCAATTTGGGTTTTCTTTATTGTTTCTATTTCTTTGTTAAGTATACTTTCATGTCTTGGAATATTTTCATTATTTCATTCAGCAGTTTGTGTTTTCATGATCTTCATTAAGGCATTTATTCATATTCTTTTTGAAGTCCTTGAACATATTTGTAATTGCTATTTCAAACTCCTTGTCTTGTGCTTCGAATAAATTGCTTTTCTCTCAGCCTATTGCAATAGAATTGCTGTAGTCTTGAAGACACATGTTGGCTTGGTTGTTCATGTTTGCATTTTTTGTGCTGGAATCTAAGTATCTAGAGTTCGGATAACTGAGGTGTTTCTTGATGTGTAGGTATCTGGTCTTGTCTTTGTTGGGTGGGTGTTCTGTTTGGTTGTCCTTGCCCACTCTGGATCCTAGGCAAATGTGATGGCTGCCTGTGTGGTAGCTGCTAGAGAGTGTTTCTTCAGGTCTTTAAGTCACACAAAGGAATGAAGATGGGCTAGAAATCAAGGCTGAGAGGAGCAGCAAGAAAGAGCTCGTGGAATCCTGGGTGCACACCAAGAGAGAGGCATAATTCCCAGGGATGGAAGTGGAGTGGGAAGTGGGGTTCCTGGAGGCTACAGCAGGATTAAAAGGAATTCTGGAGCTTCTGGAGTGAAATAGCTGGTGATTGTGTTTTCTTTTCTTTTTTCTTTCTTTCCTTCCTTCTTTCCTGCCTTCCTTCCTTTCTTCCTTTCTTTCTTTCTTCCTTTCTTTCTTTTTTTTGAGACAGGGTATCTCTGTAGCTTTGGAGTCTGTCCTGGAACTAGCTCTGTAGACTAGGCTGCCCTTGAACTCACAGAGATCTGCCTGCCTCTGCCTCCTGAGTGCTGGGATTATAGGCATGTGCCATCACCACCTGGCTCTAGCTGGCGATTTTTAAATAGAGAACTTTTATGATATCTTGGTATTAGCTGGTGATGAAGATGATTTTTTGGTAATGATGCAAAAATCTTCATCCTTGATTAAAAGTGCTATTTAACAGGCTCAAGTAGAACTTCTTTGTTAATGATCAAAGAGCTCATCTTTATTCCAGAGGTGGCATGCTTCTCATGGAGACCACACAGAGCATTTGGGAAAGAACTAGATTTTAATGCTTTGGTGTCTTAGAGCTAAATGAACAAATAATTGAAAAGAAGTGGTCAGAAGTATTTGGAGGGTGGAGGAATTTTCTGGAAAGAGAGTGAAGGTAGTGAGCACAACTGAAAGGGTGAACTCTAAGTTTGGGCCTTGAGGGTATAACCTGGGGGACAAAAGTGTTCCCTGAAGGCTCAAGTTTCGCTCATACTTGCCAAGATTACGGGATAGAAAGTCCCAGAAGCAACCTGTGGTATCAGAGGGAAAAGCTTGACTTGGGAAGTATTTATACTTCCTTTAGAGGAGTCAGGCTTTTCTACACCCTAGGAACCAAGAAGAACTCCCAATGGAGGAGCTTCTGAAGCGAAGGAGCCACAGGATGTAAGGCACACTGAGCAGGCAGGCTCCCCTCAGGTGTGCAATGTGCGGGGGAGTCATAAGTGGACCTCCCATCCCGCCTAACCTGCTATGCAGATGTCGAATCTACTGGGTTTTCTTAAATGCACCATACATGAGTGAGTTTATTCTGGAAATTTAGATCCTTAAAAAAATTGACTCTCAATAAAATAGGAAATATTTATGATATCTTGAAATGAGCTTCTTGTAAACATTTGATTTTTTTTAAAAACGTCACTTGATTCAAGCTAGGCTTTATTATGCAAATCAAATGGAAATTTTAGTGATTGTCCTGTGAGTTTGTGCTGTGTTAATTTAGCTATCTCATGCACCAAATTGCCAATCTCCACTTTGATAAATATACATATATATCTCAAAAGACTTTTGAACATATGGAAGTGCTTTTATGAATTATGCTTATATCAGATTAGAAGTGATTTTCACATTAAGATGGTTTAGGATTAGATTTGATTATGAGCATCCAAACCCAGAAATCAACAGGGACTCTTCACATAAGGTTTTATTGTCTTGTGTAAAAGTCTGGGGGATAGAAGACCAGAACTAGTATGGAAATTTCACAGACGGTCACAAGAGATCTAGCCTCATAACTTTCTGCTCTGCATTCCTTGGGTAAGATCCAGAATGACTGCTGGAAACCCATTACACTTAGCAGGAACAGGAATATAGGAGATTGTCCCAGGAAGCTGTATAAAAGACTCCCACTAATGTTCCATAGTGCAGTGCATACATTGTCTACATGTGAAGGGAGTCTGGGAAATGTAGTCCAGCATGCCAAGAGTCCAGCTGAAATGAGAAAGTCTGCTGTTGAAGGGGAGGAAGCAAGACCTAGTATCAGTGGGTGGCATTGCCTCACTTACATGGAGACTTTGAGTCAACTCTGTGGCCAGACAGCGTCTTCACCTCTTTCTGTACTACTTGCTGTAATTTGACTCTGGTGTGGAGTTTGAAACTTTCCATGTCTGGAAACACCTTCACTTCATACAGCCTTCAGAGGGTTGGGAAATCTTATACCTTCAAACAAAATGATAGCTTCTAACTCACCCCCCAAGAGACATTTAAATATGTCTTCTTTTTGTTGCAATATACAAGGCCCGATCTAGTTTTCCTTGCTCCTGATTTGTGAGCAGGAAAATCCAAGAAGGAAAAAAAAAAAAAAGAACAAAGATAATGGCGTATGGATTAGAACAGAGAAAGTGATGTGGGGAGGCCATGTGAGTCAGGAGCTTGTGGTCTTCTGAGATCAGTGATCAGAACAGCCGAGAATCTAGAGAGCCATGGCCTAGATCATGGGACCATGACCAGAGACACTGGTTAAAATTGCCTTGAATTGCTACAGCAGAGACTGTGCTAAGAGCAAACTGTCCTGAAGCCGTTGGCCATAGCTGTGATAATCCTGCAGTGGAAGACTTCAAGATTCCTAAATTCTCCCATTCTTTTTAAAAATTATTTTTATAAACATATTCGTTGGGGTATAATGTATTCTGGAGTTTGACAGGCTGTCTTGGGAAATCTAGTCTTCTGGGATAGGAAAATATGTATTTTCTTGCTGATAAATTCTGCTTCTCTGTTTTGGATTTCCAAAAATCCTGATATCTAAGTTTGTATGGCAATAATAGTGAATCCTAAGCTCACCACAGTCTTCCAGCCCTTGAGAACAAGAACTTCTATTCTTAAGGTCCTCTAGATGTTACCCACCATGCTTCTGCCCACGGTCTAAGTACATCTTATAATTTTCAGATGATCCCTCATGGTAATTATTGATTGAGAATCCACTGAATTATCCTTTGGTAGAGAACGGACAGCACAGGATATGGTGACATTGGTGTTTGAAGACCTGGAAGACCTTTAGGGTTTTCTTAGGGAAATTAAAAAGTACACCAATCCTGAAAAGGTTAAAAGAGGGGCAACTGGGAAGAATTAGTACCTAATTGAATGAGCACTTCCCATTTTATGGGAGAAATGAATTGATTATTATTTCCCAACCACACACAGGAATTGCTAATTTTGGATACTTATGGTGAGATAGTCAATAGCTATGAGCTATTTTTTTTTTTACGTTTGAAATGTCAACTGAAATCAGTAATTAAAATTAGAATATGCTTTAGTAGGGAAATGTTTTAGTGCCTGACCTTGCTGGTGATTAATTAATTTTTCTTGCATGTGGCTTCTATTTCTCCAGAGGTGGATATCAGAAACACATGAACAGATGTCCCAAGCTTTTTTAAACAGAGACTTGGTGCAGAGTAAGAAAAAGGCCTTAGTAAACGATGAAACAGCCTGCCCCGGGATTCTGGAAAGGTACTCATTGTCTCTTCTTCTGCTTGTAGAACGCACAATTTCAGGAAGGGTTTCTATTCACCAGAAAGAGGCAAGTAGTCCCAGCCGTGTGCCAAGGACTGGGTCACAAATGTTCTGGTTTCTGCTGACTCGCTACGCTGTTTGCCAAAGGATTCTCCACCCGCCATCATTTACCAATGAAGGTTTTCCTTACCCAAGGTTCAACTAAAACTCACATTTTATTGATATCGTTTTCTGGCTCAGGGTTCTTACTGTTTGGTTTTGAACCTTTGCTTCTACAATTTACTTATAAAAGGTATTTGGCATCTATGGATCTTGTTTGTACACATGTCACATGGAAGTAATTGAAATACTTACTTCAGAGGGTTGTTCTGAAGTTTAGGAGAAATAAAGTATGAAACACACCTAGAAATATTGCTTGCCAGTTGGAATTAGGTAAGTTGCCATTGACTGAGATTAGTTGCTCTGCTGGTCTTGCAGTCTGGGTATTGTTAAGTCTGATTTACAAGAGATTGCAGATATTTCTTCGTGTGTATTTCTCCAGAAAGAGACAGAGTGAGTCCTTGAGGGTAGCAACTATATGTAGATACATCTGCTGTCCTACACCAGGCAGAGTGCCCCTCCAGAGAAGTACGTAGAATAATCTTTGCTTTATATTATAATTATTGGAAAACATAATCAAAGTAATGGCAAAAATATTAAAACCTCTTGTTGGTTTATTTTAGTTTTCCAAGTATGTAAATATCACAAACTTTAAAAATTTTTCTGAAAGTCATCAGTTCCAAATTAGTTCTGAATGGTTTTAAAATGTCAAATGTGGAAGTCTGATGTGTTTCTTAAAAGACTCTGTCTTGCTTACAGGGATCCGGAGTTGCCTCCCACGGGCTTTCGGGATGTTTTTGCGGGATGCCCACCAGATCAGAGAAATCCGTAAGTTGTCCCTAAACTGCTGCTGCTTGTACAAAATGTTGCTTCAACAGCTTGTCTACTAGGGTGAGGGGTGTTCCAAGGTCAACAAAATGTCCTTTACGTTTTGAACTTTCCTAACAACAGACTTTTGTCTGTAAAGAGGCATAGTAACAATTAACAAAAATGACCATCATAACTATAATGACACCAACAAATAAAACTGCACTTATCCGTGTATCCTCCTATTCTCTAACAGCCATTTGCAGTCTTTAAATGATGGCAGGATGGCACGTGCTTATATTGCCAGCACTTGGGATGCTGTGGTGTGGGTGTTGTGGATCCCAGGGCAGCTTGGTTTACATAGTGAGACCTTATTCCCAAACAAACAAAACAAACATACACTACAAAAAAAGAAAAAAAAGATCAATTCGTAGGAAGCTGATGAAACCGTTCATGGCCAGAGCCGACAATTGAGTCCCGTGCGCACGCACTTCCAGCTGAGGTAATAAAAGATGATCTGTGCTGCTCCTGCTGCTCTCCCACTGCGAACACGTGTCCTTTTCACAGATCGCTACGTGTTGTGCTTTGCTAACTTCCATGCCATTTGTCCGTCTCATTAAAATTGCTGCCTAAATGTAGAGCTGGAGAGGTCTCTTGCTTTTAAGTGCAAGAGAGCCATGGCTTGCGTTTGACTGGATGGAAATCCCCACATGAAGGAAGCTTCATTCGGGCAAGAGTTACAAAATAATTGGTGGTTAAATTAACAGTACCTGAACCTTGATGTCTTTAAACAAAGATACTCAAAGTAAGGTTGTGTGTTGGTCAAATGTAACCAGAGACTTGTGGGTACTTCATTCACACCTGTGATCTTGGCAGTTGTGAGGTAAGGCTGAGGCAGGAGGATAATGTGTTTGAGGCCTTCTGGGCTAGACAATAGGCTCTCTCTCTAACAATATAGGAGCAAACCTAAACCAAAGGACATCGGAGCACGGGAGGCTTGCAGGAATTTAGCCTCCTATTTTCTCCCACCTCTTGTGATGGTTCAGTATTTGCTAACTGGGTGTTTGTGGCAATGTTCTAGAACATAGCTGTGAACAAGGCAAATCGACAATACAGCAAGCAAGACATGGACACTTTTATGGGTAAAGAAATGTATTTATCTGACAGCAAGAATTGTCATTGCAAAAATAATTCTGACCCAATCATTTTTCTAAAGAAGATGCCATGTTCGTAATGTATAAATACGTAGAAGTGTACTCATGATCGAATCACGGCATTTGGGATGTCTGGTGACATATTACAGGGCTCACTATGGTAACCGATGTGGGCCTCGTGTCCAATCTGCTGGATGCTTTCCTCTATAGACTTGCTTGAAGTTAGAAGCATTTCATGGTTTATTTCTCCCTTTCTGTGCTCTAGTCTGCAAAACCTTTATTTGGAGACTGAGTTGCCTGTCTGGGTCCCCTGATTTTCTTGGCCTTTTCTCTCTCTCTTACTTTGTTTTGTTTTGTAGCATCTTCTTTCCTTTCTTTTGAATTTATCTTTTGTTACCTGAGTTCACACCCATGGGATATTTTTCTTCTGCATCTAGAATATTCATAACTATTTTTCATTGTTTCCTCATGCACATATTCTGCTTTCTCCAAGGTGCTTGTTTTTTTCTTTCCCGTTTTCACTTGATAGATAGAGCTGTCTGTCTATCCTGAAGGCATGTTTCTAGACTGATAATCAGTCTTTGACATTTATAGACTTGATCAATGGTGAGACTCAAAGCCTGTGAGACTTTTTGACCTGGAACTTCCCTAGAGGGGACAATGCTGCTAGTTCTTTCAAAGCAGCAGGGTTGCCAGATTCCTAGTGGAGGCTCCCCATCTTCCGGACCCCAGTCTTCCAGATGAAGGGTGAAAGGCCTTTGTCATTGAAGACCAGGGCAATCAATCAATCATGTTGGGACATCATTACCAAGTCTTCCTTAGAGCATCTCATGCTTGTCTTGTTGACCAAGGACTTTTTTTTGCCCTTTATGACCAGTGAGTCTCCCGATAAGGAGGGTGAGGTAGTTACTAGGCAGTGGGAGACTTGGGAGGGAGACAGCAATTAAAATTTCACCACTAAGCAAATATTTCCTCTCAGCTCCTTTTGCTGATTCCAGGATAGTTTTTCCAAGCCACATTCCTCTTCTTTTGAGGTCTTGAAGGTTGTTTCTCCTTTCTCTGCTTTCTGTGTTCTTGTGGGCTCTAATTTCTAAAATATTCTAAAAATAAAGTTTTTAAAAGTATTTTTTTTATTTTTTGAGATTATAATCGTATTATTTCTCCCTTCCCCTTTTGCCCTCCAAAGCTTCCTGTATACTTCTTGTTCTTTTTCAAATTCATGGCCTCTTTTTTCATTAATTGTAATATGTGTGTATACATATATGTGTGTGCATATACATACTTTTGTATATGTATATATTTATGTATTTAAGAATATATATGAAGCTTTAATGGAGTCTTCGAGGAAGCAGGATTAATGTGCATGCCCAATTCTGAAGTCATGCAGTCTCTCCTGAAAGGTCATATTTTCCTGAAGATCTTCCCTGTACCCCCATTCCCATGACCTGGTTAGGTCCCTCCTTTTGGATATCCACAGCACTGTGCATCTCTTTTGTCTAAACATCATTCATCTCTGTGTGTAATGGTTTGGATCACCATCTTCCTCACTGAGTTCCATGCTCTGAAGAGCAAGGCTACCACATCTCCATCCCCTATGGGTTCTGGCACGTGGAGAGCCTGATATGCTGTCGCTGTAGCATAGTTACGTCATCAACAAACTGTCTGTTTCTAATGGTCAACAGCAAATTATGATGGAAGAGGAATGCCACATTGCCATCTTATCTGATTTAGAGATTCGAGGCATGAAGATACAAATGTTTTCGATTTTAGCTTTTGAAGTTAAGTCTTCGAGAAATCAACACTTACTAGTTTGAATTGCAAGAACTGCTTGCTTGTGTAATTTGATTTGTGAGTATGAGCAAGGAAATAAACATATGGGCAACTCCATCCCTCTTCAACTAAGTCCATATGTAATTCTTCCTTTCAGCGAATGTATATTAATTACAGGAGGCCACACAGTAGAATCCTGTGGTAGCCTGAAATCTACTCTCTTGGATATTAAAACTTCTTTCACTGTTTGCTGCTGTACAGCTGTGGAAGCTAAATGTCAACTTTAAAAGGCAATGAATAAAAATGAGTTTGCTCAATGGACCAAAATAATGTGCTTCAGCTTATAAAAGGAAAGCTGTATTCATAATGTAAATTTAAGCTTCATGTTATCTCTTAAGGAAAAAAATTAGAAAGTGGGTATAGCCTTACTATTTAGGGTCCATTGTTACCTTAATTTCTAGATAGCACCATTTATGCTGTAATGGTGTTGCTCTGCCTACTTCATTTTCTCATAACTCAACCCGCGGCTGCTACATCACTTTGCCCCAATATGAAGAGAACACTATTTATTCATAAGCTGGTAACAGATACCGCAGTGAAACACTGAATATAAGGACAACTACAATATTTCATGCCACAGTCTTGATGCTACCGATTTTAACTATGAAAAGAGGCTCCGCTGGGTAATGTCTTCTTCACGTGCTATGGACTAAGGAAAAGGGGGAAATTGTACTAGAGAAATACCATGGCTAGTCTTGAGCTGTCGATTTGATGGCATCTGAAGTCAACTAAAATAAACTGAGGAAC
>NC_022015.1:53032939-53050046 GCF_000317375.1 Microtus ochrogaster | reverse complement strand
ATGTATCAATACAATATAAGCATACTCTTATACAAAATTAGAGGTAGGAATACTCACATTCAATATTCAATATATCAATATACAGGAAACAGTACCAATACAGTTACCAATCATCCCATCATACCAGTTAATCCTCCCCCCTCTTTTTTTTTTTTTGGAGAGATGGCTCAGAGGCCAAGGGCATTGGCTGTTCCTCCAAGAAGACAAATGAAGGCGTATCGAATTAATACAGGCCAATTGGTATAAGATGATACAACTTTAATGTAACGAGCACACTCACGCAACCGAAGTTCCCGCGATGCCCAGAAACAGGAAACAGGAAGGGGAACCCAGCGTCTATGCACCCCAATTTATAAACATTTGCCCGAGGCCGACCCGCCCCCAAAGGGTGGGCTCTCTCTACACTCCTGTGAGAGATTTTCTTGATCAGATTATTTGAAGCAGGAAGAGCCATACTAAAATGTGAATATCTCCTGCAAGTGGCTGCCCTGCATTGAGGTGAGAACCAGTTTCTACGGGGCGCCAATGTAGGGCAAAATCCAGGAATCCTCCAGACCTTCCACTCCATATTAGGACCACAGGGACATCCAGCCGAAGGTACTGAACAACTACCTGATTCTGCCCTCTCCAGTGTGACACAGCCATTGGTGAAATGCCCAGATCATATTCTGTAGAACACTAATAACTCCCCCTTTAACAGACATATTCATTCTGTCAGTTCTGTTCTTTAGAGGACCCCGAGTAATACAAGAAAGTAATACATGAAAGCAGATGGAGATTAAAATTTATATCAAAGACATAAACCTGAAATGACATTTATAGACTTGGAGGCTGAATTAGCTAGTGTTTCCCTTGAGATCCAGCCATTTTCTTTCTTACCAGTGAGTTTTCCAAGGCATTGGCCATGATTGGTGATAGGAGTGTTGAAAATCAAGGATGCTCAACGGTTTCTTAGAAACCCACAATGATCTTTCGCTTTAGGTAACTGAGACACATCTTTATATATAATACTTTTACTCCATGTATACAGAAGAGACTGACGGGAGGCACAGTTCCCTAAGACACATAGGGAAGAGAATAGAAGCATGTATTTACTGAAGATACTAATTTAAGTTTTTCTTTGCCTTCCCACTTCATTATCAAGCCTCTAAAACAAGTCTAACTTAATTTAGATATACTATTTATGAGGCATGGGAAACTAACTTGTAAGTGGATTCTTGATTATCTGATTATCTAATACGAACTCATTTTATGTGAAGGTCTTAATTATCAGAAGCTGTATGTGTGTGCTTACATACAGATACGTATCTACATACACATAACTGTGTGTGGTATTGTAATGAGGCTATAGGAGAAATCAGGGCTGCCTTCCTTCCTCCCTCTCTCCTTTCCCTCCCTCCCTCTCTCCCTTCCTATTTTTTATGGAGTGAGAAGCATGTCCAGGGGAGCTGGTGCTGGGTAGAGAAATACCCAAGGAAGACTTTGCACAAGGTCAGCTCTGAGTCCTACATCTTGCCAGTGCTATCAAATTTGACTGCCTTCTGTAGTAGTGACTGGTGCATATTTGTTGAAATTTCATAATAAATGTGTCTTGTTTCCAGAATGCAGGTGAAAAAAAAAATAAAGTGTATTGGTCACTGGGTAGCTTTTGACACTAATAATCATTCTTTCTTAGAGCGAGTACAATTTGGGCAAATAGGGAACCTGGGACCTACTTCTGGGACTGCCCACCACTGACGAGGTGACCTTGCTCTTGGCTAATAATCCTCCCTCGCTTCCATCTGGAGCAGGAGGGGTTGAACCAAATGATCTGTAACATCCTTTTCCTGCGCTAATTAATGGCTATAAGGGGAAAGGTGTCTAAATGGGCAAATTAAATGAGACCAAAAGGTAGCGGAGGCAGTTAAGCGTCCGCTGTTGGCAGAGAGCTCCTCTCTCTGCCTGTGAAGTGGTCTCTTCACGGTAGCAGCAGCAAGCTCAGGCCAGAGTTTAACTGCTCCCTGTTCACTCCTCTCATGGGGCAGCGGGCATTTCTAAAACCTGTCATACTCTGCAGAGCCAAAAGGGACGGCATATAAATCACAAGAGTGCTTTTGTTCTCTTTGTCTTTTCCCTTCTGCGAGTCCTAGGCAAGGCATTTATTTTCTTTTCTACTGACTGTGAAAAACCATCTAGTTGCTGAACATATTTCAAGAAGGAAAACACTGTAGAAAAAGTCCCTGTGAGGAAGTGGAGTAAATAATAATAAACTGTGACAAGAAGGGGGGTGGGGGAAAGACCACGGAATAGAAAGGAAATAGATCTGAACTCCATCTACTATAGAACTATTCACTTTAATGTGTCTAGGCTTGCTTCCATTCATTGTAATGCAGCTGGGCCATGCGTCGGCCAGGCTCATTCTGTCCATTTCACCCTCCACCCCCACCAGGCCAGGTGTTGGTCACCGGGTCCAGACTTGGACATTTGGAGAACATGCTGTGAAGTAAATGGAGTTTGGGGGCAATGCCTATTTCAAATCAGCCACTTTGTCATCTCTGATCATTTGTTGGCATGAAGGGGCTCAGCTGGGGTTTCTGTTCCACATGTCAGAACCACTATGCTATCCGAGCCGGCTCACTTCCGCTCTTGGAAGTTATTCCTCTTCTTGTGTAAGAACTCAACCAGAGATGTCAGTACAGTATGCTGTCATGACTGCTCTATGCATCTTTAGTTTCACTGTAGATCAGCTGCAGTCTAAGAATCAAAAAGCAGAAACTGCCAGTCTTCTTCAGGTCTGTACTGGAAAGTGTGAAATCTCTCTTCTGCTCCCTGTTTGTCATGGCTATGACAAAGCAGCAGAAAGGAATCAAAGAACTTCTGCCTTTTCGTGACACCTGCAGAGAGAGGCGGGATTACTGCAGTCACCAGGCAGGCTGGCAACCTCAAGAGGTAATCAAGGAAGCCTAACTTGATCATTCCTGATTGCCTCATTGAGCAGGTCTGGAAAACCAAGAAGCTCAACTTTGTTGCTGGAACCTGAAAAGCTACCATAATGGACTTGGATGGAGAAGATAAATTGGGGAACAAAGGGCAGAATGAATGAGTCATTGGTCAACTGTTAACTCAAACCTCGAGAGCCAAGAGACAGTATCACACGCTTTGACCTAAATTTTGTTATCAAATTATGTTCATTGCCATGCAATGATAGCCAATGGGACATGGTATTACTAGGTGCTAAAACAATCCTCGCCAAGGCACACAGTCCAAATTCCAGATCAGACCAGGACTTGTGCCACTACCCAAATATTGCTATTAGGAAGAGCATCCTGCTGATCTGCCAGCAGCATCCATCAGCTCAGCAGGGGTACACTATATACAAGAGCAGGGTGAAGAGAAAGAGCAGTTCGCTGGCTCTGAACTCATTTCAGCAAATTCAGCCAACCAGAACGGCACCAAGAAACATACTCCAGGCTGAGAAGGACGTTAGCATGATCCCTGCCTCCCAGGGGAAAATGTCAAGCTAGAGTCTATGCATGTCTGAATAATCAGTATCCCCATTTGTTTAAAACTGAAAATTTTCATTTGAAGATTTGAAGCTTAGCACTCACAAAGAACAATTTTATATGCTAATTTGACTAGGCCCATGGATACACAGAGTTAGTAAAACACCATTTCTGTGTATGCAGGTGAAGATGTCTATGAAAGAGATTAGCATTTGAATTAAGAGTAAGGCTGTTCCGACCCATGTTAAGTGTGTACCCTTCAGTCCATGGACAGCCCCAACAGAACAAAAGCAGAAGGACAAAATCTGTTCTCCTAGATCTATTAGGATGTCATGGTCTCCCATCCTCAGACACCAGAGCTCCTTGTTCTCAGGACTTTGGATTCTGAACTTATATTCCATCCCTACCCCAAGTTCACATGTCTGCTTATGGGGTTATACCGTCAGCTTCCCTGTATCTGAATTGCGTCAATGGCTTTTCTGGTTCTGTGTCTTGCAGAGAGCAAGTTGTAGACTTCTTGTCCTCCAAGTCAGCCAATTCCTGAAATAAAACATCCTCATACAAAAACAGTGTTCCTGGGCTCAGGGCCTGCCCTGCCTAAATATAGCAATTATTATCTCCATGTTTACCAATAATGTGATGTACAACAAACTATATATCAAAATTCTAGTTGTTCTATCATTCTTCTGAATAATAAAACATCTCAGACAATAAGTTTTGGTGTTAATAGATTTTATTAAATTATTTATTTATTTGTGTGTGCATGCGTGTGTGTGTGTGTGTGTGTGTGTGTGGTGGGTGTGCTCACAAGCCATGGAATGTCTGTGGACATCTAGTGACAACCTTGGGGAATCAGTTTCCTCTTTCCATTAAGGGTATCCTGGGGATTGAACTCACGTTGTCAGATTAGGAGGCAGGTGCCTTTACTTGCTGAGTCATTTCACCAAATATAAATGTCTTAGCTCAAATCCTGGCTTGCTATTAAGTACCAGCTGTGGCATTTCAGACTATTACTTTAGTCCCTGTGCACATGTTTCACCCTATAGAGAATGTAAATGATGAAATCAATTTAGAACGCTCTGAAGGGTAATGAACTAACATATACAAGGCCATTGGAATAGTGTTGATGCATAGTTAGCTATTTGGAAGCATTTGCTCTTATTAGTTTTACTCTCATATTTGCAAGTTATTGGAGCCCAACCTAAGCTCGAATAATAAAGGGGAACACTAGCATATACAACAGGGCGCCTTCAGAATTCCTGTTTTGACTTACAGTTAGCTCTTCCTCTGAAAGAGGATGTTGCAGAAGTGAGATTCCAAACGTTCCGTTGCAGACCTTAAGAAGACTAGCAGTTTCTGCTTTCTGATTCTTGAGCTGCAGCAGCTCTACTGTGAGACTAAAGATGCATGGAGCAGTCACGCGGAGGTGACAACACACTCTATTGACATCTCCAGCTGAGTTCTTACTCAGTAAGAGTAACTATCAAGAGTGGAGGTGTGAGCTGTCTTGGATAGATATCACATAGAGCAGAAACCCCAGCTGAGCCCATTCACCCCACTGATCATCAGAGATAACATATAAAAGTGGCTATTGTGCGCTACTAGCTTTGAATCTACAGAAATAGATAATTGAGATCATCTTCATATCTCTAGGTAACAGGTTTATGTAGTTATTTCTTCCCCAATATTAAAAGTATAGCTATAGTTTTATCATTTCTGAGTAGAGATGCAGGTGGACTGAATGTTGGGGACTCATAATCTAGTAAATCTAGTGAGAGAATCTGGAAACTCTGAAAATCCCCCCACAAAAAGCACAGGAGAAAAACTCCTTGACTTTGGTCTTGAAGATAACTTAGTGAATAGAAGGTAAAGGCACAGGCAACTGAGAAAAAAAATTAAGATTCATTGAACAGTTAGCGGTTGTAGTTAATACGTTAGGATTGCAGGTGTGACATTCGCTGAGGGTAGATCATGAGTGTTCACACCACAAAAGTTGGAAGATACTTTTGTGAGTTTGACTGCATTCATTTCACTGTGCTCGAGGAAGTCCAAACATCACATTACACAACACACCAGAAACACAAACCATCGTTATTAAAACAGCAACCCCAACAAAGCCCAAGATGGGTAGTGAAGATTTTCAGATGGTCACAATGGGGGCATTTACACATGTCTGTCATTTCTGTATATCCCATGCCTGAGTTCCAGGTAGAGATGACACCCAAGCTGCAGATCAATGGGCCAAAAAGATACTCTAACTGGAATATATAGGCCCCACTTGCCCTGCCTATGTTGGGTGAGCCTAATTGTCATCATGTAAGTTATAGTTGTCATTTACAAAGTATTTACAATCACTTGAAGTCTTTAGCTGGTCTCAGTGGATAGTAACATGTTTGAGGTAGAGTTAAAGTTTAAAGAAAATAAGGACTTTCTAGAATTACAGAAACCTTTGCTGCTGTCTTTTGAGTCTGCACTTTTCATTTACATGAATACTTTAAAAACATAGATGAGGCCAGACAGTGGTGGCACAAGTCTTTAATCCAGCACTCAGGAGGCAGAGGCAGGCAGATCTCTTAATTCCAGGCCAGCCTGGTCTACAAGAGCTAGTTCCAGGACAGGTTCCAAAGCTAGAGAAACCCTGCCTCAAAAAACAAACAAAAAACACAGATGCTTTATTCTTTCAAATAGCTTCCAAAAATTATTAGGAGCAAGGAAATTCTTCCAGCATATATGTTTGATGACTGTCTACTTTGCACCAGGAAAAATTTGCCATTGGTAATATAGATGCAAAAGACAATCTCATTTGTCTGCTATCTGAGGCAGGAAAAGTAACGCATCCTGGTGCATTGGGAAGACAGAACTAGAAGTAATAGAAGACTTAGCTAGTAGTTCCTGGGTAATTAAGGAATACATTTGGCCACCAGGCATGAACTCTAAGGTCAAGGAATCCAAGACTGGGATGGTGCCAGCAATGCCTTAAGGGACCCGAGATGAACTCCTTTTCATCTTTACAGTCTCAGGGTGGTTCCCATGCTGCAAAGGCAAAGCTGTTCTAGAAGGAACAACGTGAAGAGCTTAAGGAAATGCCTCTCTAGAATCTTTATCCCACACCTCACGACAGACTTGTCTGCAGTATTGTTTGTTTTAGGCTTCTAGATGAAGAAAAGAGAGAAAGAGAGAGGGGGCTGGCTTGCATAGCATTGAATGGATAGATCAACCTGCAAGGTGTTGCATGCTGGGAGTGAACCCAAGACACAAAGGAGCGATGTGACTCAAACTGGGAAGTTTAGATGTTTCCAGTTAGAAGAGATACCTGAGCTCTTAGACCAGTCCGGAGAAAAGGACATTCTTCAGCAGAGGATAGAGGACGTGCAGAGGTAGACTGAGCAAAGCCCATCATGGGGTGAGCCTGCATCCATGACAACTGAGTGAGTAGGACTTGAAAGCTGTGTGAAGAATTTGGGTTTGATCATGGCAGTGATGGGAAAGGTTTTCAAGCACTGGGAAAACCTCAGATGTTTGGGTTTGAGAAAGCACAAAACTGGTAGACAACTGAGGTTGCCATCAGGAAACTCTTGACTGTAACAAGCAAAGTCAAAATAAAATCCTGCTCTTTGGCAATG
This sequence comes from Microtus ochrogaster, assembly GCF_000317375.1. Taxonomy (NCBI): domain Eukaryota; kingdom Metazoa; phylum Chordata; class Mammalia; order Rodentia; family Cricetidae; genus Microtus; species Microtus ochrogaster. Next base: position 53,042,941 of record NC_022015.1, on the reverse strand, counting down.
ACAGTGTGGCAGGAGAAAAGGTTGTGGCTTTTTGATGCAACAGGAAAGAACTGACATTTACTGGATCGCTGGTTAATTATGAGGATAAAGTGGTTTCGGGTTGCTTCCTAGCCTTCCTGCTTAGGCATTCAGGGGGCATGAGGGAATTCAGTGAGGCAACATCAGAGGCCAGGAGACTGACAGAACAGACAGATCCAGGAGACCAGAGAAGAGATCCAGCCCCAGTTGCTAACATTCGCTGAGGCAGCATCAGAAGCCAGGAGACTGACAGATCCAGGAGACTAGAGAAGAGATCCAGCCCCAGTTGCTAACATTCGCTGAGGCAGCATCAGAAGCCAGGAGACTGAGACTGGAGAACAGACAGGTACAGCCCCAATTGCTAATATCAATATCAAAGCTGGTTCCTCTTTCCCCATCCTTCTCCTTTCATCTATCCTCCACCTTCATAGCTGAATACTCTCTTTTAAGAGTCATGAGATAACAATATCATTATAGTATTTTTAGATGCTGTAACAATTCTCACTTGATAGGGCTCAACGGGGTGTGGTAACTTTCCACAGAATAACAGGAAGGGATCTAGAAAGCAGTAGAATTTGGTTTGGATTTTTTCTGCTTCAGTTGATGGCATCATCAACCCACTGTGTTTCATGCTTCGTTCTGCAAACCATACCTTGACCTTTAGAAATTCCACACGTGTTGTCTGCCTTCTGTCCTTCCTAACAATCACCCAAGGTCATTTGGGTGAGGTTGCTCTTAACTGTGTAGAGGAAGAAATTCAAGCAGAAGACTAAGGAATCGGCTTCCCCATTAATAAATCCACTTATCAATTTCATAAATATTTATGGAATAAATATGAAGGGGAGGTGTTAAGATGCAGAGTGTTTAAAGGACTGTCTGAATGTTCCAGAATGACTTAAGGGCAGAGCAGAGAGGAGGAAATTTGGGCCATATCACTGTGTTTATGAGAGGAGGGGAAGGATGCTTACAAAGATGACAGGGAGTTTTAGCCGGTACTGGCCTTGGAACAGGGTTAACAGTGGATTCCAGTTGTCCTGCAGTTCATCTTTGCTCTCCAACACATACTTATTAACCTTTTAGGGAGTAGTTTCTAAACATCTGCCTGTATTCTGAAGCTGTTGAGCACCTACTGAATTCCATCTGACTTAATCAGAAGGTAGATGCAGGAAGAAATGACAAGGGCATTCAAATAGTTCAACATAAATTGTCAGCGGAAGTTAGTACCTCGTGTCTCAGACTAGTCTCTAAGTTGTCATACTGCCAAGGATGGTCTTGTCCCCCTGATCCTCCTGCCTCTACCTCCCAAGTCTGGTATTATAGATATGTACCACTGTGTCTAAATTGACATGAGATGTAAAAGCAAAATGATGGTTAAGGATGGGATACAATTTCCCAGAGTGCAAACACTTAACCTCTCATCCGTAACATGGAGACTGTCAGTGGCTAGACTTGTGTTCATAATAGGTGCTCCTAGCCGGGCGGTGGTGGCGCACGCCTTTAATCCCAGCACTAGGGAGGCAGAGGCAGGTGGATCTTTGTGAATTCGAGACCAGCCTGGTCTACAAGAGCTAGTTCCAAGACAGGCTCCAAAGCTACAGGGAAACTCTGTCTTGAAAAAACAACAACAACAACAACAAAAAGGTGCTTTTATAGTTGCAGGAAAAAGACTAATTTGAAATTATTTATTTCTGAGAAACTCATATTTAGAAGACACCATGAGATACACTAATTGCATTGTATACTTGTTCTACCTTCTGGGAAAGGAGGAGAGATAACAGCTCTCCTTGCCTCAGACAAGATACGAAAGAAGCAGAATTAAACGTTAAGGTTTTTGCAAGCTAGAAGAACTCTGTGGGTTGGAGCCCAGCATCTCATCACCCTTTCACATTTCACCTGGTGTTCATGCACACATAGATATTTTAACGAATGTCATGGCTCTAATGATAAATATCAGACTTGCTCATCAGAAAATATCTTTAGTTATTCTCTGCACCTGTTAAAGGTCAGTGAGGGTATGTGTGCCAAATCGTGGGAGGTATTGGCTGAAAGCCAGCTGTCCAACTTCCAGATAACCTGACAGCCCAGCATTGTCCTCGTGAATCCACCAGCTCCTCAGTTTTACATTTCCAGAAAGGTCGTTTTTATCAGCATTTATCTGACTCATGGAGACTGACTTGAGCTCAATAAACTCTCTCTCTCTCTCTCTCTCTCTCTCTCTCTCTCTCTCTCTCTCTACACACACACACACACACACACACACACACACACACACAGAGAGAGAGAGAGAGAGAGAGAGAGAGAGTTCTAACTAGTTAATTTATAAAGAGAAATGAAAGTTTCTCTTTTATTTATTTATTTATTTTTTTACATATCCTAATGAAAGCATCCACCCTCTGTGGAAACCATATGGGAAGCCAGCTTTTGATCAGAGTGTTTGGACTCAGAGCAAGGGGAATTGGTTCTATGATTACAATGATTAATAGCCACACACTCTGGAGTGGGACTCTTGCATTTGTAGGTGACAGAGACAGGAGGTCATCTTAGGCAAAGAGTTAAGTTTGTTTAAAGGCCCCATAGTACAACTGGAAAGAGTGTGGGGGAGCCTGCAGTCAGGACTCCAATCCTGCAGCTTTGTCTTCCTGATGGCTTCATCTATGAGGTAGAGACATTACATTCTATGGCTCCTGTCACAGAGAGTGACTGGCCTTTTTCTGTCAGTTTCTATTAAGGGAAATCCCAAAGGAAATTCTTGATAGCATCAGCATGGGTCTTTGGACCTATCAGCTCTAGTTGGGAAAGGGAGAAGGAGGGCAGACCCACATGGCACAGTTTGCTCCCTGTGATTCCCAACATGACTTCAAGTCACCGTAGGCTGCCATTGAGTCTGATCAGAATACTAACAATGAGTTCTTCCAGCTCTTCTAGACCGGACAGACCTACCTATAACCCCAGGGTCACTGGATTCCTGGGTGCTGGTAAGGATCAGGAGTATGTGATTACACATTCTTTCACACCTTCATAAACATTATAAAGGCTTTAAACTAATAATCTAATGGAGATAAAATGGTATGGTGTTGCTGGGTTCTAATGTCTTCTACACAGACACCTGGAATCAGGTAGAAGGCTGATGGCAGACTCATTTATTTAACAATGGGGGAAGGGCGGGGGAGCAGGGGGTGGGGCATGGGGCGTGGGGCAGGGACTTCTATAGCCTCCCAGCACCCAGGCTGGGTGACAATTGACAGCTGACATCTCATACTCTTCTCTCATTGGCTAGGCACGATCAGGATCTCTGACAGCGCCTGTTGCTAGGCACTCAGAAAACACTGCTTGGTTGCTCCTTATTGGCTAGGCACAGACAAGCTCCAGGCAGACTCCAGGTTGGCTCCTTTTGGCCTGGCAGACCTTATCTTCCTACAGCATGACACTGCTGTTTCATTTTACATTCACCAACTGCTGGATTTATGGATAAATTTATTGACTAGCATCAATGATCCTCCCCAATTTCTTTTGCAGATTGCCTGTGTGTCTTGGTCAATTTTCCTTTGGGACTTTTTTTTTTTAACCACTGTTTTCCAAGAATTTAAAATTTCTTATTTTGGGTATTATGTCTTGGTAAAATGTATGAAAACATCTTTTGTAACTTTCCTTATAGCTTTATGTATGATACTGTTTGGCCAATAGAAGTAAAGACATATTATATGAAATGTCAAATTGTCCAACCCTTAGAAGCTACTTCTCTCTCATGCAGTACTTGCAACATAGGATTAGCTCATTGTTGCCTCATTGCTTTGTTCACTATTTTGTCATTAAGCCCTTTCTCTTATAGCCGCACAGCCATACTTAAGCGGCTTGATTTCTGAGCCCTGGAGTCTATCCTGCGGGTTTATTTCTAACTCCTGAAGCAACAGCATTGCCTTAATTAGTGTCATACTACTCCTTTGGACCTTTGTGGAGTGAGTTTAACCAGTTCATTCTTCTTTTCCAAACTGTCGTCATTCCATTTGGCATTTTATGAAATTCTATTTCTATTAGATTTTTTTTGGTCAACTTCCATGAGATACCATGTGTTTTGATTCATGACAATTAGATGGACTAATGATCGTCATCAATGATTCATCTCATTTATACATAAGGATTATTCTATACTCAAACTGCATTTTACATGTTTCCCTTCATATATGTAGTATAGAGTTTTGGTTATGAGTATTCTTCTAGGCTATTTGGGGAGTTGTTACAGCTGTGAGAGCTTTCCACTTACATGTTGCCACTCTTTGTTCACTAGGACAAGGGTAAACTTCTTCGTATAATGATCTTGTATCTGACAACCTTGTTGGGACTTGCTTGCTACATTTAGTGACTTGTCTTAGATTTTTTAATCTTTTCAACCTTGGGAAGTAAAATCTTGCATTCCCACTCAATCATTGTGGTACACTCATTTTTTTGTTCCATTTTCTAGGCTCTACGGTACATCTTTAAACCAAAAGGTTGGTGGAGGGTTCAGTCAGTGGTTGGGAGCATTTCTGGAGGAAAGGATCTTCATGAGCTTAATTTTGATTCTCACTGTTTTTCTAATAGTAATATTACCTACTTATGCTTCTTTGAACTGTGTTGGATTTTCCTGGACTGGTGGCAATCACAGGTAATCCCATCCAGTTGATCTTACTGAGGGAAATGAGAAGTGTGTGACGTTTGCTCATTATCTTAGTTCAAGAGTGCCATCTTCTGTCAGACCACTGAAGCAGTGTCTAGTTGGCTCTGGTGACGGGGTGAGAAGTGGGAGGCCTGCTGCTGCTGCTGCTGCTGCTGCTGCTGCTACTGCTGCTGTGCTAATGCTGCTGCTGTGCTGCTGCTGCTGTGCTGATGCTGATGCTGATGCTGCTGTGCTGATGCTGATGCTGCTGATGCTGCTGATGCTGATGGTGCTGATACTGTGCTGATGCTCTGCTGATGCTGGTGCCCTGCTGATGCTGATACTGATGCTGTGCTGATGCTGTGCTGATGCTGATGATGCTGATGCTGTGCTGATGCTGATGGTGCTGATGCTGATGATGCTGATGATGTGTTACTGTTCCAGGATCCTTAATTTCTGGTGTTTAGTTTATCAATTCCCTTGACTCTCTTAGTTGCCTCTCTCTGTTGCAGAAATAGTGCCTTTCCAGAATTGTCTTTCTGATTCTTCCTGCTTGGAACTGTGGTTCAAATCCTCTGATCTCAGTAACTTACCAATCAGGATAGTATGATGTTTCTGGTGGTGATGCTCATGGTGTTCTGTCTAACCACAGGCACTTGTTACCATCTGTCCTTCTGTAAACCCTGCCAGCACTCTGGTCCAGTGTTGTCTTTGATCTCACTCTATGGATAGTACCTATCTATACACAAATTGAAACTTACAGAGTCAAAGTCTAAATTATAATAAGATGTAAAGGTTCTGTCCAGTTTTTATTTACAATTCTAGAACCAGAAAATACCTAGTCCTATAAAATAGAGTGTTCTGGTCAGGCTGTTTTGATAGAGAATGCTGAAGAAGGCAGAAACAAAGGAGCTAAACTGCCTGCTTCAGTTTTTTTTTCCTTGTAAAAATAAAATGGGTCAGGTCCTCATCTCCTTGAAATATCATATAAGCAACTTAGTTGGAGCTGGCTGGCATGGAGTTTTTCAGGAGCAATTTCATTTTGATTTGGTCTGTTTCAAGTAGTATTTTCCATGCTCCATTATGCTCTCCTTAGGGATAAGTGTGTAGTTTAATTCTCTTTGTTGTTGATCTGTCTTTGTGTGTGGTGTTGGAGGATTCGGGTATATTTAGAATTAAGAAACCAAGGGTGGAAGGATGTTTTACAGTCTCCTTCTGTGACTGTAGATTTATCATTTATATTTGAAAATCTTGCCTTTCTCTGCTTTGCATATCTTAAATATTTAGATTCTTATGAATGTTATTGGTGAGTTGCTCTTTTAATCATGAGTAATGGTCCCTATAACTAGTGTTTGTTTTAAGTTTTGTCTTTTACATATGCAATTACCAGAAGAAAATATCTCTTGGCTAATACTTGTACATATGTTTACATATTTTTCACTTTCAAGATTTTTTAAAAATAATGTTAAGTTTTGAAGCATATAGATGGGCCTTTAAGAAGTTGTGTGATATTCAATTTAGGGCCAATAAGTATTAAATCCTTCACTGATACGTTTTTCCTACTTCTTTAATCCTTCCTTCCTTCCTTTCTTCCTTCTTTCCTTTCTTCCTTCAAGTTGGTCTTTCAAATTTCATTTACTGATTTGAAAGTTATAAAGTTGAGTATCTTGATTCACTGTCAATTTTATTTATCCTTTGACATTTCATGCATGTATTCAATTTACCTTGATCACATCCAACCTCCTCACTCCCCCTGTATCCCTTGGTATATGTCTCCCTTCCACCACCATTTTGCCTTCTGCTTCTACTCCTTCCTCCTCAACCTTCTGTTTTTATAACAACCCGCTGACCACTGAGTCCAGTTAGTTCTGCCTGCATACTCATTAGTGTGGGGCTGTCTACCAAAGCATGGCCACAGTCATAAAGAAGAAAGCTAACCTCCCTTTCCCAGCAGCCCCAGAGCTGGCAGCTCTTCTCCCATTCATGCTGCAATGGTGACTGACTTGTTCTTGTGCAGGGCTTTTGCTAGTAACCACAGCTGCTGTGGTTCACAACTGCAGTGACTATGTCAGGTCTAGAAGATAGCATTCAACAGAATTCCTCCCCATCTTCAAGGTCCTAAAGTTTTTCTTCCCCTTTTCACTGATGTTCTCTGAGCCTTGGGGGAGGGGACTGATAAGTAGGCAGTTTAGTCTCTTATTCTAGGCACTTTTGACCAGTTATGAGACTCTGCATTGTCTACTACCCACTGCAGAAAGAAGCTTCTCTGACTAAAGTTGAGAGCTACACTACTTTAGGAGCATAAGCATAAATATTTACAAGGCAGTTTGACAGTATACTTATTTAGTAAAACAATAGTAGGCTCCCTCCCAAGGCCCTTGCACCTCAAAACCAAGGGGTTTTTATCAGGTTTATAGTACCAGGCATGAAGTCCATCCTGTGGAGCAGATCTCGGTCCAACTTGAAAGTTATTGGTTATTCCTACAACAGCCATGCCACTATTGCTTCAGTAGGGGGGGGGTTAGTATTTTAGGATGCAGAGTACACCACCAGTAAGTTCACTGATGGCTTTTCTCCCCCACATGATCTATAGAGCATCTTCTAGGGTCGTGAGGGCTATCTAACAGAAATAATATCCAGGTCAGTTCTTGTTTGATTTTCTCTATGTTCTTCAACCAAAATGCATTGTGTCTTCAGTGTTGTGATTTTACCATCTAACTACAGTGGGCAACCAAGGACAATAGCAATAGTGTGAGATGTTTTGGGGGCCTTGGGACCCCCATGACCAATAAATAACTTCAGAGGGATCTATCCCACACACTGAAATTTTCATTTAATATACCTTATCTTCTAGGGGAAGCATTGTTTCCCCTTTAAGGCTAAGAATGTTCAAACTTCTTTTTAATTAGTTTACAAAGCAGTAGGTATTCATACGGGTTCTTAATACAGTCTTAGTTTTAGTTAAGGCACTTCTGCACCTTCTTCCTCTTCATTCCTTTATCTTCATCTTTGCTTAAACCTTTAACCCCTGCTTGTTCCTCCCCACATACCTCAGCTTTCACATCTCATATGTTCTTCCATCCATTTCTCTCTTTCAAGGCTTCACCAGTTAGAATAAATAAATAAATAAATAGAAGTTCACCCCTCTCATGTGAACTTCTATTTTTGTTCTTTTACTCAAGTGTATATCAGTATATCGAAAGGGATCTAAAGTGTACATCTAAAGGGATTGTTAAACTACAGGCTGCTGGGCCCTGCCCAGAGAGGTTCTCATTCAGGGGATTTGGAGTAGGACCTAACTAGTATCATATTCATGAGTTTCACATCTGCAGATTCAAACAATCATGGACTGAAAACAATGAAAAGAAAAACAACTCTATGTTGAACACATAAAAACTTGAAAAAATATTATTGCTGAAACCATGCTATGTACTTAGTGTCCAAATTATTTACTTAGCATTTACATTATGTTAAGCAGTATAAGCAATCTAGAGATGACTTAGAATGTATATGACAATGTACATGTGCTATACACAAACACAAATTTACAGAGAGGACTTGAGCATCCACAGGTTTGGGTATCCACTGGTGTTTTCCTCCAGAACACAGGGAAGACTGTAGTGCTGCACTTTTCAGGAAGCAGCACAGAGAGAGCTGGCAGCAATTGGTGGCTACCACGAACTAAATCCACCACCTGTACCCATTCGACTGCTGGAGCTAGATTTTGTTATCTTGAAATCCTTATTGAATGCTCTTGCTTTCCAAAGAAGCGAGGTATTTTCTTTGACCGTCCATTTCTAGAATATTGGTGGGAACACAGGTACAGCTTCATTTCTATAGAAGAATATCTCCCTTACCCAAAGCTCTAAACAGAGAAACCCTTGCAAGTTTCTCTGGGCTAAAAACTGGGGTTTCCCTAATCTCTTCAATGTGGAAGTACAATAAACTTTTCTTGTTTGTTACCAATAATTAAAATGCCACACTGTGGGCATAGGGCTTTGGTGATTCCCATCGTGTGTGTCTTTTCATTGTCAGCACCCCAAAGGCTTCCTTTTGAGCTTGGCTATTCTTATATATTTGGTGGAGGGCATATAATTCATATAACGCTTCTGTGTGTTTAAGAGATGGAGGAGGGGCTGGGAATAGTCTGTGATTTCAGCAACCTAGGTATCTTCCACAATCTCTTCAGCCATCATCTGGCAGCGAATGTAGGATATGAGGTCAAAACGATTTTGAGGCAGAAAATGGGTAATGTAGAGAATCTGGGGAATGCAGAGCACCTAAGATGCTGATGGGACTTGGTAGCTATAGGTGTTAGTACAAGAGCACAGAAGGTTGTGAGGAATTGGAAGGAATTCAGGGAATGCTTGCTAGGGAGACCTAATCCTGTGAAGATGGCCTGGGAAGGCTGGACTCAAACCCTTTGTCAGTACTGCTCTTTCCTGAAATGTGTTTGTTTCATGGCAGTGATCTTTTGTTTGTTTGTTTGTTTTTGGTGGTGATGTGGGGGTCATTCCTTTTCTGACATCTTGACTTCTTTTTTTTCTTTAGGTGTGCTTTAACAACATACTCTGAGGATTACACTCCACAGTATAATTATCCGCCACCGGTAAGTACCGTAATCATATTCCAAGTCTACTCACGTAGGTGACTCATCACGTGGAGTGTCTGAGTGGAGAGCAGGGATTTCTAAGACTTAAAATGTCTTATATTAATTAAGAAAATACTTGGTGCTTGTGAGAATCAAGAGAATGTTTTATATTTATGATTTAGTTTTGGAAATTAATGGCTCTTTTAGGGAAGAAAATAGCTAAGGTTCTAAATATATAAGATATAGTGATCATTTTCTCCCTTGCTTATTTATTATTTCTACCCTGAATAGAACTTGCATGGAATGAAACCACCTTTCTACTTACTTTTATCTTATGAGCACACAGATGTATGGAACTTAATTTAGTTCTGGGAAATTGAGTTTTGATTTCTCTTGAAGTCCAGTTTAGATCTTAAACGCATACATATATGTTTTTTGAGACGGAGTTTTTTTTTCTGTGTAACAGCCCTGGCTGTCCAGTTCTTGTAGATCAAGCTGGCCTTGAACTCACAAGATCCACCATCCTCTGCCTCCCGAAAGCTTGGATTAAAGGTGTGTGCTACCACTGATCTACTTAAACGATTAGGCAGTTGAACTAGCAAGAAAGGCCTCACTTTTAAGGCACTTGAGTAGTCAGTGAAAACCCCAAGTTGAAGTCAAGAAGGAAGAGTCAGAGTAACAAAGGGGGTAGAGAGATGGGACAGAGGAAGGAAGAAAATATACCACAGAAACTAAATTAAAGTGGCTTCATCCTGGCTTT
>NC_022015.1:52991381-53032334 GCF_000317375.1 Microtus ochrogaster | reverse complement strand
TTCTGTGTTTCTAGAATGAGGGCTGTCAGGTCACTGATTTGGTCATCAGAACAGGACAAAAAGGACCTTGTGCTACTATATCACCTTTTGTAGCCTGAGCAACCTGGCTGCTATTAAAGGTAGGGGTGGGGAAAAAACACAGAAGGTCACGGCTTGAGACGGAGGAAACCACCCTGGGTGTCCAACTTGGTTAAGGCTGGAGTCTATTTGCAGCTTCCGGTCGGCTGCAGCTCCTGCAGCATGATTCACAAAATACTGACAAAGAAGGGAGGATATGTTACCTTGTTAGAGACTCCATCATGTAACCTTAGCATGAGTTGGTTCCCTTACTCATTCGGCCTATAACCTTTACGTATGCACTTATTGAACGATTTTGAAAGCGTTTAGACTCATGTTATTTCAAATGTTTGTGAGCTGAGACTTTATTTTTATACTGGTCTCTTGCATCAGCTCAACCCATATTTGTGAGGAAGAAAGTAGGAAATAAAGAGAATGCAGCTGGTGAAGAACCGAATGAACATCCTTGGGGTGTGTAAGCAAAGGAATCCTTTCGGTTAGAGACTAAAAAACACGGAAATGGATTTTTTTTTTTTTTGGTTTTTTTTAACAAGGGTTTTTCTGTGGCTTTGGAGCCTGTCCTGGAACTCTCTCCGTAGACCAGGCTGGTCTCGAACTCACAGAGATCCGCCTGCCTCTGCCTCCCGAGTGCTGGGATTAAAGGCGTGCGCCACCATTGCTCGGCGGAAATGGATTTCAACAGAGAGAGGACCTATGAGATGGCTCAAGCAGGTGAAAGCTTCTTCAACCAAGGCTGCTAACCTGAATTCTGTTTGTGAAACCCACATGGTAGAAGGAGAACCGACTCCTACTAGCTGTCCTCTAACCTCGGAACACACACAGACACACACAGACACACAGACACACAGACACACACACACACACACACACACACATGCGCATACACACATGTTCCTTGGTTTATGTTGCCCTTTCTGGTTGTGTGTGGCTGTGTGTTGCCTGGCAGGAAAACCTTATGGTATCCTGCCCAGTGCAGTCACTAGAGGTTCTAGATAAAATGTGGTTTTAGGTACCGGGAGCTGACACTTGGAAATGGGGATGAACTGGGAGTTGTGAGGGAGACTGAATTTGAAGGAGAAAAGGAGAAGGGAAGATCTGCAATTAGCCTGTGCGTTTCCCTCCAAGTCCTCCAACTCTTAAATTCAACTCTTGATATGATTTGTCTCTGTATCATTGACTTTGTTCTATTATAAAAGAATTTAATTTACGACCAAGTAACCTTTTGGATTAACAACTTTGACGGACATTTCATTCTGTCAGTTTGGAAACTGAATAATGTTTTAATTCGCCATGCTTCTGGTGAGTCACCGGTATTCCATGATGGTATTATAGGAAAGTCCAGTTCTGAAGTGTTTCTTTTTTTTTTTCAATTTAGTGATGAAAATTTTTTTAAAATTTATTTATTTATTATGTATACAGTGTTCTGTCTGTGTGTATGCCTGCAGGCCAGAAGAGGACACCAGACCCCATTACTGATGGTTGTGAGCCACCATGTGGTTGCTGGGAACTGAACTCAGGACCTTTGGAAGAGCAGGCAATGCTCTTAACCACTGAGCCATCTCTCCAGCCCAAGACATGAATTCTTAAAGAATGTCACTCAGACCCACTCAGATTGTTTTACTTTAGGGAAAATGGCTGAGTGATTGAAATTCTCCTGATGTTAAATAAGAAGCTGTTTTTTTTTAAATTTATTTATTTATTAAAGATTTCTGTCTCTTCCCCGCCACCGCCTCCCATTTCCCTCCCCCTCCCACAATTAACCCCCCCCTCTTCAGCCCGAAAAGCAATCAGGCTTCCCTGTCCTGTGGGAAGTTCTAGGAAGATGGCACCACTGTCCTGGTTGTCACACTGTCCTGGTTGTCACTTTCCTCCTAGGTAGTCAGGTGCCATACCCCTTTGCCTCTAGGCAAGGCCACAATGCCCAGTTCTGCTTCAGAGAATCTAGGACTGGAAGGGGTTTTACTTTCTTCTTTCCAACTGTTTGATTTATGCAGAAAACATATGTGTCTTTTATAAAGGAGAGAAATATTTTAAAATGGAGATCTTCAGGCTTCAAATTTACATGTGATATATTATGTCATTTGGCTATAAATACAACTCATTATCAAAGAAAGATGTTGCCATATAATACGGACTAAGGACTAAGAAAAGAGATGTGTGTTTTTTGTGATTGCAATGCTAGAACTAATGTCAGTGGCTGGTGTTCCATAGGCTGCTGTGAGTGTTACTGCCTGGAACCTAAATGCTCTGATATTCCTTTAAAAAGTTGGTTTATCTTTTCAAGTGTTTGTGCACATAGCTCTTCCTAATTTTTCCCTATGTCAAAACCTTATTAAATTGGCTACATTTGTAAATTGTGTAGCAATTTCTATTGGTACTCACATCCTCGGCTCCTTTATCCCTTTTGTGAAATTTCCTTGTGGTTGAGTGTCTAGAGTTATACAAATGAGTTTTTCTGTTATAAGATATATTCAGTAGAAAAGAGATAGTAAATTCTACTTAAATATATAATAAAATGCATGCCACTAGTTGCATATTTAATTATTGTTATATCAGCTGATTATTATTATTATTTCTAATATAGACATTGAGAGGAAATGACATCCAGTAGAAATCAACTCACTGAAGTTCAGTGAAGAAATAAGCAAGGTCTGTCACCAGTGTCACCTAGAGTCACCCAGGGTAGATAAAGAAGATTCTTTCTCATTTCCTCCCATGCTGCTCTGCATGTGCGCTTAGAAGACTTTACCAGGGGATGGTCGGGTCTTAATTCAGGTGCAGAGGAGTCATGGAGTTTTTATACATAATATATACAAAAATTACAAAAAATCCTTACAGGCAAACTATAAGAATATATACTTTGGTTTTGTCCAACGTGACATTCACATCAGTATGCTCGCTGCTTCCAATGCCCTCTAAGAGCAAATGAAGTTCCCCGAATGAGTGTACTTCGGGCATACAATGGAAGGATAGCCTTTGCTGTACTAATGCCAGGTGGGTGATGGCTGTCATTACAGTGCACACATGGGTAGTCCACAGTGACTGGTTTGGCCAGGAAAGAACCCATTATACATGTTTACAGATGAGCTGGGTGGATGGACAGAGACTGCTTTCAAATCAGAGTACAACATTAGGCAGCTAACAATGTCTCAGAAGCCTGGTCTTCAACTGAAAATGACCTTGAAAAATAAAACTAACAAATAAGAAAGGGACCAAGGAAACAGCGAAATCAGTAAAAACAGACCCTTAGAATGGACTGTTGAAAGGTTTGGAAAACTTGGCTGAGGATTAGATTGGCATTGGCTAAGAAAGAGCAGTGTCAGTTTGTCAGGGAGGAATGATGCAGGAGGTAACGGTACACAGGGGTCCCCACATGACTTCTGGGTGAGTCAGTAATGGTTCATTCTTAGAATATAGGTGACTGAATTGTGCTCCTTTATCCTAAAGAATAAGAATGTAGCACCCAGGAAGCATGGGGTGTGGGGGAGAGATGCTCTTGGGCCAACCCATTATGTAAGATACTATGAATAGTGTGTTGGCCTATATGACAAAACCTGCCACTTGTCTTTCTTGTAAGTGGAGATCAACTGGGAAATGTACGCACTAAGAAGACTATTGTAACATCCTAGGCTCTCTTGCCATGATCCATAAAACAGGAAGAACGAAGCAGAACAAAAGGATGGGAAAGAAGAAACCTCCTCAGCCAGTTTTCCCCAGGCTAGCCTTCTGTATGCTCTCCCTGCAAGTCAGGCATGTAACCGGGCTGTTTAGCCCTCAGCATCCCTTTCTTCTCTGCCTTTTATCAGCATGGTTTTTTTTGAACTCCCTTAATCCTTTCCTAAGCAGCAAATGCTAAGGTGATAGAAATTGATCCATCTCACTGTACTTTGTTAGGGTCCTGCTTTGTTGCTTCTTTCCAAGTTAGTGTTATTGGCGTCCACTGAATTCTTCAACCTCTTTGGTCCTCGTAGATCTACAACGCTCTCCTCGCTGCTCCTTTCCCATCTTCCATGGCTTCTCTTTTGATTCAGCCATGGGCCCCGCTGACATTTGGGCTCCAGAACACTGCTCCTCCAGTTTTACCCAACCTTAGAGAATTCATCTGCCTCATTAGCTCTGCACCCATCATTCTGGGTGTACGGTTTTATGATATAATTTAAATCTTACAAGAACATTTCAAAAATACATATAACTTCCATTAGAGTCAGCAGCTGTTTATCCTCTGAAGACGGGCAACTCAACCAACTCCTTTGTTCTGCATCAATCAGCATGCAAACCAGAGCAAGGACACACAGCTTCAGTACAGTTTTCCACCGCAGGGAAATTCGTGGAGTACAATTATGTAATCCACAGTCCACAACAGATACCATCCATGGTCCCTGCAATGTTCTCTACAGCTATTTTCGCCCTGCCGATGATCACTGCTGCGTGTAGGGCACAGACTTCTCTCCAGGCCATCTGTCCCATCGCACCGTCTTCCAAGGAAACATTTTGTACTGATGCCATCTCAAATTAGCAATGTCTAAAGCGTGACTCATAATTTCCCCACAAAAGAAGTCCTCCACCGTCCCCGTGTCTTATTCCTTTTAATGGTGTTACAACTCTCCCCGTTATGTGGATTTGATGCCATGAATCATCTTTGATTCTTTGTACCCAATTAGCCATGAAGATGTTCTAAGCTCTTTCTGTGAAATGTCCCTTCTCTCTATTCTGCAGGAGCCTCTGTGCATTAATGCTTATTACATCCACATGAAGCACACACTTCCCCGTTATCCTTATCTATAAAGAGCTCAGAAAGATCTTTCCAATAGTAGTCCTGCCTCAGAGAAACAGGTAGAAATTCTGGTCTGGATAGCACTAAACCCTGGGCCTGCCAACAATCTGTAGTAATTCAAATGTCTATTCCTACATAAAACTCTAAACACTCTTCCCACACCCACTAAGGAAACATTAGACAAGGATTCTAGGTATTCTGTTAGGGTGCTGAACATATGAGAACTGTCTGCAGCTCGCATTTGAAGAGGAAATGGGTCTAACTGGTAGCTAGCCTTCTTCCCAACTCCATTGCAGTGGGAAACAACACCTCTCTCCAGATCAAACCTCCTTTTGATGCCACAACCTAGTTACTATAAGGAGTAGTCAGTCTAAATCACCCCCCTCCCCATTGCTTGCTTGCTTGCTTGCTTGCTTGCTTGCTTGCTTGCTTCCTTCCTTCCTTCCTTCCTTCCTTTCTTCTTCCTTCGTTTTTTCCCCCTTCTGTATCCACTTGAAATTTTTGTAAAGACAGGATCTCACACTGTAGCCCTGGTTGACCTGAAGTCACAGCAGTTCTTATGCCTTAGCCTACAAAATATGGGTATTACAGGAGGGAGCCACTGTGCCCAGCTCATGGGTATTACAGGAGGGAGCCACTGTGCCCAGCTCAGGAGTATTATAGAGGTGAGCCACTATGCCCAACTCAATCTTTCTTGAAAATACTCTCACTTTCTCCAAGATCATTTCCCATGCCCTGTGTGCAGTGAAGAACTAACAAATCAGAACCAAGGCTACTATCCTGTCAAAGTCTTTGTTCTAAGGTTGGCCTGGCTTGCATCTGGAAACTTGGTTTTCAGGATCACAATCCTCTTATCAGAATGGCTCCCCGTGCCAAAGCTAGTCACGCAACACACATGGTCTATGTCAAACACCTGTTTTTCTTCTGGAAGTATAAAATTCTGGTGCATGCAGACTGGGATTGGATGTGACCAGTGCCCAATAAAAACCCTGGGCTTGCATTTCTTATAAGCTTCCTCTGTAGAGAGGCTTTACCCCTTGTCTGGGATAACAGTCCAGGGGGCTGCACCTGCTATCCTCTGGGCTTCAGCCCATGCACCTGCTCTCGATGCTCATTTTGCTTTATATCCTTCTGAGATAATAAATCCACAGTTATGTGCAGATACACAACTGTGGGTCTTCCTGGAAAAGCAGCAGACTCAAGGGGCACTGGAGGTTCCTGATCCAGCTTCATCTTCTCCATAAGAAAGGAGAGAAAGAAGTGTATTAAGAATGGCTGTAATCTATGCTCGAACTCATGTGGACGGACGCCTTTTGCTTAGAACCTGAGTCTGCTTCCCACTTCCTACCATGGAATCTGGGTGAGCTGCGTCTCCACTGGAAATGGTGCTGCTTGACTTTGGAGGCTAGAAGATGAAAAGCAAGCACATTCCTCGCGATCCACTTTGCACTGTGTTCATTCTCAGAACTTGGTCACCACTGAGGAAGCATAGCAAGTGCACAGAAAGGGCCTGTGTGGTCATTCCAGCCAGGAGCCTGCAGCAGATCCCAGTGGAAACCTACTACCAACCGCAATGAGAAAAAATTTCCAGGCCCTGACCCTCAAGGCACCCTCAGTTTTCAGGTCATCCCTGCTGATGCCCTAGACATTGTGTTAAGAGGTGCTGTCTTTGCTGTACCTTATCTGAATTCCTGAGCCAAAGAATCTAGAGGTGTTGTAGGTTTTGGACAATGGCCACTGTGTTATGCAACCAGGGTTGGATGACTTGTTATGCAGCAGCAGGGCTGGTAACGTTCTAAGGACATCTAACTAGAGTGAGAGGTACGTGCTTAGCATCAAGATCCCAGAGAAGAGTGGCCTTTACATGTGCTGTTCTCTATCAGGGTCTGTCTTGGGCTGGTACGCTTGCTCACCTGGTACTCTTCCTTGTCATTAGTGGCTAATGTAGATCAGTGCGGAAATTCACCACCCGTTTCCTTTCTAATCTTGGAGATGGCTTGACCCCCTTCCCACTCTCACGGGTACTGTAGATGCCACAGAAGCCTCCATGACTCACGTCTGTCTCTACTCCAGTGCTTAGCTCTGCTGTCTTCATCAACACCTCCTTCCCACGACTGCAGGTACTTCCAGCTCTTGGCCTCATGATGATACCCAAAGTGGCCAAGGATGGATGATTCTTAGAGCTCCTTTCTGCCTGGCTAGCCAAAGGAAATGAAAGGCAGTGTGAGAGATCACCAATTTAAAGAGTTCCCAGCTGGATTGGGGCCAGGAGACCGCTATGTTTTTCTGTTTTTATTATAATTTCTCTACTACACTTCTTTTTGTCCAGAGCAAAGGGACCCTTCATGGTTAAAGAGCAGGCAGGAATGGGGAAAACATTGACTTTTTCTGCTGCTCTGACTTTCTTCTCTTTCAGTTTTCCTTCCTAAGGTTCCTTGGACTCTATCTTCTCTCCTCAACTCTTCTGTAAGCCATCGAAGTAAAGGATGTTTTCTGTATATATTTAAGGGAGCCCCGTGAACTGCTGTTCAGACTTCTCAAACCTGTTCATTTACAACAAGGCTAATATCTTGCTGGGAAAAAAATAACCCTTGTTTTGCATGCTGCAAGCCAGCATTACTTTGTTCTTTGACTGGTATTTCTCTGAAACGCATTTTATGCTCCCTTTGAGCAAATGAATGGTTCCATACACTGAGGGGAAACACATTAATGATGTTTAAATCATCTCCCCCTGTTATTGATCTGCGGGTGCTCCAGATTGCTTGCTTGTTCAGGACTCTCACTACCCCAGCTTTGCCTTTGGGTCTGAGCTGCAGTCACCATGGGTTATCTGCATTTTTTATGTTCCTTCTCAAGGCTTTTGTATTATACTTTGAAAGGGCTTCTCACTTTACTACCCAATAAGGAATTTAATCCTCCCAGTTCCTGATCATTTGTTTTTGTTCCTGATTGCCTGTGTTGTTCACCTGTTCTGTGTCTGGATCTTTCTGACTCCCAGGCATCTCCCTGGCCACCAGTTCATCCACCGTTTGCCTTCACTTCCATTTTCTAGTGCGTGCTCTGTTGTCATGGTTCTGACTCATTTCCTTGGTCTGAGGGCCTTAGTGTTCTCATGATGCATGAGAAATTATGTCAAGATGCTTTTAGCAAGATGTACCGAATCTCCCTTAAACCGAATCAGGCAGTGAAGGCAATCAATTGGCTCAAATTTTTGAAACATCTGAAAGGATCAATACAACAATGTGTCCTGTTTCCTGTAGACTCTCCCATCTGCTCTTTACAAGTGTTGGCTTTGGGGGCCAGAGAGACCCTGAGTTTAATCCCCAAAACTGAAAGTGAATAAAAAGAAAACCAACTTGATCTCATGATATACTGGCTAGAGGGAAGCTTCCAGTCACAATCTGGTCTTGAAGCTTCCTCATTCAGGTTGGCAAGGTCCCTAATGATTTGTTCTAATCTTTGAAGACCTGCTGACTTGAGAATGGGGTGAAAATACGCCAATTTTCTTAGGTAAATTAGACTCTGCCCCTACTTCTGGACTGAGGCCATCTTGTTTCACACTGTTAACCCCACACTGGGAAAGGGAGCTCGGCAAGAGCTGGGGTGAGCTCTCAATATTTTGTGGGAAAGATTGAGCTTTCTTTAAGTTCTCTTTAGTTTTCTGACCTAGCTCTGGTCACTTGAAATGGGCAACAACAGGGGTATTTATGCCACGGACGCTGGCTACTGTTACACACTGGGTCATTTGTTCAACTGGCAGGCATGTTGTAATGCATGTAAACAGGCAGCAATCATTTTAACGGGTGTCTCTGACTTTGGAATCCCACACATCATTGCACTTGTTGATTTTAAACAATGGTTCTACTGAGATATAGTTCACACGCCACCGAACTCCTACCCTTTGAGCGTTTGGCTTGTTTCACTTTGAGGAATGTTTTCACTCACGCCATAGCGTCCATCAGTGTTTTATTTCTCTTGGTACTGAACAATATCTGTTTTCCATCCATCAAGAGATGCCATGTGGGGCTGGAGAGATGGCTCAGTGGTTAAGAGCATTGCCTGCCCTTCCAAAGGTCCTGAGTTCAATTCCCGGCAACCACATGGTGGCTCACAACCATCTGTAAAGAGGTCTGGTGCCCTCTTCCGGCCTGCAGGCATACACACAGAATATTGTATACATAATAAATAAATAAAATAAATATAAAAAAAGAGATGCCATGTGAGTTACTGACACCCAGTTGCAACCACAGTTCTTCTTTTATTAAGAAATTTTTTTAAATAAATCTTTTCACATTTTTACATAGTTATCCCTGTTCCCACTCCCTCCTCTCCTCCTACTCCACCCCATCCCCATCCACTCCTCAGAAAGGGTCAGGCTTCCCATGAGGAGTCAACAAAGTCTGACACTTCACTTGGAGGCAAAACCAAGGCCCTCTCTCCCATACCTAGGCTGAGCAAGGTATCTTTCCAAAAAGAATATACTCCTAGACACCAGTTCAAGCACTAGGGATAAATTCTGGTTCCACTACCAGTGGTCCCACAGGCTGCTCAAGCCTCACAACTGTCCCCCACATTCAGTGGGCCTAGTTTGGTCCTATGATTATCCCGCTATCAGTCCAGAGTCAGAAAACTTTCACTAGCTCAGGTAGGTGTTTTTGTGGGTATAACCATCATTGTCCTGACCCCTTTGCTCATCTTATTGCTCCCCTCTCTCTTGGGCTGGTCTCAACTGAAGAATGGATAAAGAAAATGTAATACATTTTATAAAATGAAGTACTACTCAGCAGTAAAAACAAACAAACAAAAAGAAAACAATGACATCTTGAAATTTGCATGCAAATAGATGGTACTAGAAAAAAACATCCTGAGGTAACCCAGAACCAGATAGACAAACATGGTATGTACTCACTCATAGTGGATATTAGGCGTAAAGCAAAGGATAACCAGCCTATAGTCTACAATCCCAGAGAAGCTAAGGAGAACCCTAAGAAAGACATACATGGATCCCCCTGAGAAGGAGAAACAGAAATGACCTCCTGAGAAAATTAGGTGGGGGGAGAAGGGAGCATCATCAGCCAGCAACTGATGGAAGCAGATGCAGAGATCTACAGTTCTTAAATCCATTCTTGAGATCACCAAATGCAACAATCCGGAGAGAAAGCCCTGCACCTCACTTGGGCTAAACAATAGAGCTGTCCCTAGTTGGTGGTGCGAATGTGGGTGAGCTAGACCAAGGGTGTGAGAATAGGAGAACTGGCCTGCTTCCTGGCTGTCTGCTGCACTAAGTGAGCTGCCCAAGGCAGTACTGAAAAGCTCCCCCCCATGGTGGAAATGAGGGAAAGGTAGCAGCTGACTAACCCAGGTACCACCACACCCCAGAACCAGGTAGCCCATCCCCAACCCACCTCATTTGTGAACTGCTAGAGCATGCAAAGGAGCTGGGTCTGCCAGATCCAAAGCTGCAGGATCTCCATGACACAAGGCAACAACAGGAGATCCAGTGAGGGCTCATTATCTTTATTGTTAGCAGAAACCAAAGGCCTTGAAACTGACCCATGGATCATTTCAATGAACACTTGCAAGTAAAGGTATATGGACTAAAGGGTAAACGTGTGACTCACTGGGACACACTAGAGCTTCCATGCCAAGAGTTTTGTTGTTGTTGTTGTTGTTTTCACTTTTAAATTCTGTTTTGGGGTAGGCTACAAGGGCAGAGGGCAGAAACAGGGGGACAGAGAGATGAGAGGGATTGGGATGTATGACATGAAATCCACAAAGAATCAATAAAAGTTTTTTTTTAAAGTCCAGTATTTTATGCCTCTAGTCTTTTAATACCTATACTGCTAGAATTATTTCTCTAAGATATACCACTCTGACTTATCAGAAAAATACCTCAAAAGAATACATTACCTCTCTCTGCCTATGAAATTCCAAAAAGACACACAGTTCTTGCATTTGAAACTCTCTTTAGTTTGACCCCAGTAAGGAAAGGAATGAGAAAATTCTGTTTCCTCTGAATGGACAGCTTGGGCCAATAATACAAAATGTCATTTAAAGTTCTCTTATGTGACTGATGGACCATGTATCCCTCCATCTCTCCAATTAGCCTTCAATCCATCCAACTAACCAACCAACTAACCAACCAACTAATCAACCAACTAATCAACCAACCAACCAGCCAATCAACCAACCAACCAACCAACCAACCAACCAACCAACCAACCAACCAACCAAAAAATTCCTCCACCCTGAGAATAGCACACAGTGTCAAAAGCCAAAGTCAAAACCATGTAGAACAGCATCATGGATACATCGTATGGCTCTATGATGTCATAGTTTATGCTTTTGGAAAAACACTGGGTATTGAGTCAGACAGATCTGGTTTGTAACCAGCCTCATCTGCTTAGCACTGGCTCCTTTACCCTCTCTCCAAGGGCTTTAAGAAAATCTTATTTAGGTGTAAAATGGGAGTAAGAATCAAACCCCAGTATCCCATTACTGGATCAGAAGACATCCACTCTAAAGTACTGTGCTTAGTCTGTAACAGGCACTCAACAGATAAGTGCACACTGCGGTTTAACATATGGTTAAAATGTCAATATAAAAAGAAATCTAAGATGAGAGTATCTTTGGTGTTCTTTGATTGTTTCACAGCTTGAGGGGTTCCATTTCCACCTTGCTCTGGTGTTTTATAATTAGAACTGATTTAAAGCAGAGGTCAGGTTATGGGGTTCTTATCAGGCTTTATGTTGTGGATCTGTCATCTCTCCTGGTACGGTCAGAAAGAACCAGTGCTTTCTTGGAAAATGGTCAATGATAGCATCATATTTTATCACTATAAATATTTTTAATGAAGTGGCCTAAAGATAAGCTTCTTAAACTATATTGGGCTGATTTGAGTCAAATTTCTCATAGGAATAAACCTTGGAGATTGGCATTTACCATTGTGGGAAGCATGATTAAATAATTATTAAAGATTTAACACGAGATACTGTTCTTCAGAATAATCCTGACTTGTCAATAAAAGATATTGAAAGTAGTTAATCCTAATTACTTTTGCTTTCTTTAGATTATCATAATGCTTAAACTGGCCTCCATGCTTGTACTTAGTTTAGTCTAATTTGTACATGCACAATAAGGCCCATTTTCACAGTCTTATAAATCAAACTGCTGTAGCTAGATTCTTCTTTAAGGGTTTGAACTACTTATAATTGCCTAGCCAGTGTTTGGTTGTTCTTCATTGAGACATTTGGTAAAACCAAATTAATCAGCGGTTGAAAATTCACCTTTAGTCATTAGAGCCAATTTTTGGAGCTTGATCCTTTGAATGTATGGTTCAGCCACTGAATATTATTTCTTTTTTCTCTTCGTAGGCTTGTCCTCCTCAAGAAGAGTACTCCACAGTCTACAGGAAGTGCCGTTCACAGTTCACAGACCTAAATGGCTCCAAAAGATTTGGAATCAACACATGGCATGATGAGAGTGGGATTTATGCCAATTCAGAGGCAAAACAAAAGCTCTATTCATTGGTTGACAATCCTATTGTCCCACGTTAAAAGGCAATATGTATGCCATCAGCCTCTCAGGCTAATGAAAAATAACAATTGCAGCAGCTAATAATTTCCTTTAATAAACACAAAGTCTTTCAATCTAAGGAAATGTTTATATTCATATTCTCGTGAGCAACCCTATATTTCCCCAAATTTAGTATGTGTACCACTAAAGTGAGGTACACTATTCTATAATATATTTTTGACTGCTTTCTTTGTTGTATGGACTAGGCATTTCTTTCATTGCTTATAAAAATGGTTAGAACTAGCACTATCCAACTTGAGATTGGTTAGCATGTAGCTTATTTTACTTATATTTATTTATTGCTTTTATTTATTTTTTGTTTTTATACCCCTACCACAGTTTTCCCTCCCCTCCTCCCTTCCCAGTCCCTCTCCCCACCTCATCCCCATCCATTTCTCCTCCTGTTTGTCTTCAGAAAGGGACTCTTCTTCCATAAATATCAGCCAGCAAGGACATCACCTTGCAGTGAGACTAGGCACCTCCTCTCCTATTAAGGCTGAACGAGACAATCTGGTAGGACGAATGGATCCCAAAAGTAGGTAACCGAGTCACAGACAGTCCTTGCTCCCACAGTTAGGAGTCCTACAGGAAGACCAAGCTGCAGGACTGTAACATACATGCTTAGATCAGTCTTATGCAAGCTCCCTGGTTGTCAGTTCTGTCTCTGTGAGCCCTGTGAGCCCAGATGAGTTGATTCAGTGGGTTTGAGGGCAATCTGGTTGTGACATCTGTCACCCCATTGATTGCCAGAGTTTATTCAGCTGATCTGGCTAGCTAGGAATGTGTCCCCTTCCCCCCTTACCGCCACATGTGTGCATCCCTCCTGAAGCCGCAAACTCTATCGAAGAGGATAGAGAGGAGGACAGGTCTTGTCAAGTGTGGACACATAGGTGCTCTCCCCAGTTAGAACCTCCAAACAAGCTATATTTTTTTAAGTGAGCCAATTTTAATTTATATTGGTGGTTCTGGAGATTGCATGCAGGGCCTTGCACATGTTAGGCAAACAGTCTACTACTGAGAGTCATTCCTAACCAGTTTCTTCCCACTTAAAAAATTGTAGTGAAAACATGGTATGAGTTGATATTTATGCCATATAATATGTTTCAACACAAGTATACCATGTTCAGCCCTGTGTGGCAATACATGCCGATGGTCCTGGCACTCAAGGAACTGAAGCACAAGATTCCAGTATTGAAGGTCATGTTAGGCCACATCGCAAGTCTTTGTCTCAAAAAGCCAAAACCAAAACAAACCAATAAAACAAAACCAAAAATCAAATATATAATGCATATATTCAAGTTGAATAACTGGTTTTCTTCAAATATTTATCATTTTTTGTGTTGGGGAATTCAAAATTTTGTGCTCTAGTTATTTTGAAGTATACAATTAATTATGGGAACGAAATTTTCCTGACTGTGCTATAGAACACTGAAGCAGGCTCCTCCCTTCTAACTGGTCTTATTTTCTGTTCTCTGTCTGTGCCACTTCTCAGCCCCCTCCTAGCCAGGCGACCACTATTCTCCTCTCCACCTTCAAGATAAGTTTTAAGTGTGTAAAAATGTAGGTTAAAGACAGAGAGTTAAAGTTTGTACAGCACTGATCCTACAGTGATGTTGAGTGTGTGAGTGTATGTGTGTGTGTGTATGTGTGTGTAACACACAGGCTTTGATTTTTCCATGGTAGCTAGTTGCACCCCATTTACTCAAGGTAAAATCTTTTTGAGTCTGTAAGATAGAAGGGATCAGATAGTGAGACCTTTGGAGGTTGTTGGGAAATCCAATCATGTAAGATTAGATTAAAAGAAATCTTAGGACTGTCTTGACCTACCCTCCCATAGATTAAGTCCTTTATAGTACCAGCAACCTGGGGCTGCAAAACAAAGTGGCTTACACAATAGAAGTACTTTTTTCTTTTCAGTTTTAGAGGCTGAAAAAGCTCCAAATCAAGTTTCGGACAGGCTTTGTTTACAAGGACTCATCCTGGTGTTTCACTGTGTTCTTTTATGTGGGAGAAGGAT
This sequence comes from Microtus ochrogaster, assembly GCF_000317375.1. Taxonomy (NCBI): domain Eukaryota; kingdom Metazoa; phylum Chordata; class Mammalia; order Rodentia; family Cricetidae; genus Microtus; species Microtus ochrogaster. The sequence continues at coordinate 53,017,890 of NC_022015.1, read as the reverse complement.
GGGCTTGCTCTTCTTCTTACAAGACCATGGATAGTTGGGATAGATTCTACCCTTATGACCTCATTTAACCATCATTAGCTACTAAAGACTATATCTCCCCAACAGTCATGCTTGAAGCTTAGGGTTCTGCAAATGAACTTGGGCATGGCATAGAATAGCACACAACTGTTGGCCAGGGTTCAGATTCTGTATTCTGGCTGATGTTGTAGGTAAATTTGCATTTTGATTTCCTCTGAGGATGGGTTTATTTTGTCAGCTTGGTTTTAATGTCCCCTCGCTATTTTATTACTTTATTTTTTGGTTATGTGTGTATGTGGGTGGGCATGCACATGCATGTATGTTTGTGTATATTGGACGGCTGATGTGCGCCTGAGTGCAGGTTCTTGTGAAGGTCATATAAATGACAGTCCCTGGAGCTGAAGTTACAGGCAGTCGTGAGCCACCTGAAGTGGGTGCTATGAATTGAACTGGGATCCTCTGCAAGAGCAGAATATGCTCTTAAAGGTTGATACACAGATTAATAGAAATGAGTTAAATTAAGATGTAAGAGTTACCCAGTAAAAAGCTAGCGCTAATAGGCCAAACAGTGATTTAATTAATACAGTTTCTGTGTGGTTATTTTGGGGCTGAGCAGCTGAAAAAAAAACAAGCGGTCCTCCTACTATAAACATGTAATTTATAAATGTGTACATTATGCATTAATAAAACATCAAGACAGAAATTAAGCTCTCAGTATGGGAGGAGCTCGTGATGGAGCATGCCGTAGTCACATGTGACCCTGAGGCCATTGCTGTGTTAGGCAGATCAAAGAGTTATGTGAAGGACATGGAGACCCCTTCCTGGCTCAACCTGTGATGTAGTCATTGAGGACCAATCCTAATGAGGATGACCTCAGCCTTCATCTTATTGATGCCATAATTCTTATAGAACTAACGTAGGGAGCACAGCGACACTCCCCTTCTGAAGCCCCTCTGCCTCCCAGGAGCTTATTCCCACGTGTTTTATGTCTTAGGTGCTTTTCTATCGCTGTGATAAAATACGTGAAACTTAGAAAGTATTTAATTTGGGCCTCATAGTTATAGAAGGTTAGAGTCCGTGACCATCATGGTAGGGCATATGACAACAGGCTGAGAGCACTGGGGGAGTAGATGAGGGCTCACATCTTCATCCACAAGCAGGCAGAGAAAGCACATTGGGAATGGCATCAACTTTTGAAACTTCAAAGCCTGCCACCAACGACACATCTCTTCCAACAAGACCATACCTTCTAAACCTTCTCAAACACTTCTACCACCTGGAGACTAGGTATTCAAATATGGGAGCCTATGGAAGCCATTCTCATTCCAACTCCTACACTTTAATAAATCTTTGTTACCTCTGCTAGCTTCCTTGTCAATGATTCCTTATTTCTGGGAGAGACAATGAACTTAGAGATGGCTCAGAGGTTAAGAGCACTGGCTCCTCTTCCAGAGGTCCTGAGTTCAGTTCTCAACAACCACATGGTGGCTCACAACTATCTATAATGAGATCTGGTGCCCTCTTCTGGTGTGTAGGCATACATGCTGGCAGAACACTGTATACATAATAAATAAATAAATAAATACATAAATTATTTTTTAAAAAGAAGTTACTGCCTGGGGTGGTTTTGGTGAGTATTATCTTCTTTCCAGGTAAAACTTATCAAATCAGAGAATGACTCTATTGTTCTCAATAAAATGTTGCCTATACTGTGCTAACTCCTTTATCTGTTACTCTAGTTCAGCGGTTCTCAACTTGTGGGTCACACCCGCTTTGGGGTTGCATATCAGACATTTACATTATGACTCACTGTTATGAAAGAGTCTTTCTGCACACTGTGAAGATTTGCTGCTTTCATTGTTTTAATAAGGTGCTAATGGCCAATAGCTAGGAAGGAAGACACTAGGTGAGAGTTATAGACAGGGGAGATAGAGAGCATGGGAATGAAGAAGGGTAGAGACATGGAGAGAAGCAAGATGAACTTGCCATGCTGAAAAACGGTACCAAGCCACATGGTAGTATATAGATAAGAAATATAGGCTAATTTAAGTTGTAAGAGCTAGTTAGTAACAACCCTAAGCTATCAGTCAAGCATTTATCATTAATTATTAGTCTCTATGTCAGTTACTGGGGAGCTGGTGGTCCCTACAAAAGCCCCACCTACAATTCATAACAGTAGGAGCTTTAGCTTGTGTCAAGTTGACATAAAACTAGCCAGCACAAGAATCTTTATTTAGATCATATTCCCATACTCTAGTTGGGCTATTTATCTTTTGTAGATTCCCCTTTATATTAAATTCTGTGTAAGTGTCTATAGGAGTTTGTGTGCATGAGTGAAGCTGCTCATGGAGGCCAAGAGAGCATGAGATTCCCTGGAGCGGGACTCAAGGGTGGTTTTGCCCAGTGTGTGTCATGGGAACTGAACTCAGGTCCTTTACAAGAACAGTCTGTGTTTATAACCTCTGAGCCATCTCTCTAGCCCTGTTACTTATTTTTTTTTAAGATCATAAGCTTTTGCAACATATTTTTTTAAAAAAAATGGGACATAATCTGAAAAATTATTTGACTTGAGAAGCAGATTAAAGACTTTATTTAGAATTAATCATCTGAATTTCTGTTTAAAAGCAGCAGGAAATTTGAAAGTAGAAGCCTGAACGATCTTAAAGGTAAAAATGCAAAAACGTATAATACATGTGATTATGTCAATAATTCTGATGATGTGAGAAGTCAGGAAAAGAATATTAAGATTACTCACAAAATTCTGTAGAAAAATTATTTTCCATCACATTCCTATATGTTTTCTTTGCCAGTAACTTTCAACCTTATAAACTTACCAGTATTTCTGTTTTGACGGAGCCTTAAGAAATTCCCAATCACTATGGAATGAAAGCTTGCCTTTCATTTTAGAAGAAGTGTAAATACTGAGCAAGTTGATATAAATGTCTTTGCTTCTAGAGACAATATGCATGTATTATGTTCATGTCTCTTTGTATACATTTATAAATATGCATTAATTTACATACTGTATAACGTGTTTTATATTGTGCAGAAAAAGAGGGATTGTAATTTTTCTGTTAGCTTTCTCTAACCACCTCAAAACATACAGACTTAGAACAGAAAATGGTATTTCTTGTTTTGGGAGTCCACTAGGTGGGTTCTCTAGTCTTGTCTCACTGGGTTGGATCTAGAATGTTCTTGTTCTGATATCAGGCTGCTGGCTGAAGGCTGACAAAGCCAGGGGTGCCCTGGCCATGTGTAACCATGCAGCAGAAGAGACAGGTCTTGACGACACAGCAGTGATGACAGGGTTCCTGAGAACAGTGGATAGGGATGTTTCTGCACCTAAGGGCTTTTCAGACATCTGTTTGTGCCAAGTTCACTGAGTCCGGGTCAGAAAATGTTCTGAGACCAGCCAAGTCAGCGGGGACTGGCTTTGCAAGGATGCTCTCTAGAAGGAGGGGCCATTTGAATTTTTTCAGTTAATAACAGAATCGTTGCATCCCAGGACAAATTTTTCTTTGTAAAAAAAGGAAGGATGCTTCCTTCTATATAATATTTCAGTCAAAGACGAGAGACAGACTTTCCCTCATTATCTTAAATTAGTGACATGATTTGGTTCTTTTGGGTAACTTCAGGCTCACTGATCTTGCTCTAACTATAGTGAAACTTTGGTTAGGGTCAAGACGATGCATGAAGAATGTTTGCCATGATCTTATGCAGCTACAAGTGAATGTCCATAAAGAGGGAAGTCTGGGGCTCTGTTGCTTTTTATTAATATCAAAATCCATACACAATGATTCCAAGAAAGAATGAGAATCCAGGCATGTCACCAGATGCTCCCTTGTTCCCGCTGGGGAACCACCAGATCTCCGCCTTGTTCCCAAAAGGCAATGGGGAAGCTTCAGTCCATGGCTTGCTGCCAGCTCAACCACCATCCAAGAGACCCCCCAGACCCCTAACCCCCGGTTCTTATTGGGTCAGGTATTCCCAGAGAAGACCACGCCCATAGGGTCAAGCTGCCCAATACAGTTAGTTATCGGACCGAATTCCCACAACAAGCCCAGGTACTGAATGAAAACACAATCGATATGATTTGTTTAAAATAATTGGTTAAGTAACATGTTTAGCCTATCAAGGATTTAATGATCTTGAAAAAAAGGGAGGATCTGTAAGGTTACCTTAAGATGACCTTACTTCCTGTCCAGCAAGCCTAACTTTTCCAGAACAGTCAGTCTGCTGAGATCATATATAAAGTAAAGCGTGGATGCCGTGTTTGGGTTGGATATATTGTGCGGTACACTTTGCCTCTGGAATTTCTCTCTGACATCCCCGCAGCAGATACACGAACTGTAAGGGCTCCGAAGGCTGTGGGCGAGGGCTCATCTCTTCTGTACTCATGGTGTATCAGCTTGAAAAGTATTTATGAACGAAAGACAGAATTTTGTCAGCGTGTATGTGCAGTCTTCCACGCTTAAATTCTTTGCATTATTCTTACAAGTTACTTTCCTGCCACAAACAAACAGTGTACATTAGCTGAACCAATGAAGCGAAACAGCCAATATAAGATGTGGAGCTAGATGTAAATTTGATTTGCCCAAGATATTTATAGCTATAACTCCATAGATGGCTCAAGGTTAATGTAGAATTGGGTGCTCTGCATGGCTGCAAGGGAATAACGGTGCCTTCGGTGTTGCTTTGCAGCTGTTGCACCTTCCTGCCATCTCCAGCGCCCTCTGCAACTTAGGCTTCACCGGCAAAGCATCACGTACCTCCCCACCCTGGGCTTTCTATGGAGCACTGGATCTGCTGCATGTGGCCTGGTCAATCAGGTTTTCCCTGGAACCTTAAGACCTCTCCCTCTCTTGCATTCTGCCTGCCTGTAAAGTAGGTGGGACAGTCAGGGTGCCTTGAACCATGACTGCAGTGACCTCTGGTTACTGTGTAGCTTAACCTTGGAAAACAGTTCCCAGGCTGGCCCCTTTCCAGTAGGGCACCCTTTCAGCTGTCTGCCTGAGCTATATTTTCAGGCACTCTCCCTTTGCACAAAAGTCTTTAAACCGTGTTTGGCTTTTTTGCATTCCGGAGCCAACTTTGAATGAGGTCTTGTCATCAACGCACTTTTTCTATTGTCCCAGTGCAAAGCATGAAGTTCTAATGACACTAATCTAACAATTACAGTCGCCTTGTCTGCAACATAATGTGCTTACTCTTTTCTTCACAGTTTACTGCACATTTTTTACTTCTTTCTGTTCCATTTTGTTTTTTACCTAACTCTGTGAAAAGCTGACTAAAATAACAAACATGTCATAGCCTGAATGTTATACTGTCTTCAAATTTATTTGCCAAATAAATTACTCCATTGTTTTGGAATTCGGTCTTCCTAAAGTTTTCAGGCCACTAGTGAAACATGCTGTAGGAAGTCCTACAGCCAGTAGTGACCCTCCCACTGGGGAGTGGCCTCTTATACTATTTATGTTGATGTAGAGCATGCATCCGGCCTCTTTCCCAGCTGTGGGATTCGGTTTCTGATCTCTGTTCCAGCAGAGGATTCTGATTTGTGACTCTACCCCTAAATAAATGATCATCTATTTCTCAATTCTGAGCTAGTGTGGGATTTCTTTTAAGCATCCTTCTTCAGAAACAAAGCCAGATTCTTGGCCAAAAAGGAAGACAAAGAGCCTCTACTTACTCTAGTTACCAAATAGTCTTTTGTTTCCGCCCAAGTCCTCATGAGCAAGGTCTTTGTGGGATACATTCTCTCAGTATTCTAGCCTTCTGGATGGTCCATGAGCTCTGCCTATGGCTCCAAACCTTTCCAAATCCCTCCCACAGGCCAATCTAAAGACGTAAAATCACATGTTCAAGGGCATCTTTATCACAGCAATGACTCCACCGCTGGTGACAATTTTCTTATTACTTTTTTGTCGCGGCAAAATACTTGATGAAGCAAGTTAAGAACAGAAAGATTCATCTTGGTTTATGGATCTCAAGGACCACAGTCCATCATGGGATCCACCTTGGCTTGTGGATGTCAAGGACCACAGTCCATCATGGAGGGAGGTGAAATGGAGTGCCCTTATCCTTGCTGGTGTAAGTGTGGCGCCTCAGCTTGCTCACATAGCCATGAACCATATGGTGATTTGAGTGGGAAGTATTTCCTATAGGCTCATGTATTTGAACACTTGTTCCCTGTTGCTGGTGTGGTTTAGGAAGGTATGCAACTTTTAAGAGATGGAGCCTTTCTGGAGGAAATACATCACTGGGGGAGGTCTTTGATGTCTTATAAGTTGGCTCCACTTCCAATTCTCTCTCTGCGTCTGGGGTGTGGCTACTGTGTGATCAGCTGCCCAGCTTCCTGTTCCCGCCACTCTGCCTTCCCTGTTTATCACCACACTTTCCCCATCATGATAGACTGTATCCTTTCTGGAATCATAATCTAAAATAAATCATTTTCTACTTTAAGTTGCCTTTTGTCAGCTGTTTTATCAAACAAACAAAAAGAACCTAATAAATAGTAGGAGACACAGAACAAAGAAATGAACTAAGGCTTAGATAGAATTTCAAAAGCCTTGTCTAGGATAACTGCAAACCAGGACACAACTCCTAAAGGCTCCATCGCCTTCACATCATACCACAAGTTGTAGGAACTAGGAAGCTTTGTGAATGTGGGCCTTGCCATCTGATTGCATGAGAAAGAGCAAAAAGTTACTTGTGCAAACATTCTCATTCTGCTTGCCTGCTACCATGGGGTGAGTTATTCTCCATACCATCCCTACAACAGTGGGTGGAAAGCTTTGAAACTCTGAGGTCAAATATACAATGCCTCTTTTGATTTGTACATAAGCCATTCTATCACAGTAATGTGCCTAACACAGACACTAACCCATTCTTGAGGACTCTGATGACAATTTCATTATCTTAAGGATGCCGACTTTTAATATTATGCCAATAACTATTAAACTCCAACATAAATTTGGGAGGGGACACTCAAAGAGAGAAGGCAAATAGTCTGGAGTCTTAGTGTGCATCATTTAAAAAGATGAATTTACAGGGGAAAATAATAACGCAACTTTGACGATTCTAGAAGATAAAAAAGTTAATTTATCCTCCTGAGTTTGTTAATGCTAATGAACACTGTAGTTAAAAGTTAATTGTGACATCTTAAAATATCATATATATGCATAGTTCACTTTTTAAAATCTTTATTGTCCTAGAATCCTTTGTAGAGTTTCCAGGGCACTAACTAGAACAACAACAAAAAAGTAGGTCACTTTTGTTGGAAGAGAAGCATCTAAGTTTCATGAGTCAAGAGAGAAAGAATTCTGGCCGCTTCCGAATATGCTCATGAGTGGTCCCTTCTGGCCTTGATGGTGCTTAAAGGCTCTTGTGTGGGTTCAGCAAGTAAAAATGAGGGATGCCTAGTTACATTTGAATTGCAAATAAATGTAGCTTCTTGAGGCAGGTGTGACTTGTGAGTATATAATATAAATACACACGCTTATCTGAATTCACGTTCAGCTGGGTGTCTTGTATTTTATCTGGTAGTCTCACTCTGGCTGGCTTCCCTTGGCATGATGAGAGAACCAGCAGGAGGCATTGGAAGTGGACTGAGAACAGTTCTCCAGCATGTTCCCTTCTGGCTGATTGCATCTCTTGGCTGGTTACACCCGTCTATCAGTCCTCTGCCTTCGTGTGGTGGACGTCTCTTTTCCTGCATGTTTCTTGCGATCCAGGGGAAACACATCCAGCATGCAGGCTCTGGGTCCCATCTCGTTTCAAGGCAGCATTAACTGCTATTTCTTTACTTAGTTGCATTTCCTGTACTACTTCTACGCCCTATTAAATACTCCTTAAATAGCATGAGTAGGCGTGCTATTTCCTACCTGCATGCAGAAACTGATGTTCTCATAGAGACCCAGTCTCTGGGTGTCTTTCTGCTGTCAACAACTTCAATTTCTCACAACATTGGGAATATTGAGTCTCGGGCTTGCATGAGCTACCGTGCGCAGCTCCTCCCGTCCCAGCATCAATACCACTGGTTTCTTCACCATACCTTAATTTTCCAGCAGTTGCCTGGGGCTGGCTTTTTTTTTTTCTTTTGCTCCCTTTACACGATGTCCTAGTTTCAGCTATTACAAAATTTATGCGAAGCTGTGATTGTGTTCATTTAGTTAGCATGACATCAGTGAGACAAAATGTGTCTATATGATGACACAAAAGCTGTACACATTCCCGAGTGTGATGAGGTCTCAAGAAATTGGTTAGGAAGCTCTACAGTGGTTATGATGGCAATCTTACATGTCAAATTTGCTAAGCTATGGTGCCTATACAGCCAAACATCATTCTAGATGTTTTTGTGAGGGTGTTTAACATGAGACATATTTAAACTTGTGGAGTTTGTGTGAAGCAGATTGGTCTCCTACCTGTGGCTAAAGCTCAGTCAGCATGCTAATTTGCATTTGTCAGCTTGATACAAACTGGAGTCACCTGGAGAGAGCAAACCTCAGTCTTTCATGAGATTAGCCTGAGGCACTTCTGTGGTGGTGCTTTCTTGATTAACAGAGGGCCCAAGCCCCTGTGGAGATTGTCCTTTTTGGGTAGGTGGTCCTGTGTTGTCTAGGAATGCAAGCCGAGCGGGTCATGGGGAGCCATCATAGTTTCTGCTTCGGTCCCTGCCTCTAGGTTCCTTCTTCAGTTCCTTGCCTTGGCTTCCTGGGATATACACCATAAGCTGAAATGAACCCTTTCCTCCACAAGTTTGTTTCCATCAGTGTTTCATCACATAACAGAAACTAGGACAGCCATCTCGCCAACGGCTGGAATAGAACAAACAGCAGACCTGCAAGCAAGAAAAAATTCTTCCTGAAGTGGTCTTTGGACTTGGACTCCAATCTTGGCTTTCCCAGATCTCCAACCCTCTAATATGCCTGCTGGTTTTGGTCTTGTCAGTCTCAATTACTAGTATAGAATACACCTGTTTACAAACTCTTTTTTTTTTTTCTGCAAGAGGTAAACAACTTCTCCTGGGTTAAACAATGTCTCTCTCGTGATCTCACGCCACAAGGAATCTAAGAGCAAAATCTGTTTTTTACCTAGTGCACTTTCCAGGTCCTGGAGTTTTCTTGCTTCTTCCTTCAGATTGGCTTTGTAACAGTCGAAGATCTTTCAGGCATCACAATCAGGCCCAAAATATTCAGAGAAAAAAAGTAAGATTGATTTGTTTCTTCCATCTGGGAATCTTTCCCCAGGAGCTTTCTTAGCATGTTCTCCACCTCATGGTCTCTGTGTGGGTTGACCTAACAGGACTGGAGTTTTCTTACCTAAAGCTAAGGCCAGCTTCCTCCAGATTCTATTGGGTGGTCACTTGAGGGGAAACAAGGTACTCTGATAGGAAAGAGAGGAGCAAGCAGATTTTGGAAAAGCAGTCAGCAAAAGCCTTCTGAGTGCTCACCTAGCTGTTGAACATTGCTTGATCAACATCTAGGGTTGAGAGGAACAGAGGCAATCAGAAGGAAGGTCTGGAAGAGTTTGAGAAAGGACATACCCAAGTGTAGACATGGGCACCTTAAAAATCATTCAAATACTGTTTTAATGTAGGCAAAACAGAAGACTTGCAGGTTATACTTATTCTATATGCTTACAGTAGTGTAATGATTTAATAAGACATTTTACGTTAATATTTAACTGTCTGGATTCATATAAGTGACTAGTAAGTGTGCCATTATTGGAAATGTGGAAAATACGGATAAATTCCCAACTGAATGTCAGGCACTATAAGAAAAAAAATGCATCTTTAAAATACACCTTGAACCAACAAGTGTAACTGAATGGCAGTAAGTGTTTTTACAGCATTGTATTCTTTAGAAGGACTTGATTCACAGTCAGGCTGTGGTAACACATGCTTTTAATCCCAGCACTCAGGAGGCCAACCTGTCTACAAGAGCTAGTTCCAGGACAGGCTCCAAAGCTACAGAGAAACCCTGTCTTGAAAATAAAAAAAAAGTAAAAAAATTTAAAAAAAGGACTTGATTCACATCTTTAATGAAATTTTTCACAAAAGGTCCAATTCAAATGGTACTTCACATGGGAGGTGATATCAATAGTCAAGGGATGTTTATATTAGCTAAGAGTTGCCCCCATAAAAGCCCTTAGTCACTGCTTAAGGGTATGTTAGTGGAACTTGATTTCATCCTGTGTCAGTTCTGAGCGATAAGGAAAAATTCGATGAGGGTGGGAGCATTTCACTTCTGTATCCCCAGAATGCTCATGCAGGTATACTTAGTAACTATTTAGCAACTGAGTAGGTAATGTATTGCTGAGGTAGACTAGGAAGTTAATGAGATGGATGAGGTGAAGGTAGTCTTAAGATTTTGGAAAACCTGAATAAACAATTTGACGTTTAAGAGTTTCACGTCTTAGGGTTTTCTGCCTGGAAAGTAAATTGATAATTCAGAAAGTGTATATTTCCTGAATAATGGACAAACACAGAAGGCATCTTTTACTATTCTGTGCCATAGAGAGAGGGAATTTCTATAATACAAGCGTCTATGGGATGTGAGTGTCAAAAGCATTCTATTTTGAGGACTTCGCCAGACCTACATTTAAAGCTGTTTGCTGTGAAATATGTACTATCACCTGTGATGTGCTCTAGCTAAATATTTAACTCGAACACATAAGCTGTTGCTTCTATTTTAGTTTATTGAAGATACAAAGGATAGAAAAGCAAACATAAATGATACCACATGGAAATAACCAGATAAATATAGAAGACGGGACATTCTGTAAAACAGTTGGCCCCAGTTTATTTAACAAGTGGCTGAGATGTAAAAGAAAAAAAAGGCGGGTGATTCTGCTACATCAGAGCAGAATTTGGGCTGGATGACTGTTTTGACTAAACAATTTCCAAGAGCATTTTGTGACATTCAAAGGCACTGGGCTATATACTGGGCATGAGAAAAATTAAAATTTATTTTTGTGGAAGTGGTGGATTATTTAGCAAATAAATCAGTATTTAAAGATTTTTTTTTGGTAAAAATGTTATATATGCTTATAATCATATATAAACATATCTAGAGTGATAAACTCTTCATAAAGGTTAGGTCTAGTTTGTGTGAGCAGATGTTTTATTTTCTCAATTTTGTCTGTTCATGTTTCCTAGTTTGAAATTGTGTTTACATTTCTTTGGAATATTAAAACCTTTTTTGTTTGACTAATTAAAATGAAAAGCATCTAAAGGTGCCACTTAAGAAGATACTTCTGTCCTTAATGCCACCAAACAATGAAATAACAGCCAGTGTTTCTGGGGTTGCAGTTAGATACTACACAATGAGGTATATAAACAACCTCAGAACAGGTGTGTATGTGTGTGTACGTATGTGTACTACACAGTGAGGTATATAAACCACCTCAGGACAGGTGTGTGTGTATGTACTATACAGTGTGGTGTGTAAACAATGTCAGGAGAGGTGTGTGTGTGTGTGTACTATAAGGTGTGTAAACAGCAACAGAACAAGTGTGTGTGTGTGTACTACACAGTGAGGTGTGTAAACAGCAACAGGACAGGTGTGTGTTGTGTGTGTGTGTGTGTGCGTGTGTGTGTGTGTGTAAAGGGTGAGTCTGTGTGTCTGGTTCCTTCTGAAAGCTATGAGAAAATCTATGCTATGCCTCTCTCTGGCTTCTAGTTGCTTCCTGGCCTAACCCTTGGCTCTGTGTCTATCTCTACACCAGTGTTACGTAGTCTGTGTCTGAATTCTGTTGTTTATAAGACCCCAGCACTGCTGAATTCAAGGCTCTCCTACTACGACATGACCCATAAGCCTAAGTACAAACAAACCCATCATAGATTCACTGCCATAGATATGTATGCTTTATTTCAATCCAGACTCAGAAACCCATAGGCTAAACTTTACATACCTGTCTTTTTTATAAAAATTCTCCCCCACCCCTTCTGAGGACCTCTATGCTTCTTTGCTTTGTTTTTTAGCACATCTGTTACTAGGCGGGGAGGGGGGGGGAGCTTAACCTTTGAGGAATTAGTATTGATCGTATAAACAGTCTTTGCTTGTTATAAAGGAGCCAGATAGGACGATTCAGTATCAAATGTTAACTTTTTACCCCGTGCTTGGTTAACATTTAAGTCTGGCTCCCTCTACTGGACGATATGTTAACTTCTCTCCCTACTCATTTTTCCCCCTCCCTTCTCTGAACTGGAGTTCAAAGAGCAAACTACAGATGGGGATTCAGAGATCAGGAGGGGTTTCCCACAATTCCTTCACTCATCTGTCCATTCCACTTCACTGACCAGCTTGTGGCTTGTAACGGTGGGAAACTTACTTCAATAAACCACCCATCTCTTACCCACCACAATCTACCTGAAGCAGGGCTAACATTTAACTCCGCCCCTAAGGTCAACACGTGCCGGCATGACTGCGACATCTTCCCTTCCCTTCAGTGCAACAGAGGCTGCGGGTCTGAACAGAGACTTTCTGAACTGGACAAAAGCCCTAGAGATTTGCCTGGCCTAACTTTCCATTTTCCTAGTAAGGAAGCACAGCTACAGAGAGAGGTGATTTCCTCCCATTGTGAAGCTTCAAGATTTTCAACTCGCATGTATCACAAACGTAGCGCACATTTCTCAAACACTTTACAGAGTCTAATTAGAGAATCCGTTCAAGTGATCATAATGTTTTGACTGCCTCTCCTATGTCGGGCTCTCAGAGACACGCAAAGGCTTGTGAGAGGCAATCTCTGCTCCTCAGAGGGCTTACTGCTAATTAAATTGTTTAAATGATGGTTTTAGGTTAAACAGAGCTGCCGGGTCTGCAACAACAAATGGCCAATTACGTGATATTTTGGGGTTAATAAATACTAACTCTTGACAGATGATTGATAATTTATTTGCATAATTTCCTCCATTGGTCTTAGCCCTGATACAACAGGTTTTTGATTTTGACCATTTTTTTTTCCTAGAAATTGATGGCTTTTGTATAGGGCAGTACTGTCATATGCACGCTGGAGTGGGGTTTCAATATTTTTATCTTGCTGTTGGGTAATGATGACACACGCCTTTAATTCCAGCACTTGGGAGGCAGAGACAGGTGGATCTCTGTGAGTTTGAGGCCAACCTGGTCTATAGAGTGAGTTCCAGGACAGCCGGGGCTGTTACACAAAAAAACCCTGTCTTGAAAAAAAAAAAAAAAAAAAAAAAAAATACCGTGTTAAAATGTTAAATGACTTTAGACTGTCCTGCTGAATGATCCAGAAGTTGCTTTTGGGTGGAGCTACTAGAATCTCCTTATATTCACTTCTTCCCCAGAAAACATATCTGAATATCTAGTTGTTATCTAATTGGTCTATTTGTCTCTGCTTCAATCCATCACACAAGGCTAAGAATCTATGCAGGTGTTTTGCAGTCATAATATTCATTTTATCTGCCTATCATAGTGACCGAATTCTTCTACCCTTGTACGAATATATAGACCTTCACAAAGAACGCACTAGTAAGTGTAAAGACGAAGCTCAGAAGCAATTCTGACTTTGTTTGGATCTCTCGACTGAACACTCATGCTGCTGCTCAAAGAAACTGTAAGAGTTGCTATTCATATGGGCGCAGTGCACTCCAGCGATTGCCGAGCCTCAGACCCCGTCAGGCTCTTCTGCTCGCCAGCCCCGTTACCTCGGACAGTTACTCTTGGTATATTTAAGTCCTGCTTGGATTCTTGTGATGAATAATGAAGGAGCATGCTTGAGACCATGAGCTGGTCCAGAGGTGGCATGTTTATGTGTTCACGAACACTGTTATTGCTTGATTTGTATGTGCAAAGAAGACAGGGGTACGCATAGCTATTAAGGAGGAATTTAAAGTTGATGTACACAGTGAGAGGGGGCTAAGTAAATGCCATTGCCTGCTGGGTTTGGATCCATAGGAGGGGGGAGGGTATTCACCAGGGAGAGCGTACTTTGGTAACCATAGGCACCAGGCTGAGAAATCTTAATTCTAAACTAAGGAGCTCATTGTCGGGCTCCTGCTGTCCCCATATCTTCTGCTTAAAAGATACAGAGCATACTATGGGAAGAAATCCAAGTCCGTCATGAGAGGAAAGAAACGAAACACCCTAGTGTCAAAAGTTAAAGAAGATGTATTTGAACAACCTGAATCTATTCCTTCCGAGACATCTTTAGAAATCACAGGTGTCTCTGTTTCAAATTCATTTACAATTCTTGAATGTTAGCATCAAAGGCGGGATCAAGTGCAACAAAAGGACTCTGTTCTTACTATCCACCGTGTGAGCGCAGGTGCTTGCATCCGCTCGGCACCTAGCTACAGACGGCGCCATGTGAGATTCCCGCGTCACACATCGCCCCAGACTCCGCAGTCCTTCATTTTCATCAAGGTAGATGGAAATGTGATTATTGCAAGGGACGAGGATTTTTATAAGCATTATGCTTTGAAAACTCAGACGAGACTTAATCAACCGTTTCTCATTTTATGTCGCTGATGCCTCTTTTTCCACAGAGCCCAGAAGTCAAGCTGAGCTTGAATTAAAATCCATTTTTCTAGGCTGCTTCTGAAAGATAAAAAAATGCTAATTGGCTTGCAGCTTCTTCAAAGCCCAGCTAACAGGTTGAGTCTTAGATGTTTAATCAGGTGTGGTCTGGAATAGGGTCTACCCGATTATGACAAATCCAGGCCTTTGATGAGCTGTTTTCTCTTCCCGCCTGTGATCTCACCAGAGCAGCTCACTGGCTTGCCAGAAGCACCTTGTCACTATTAATTGGGGATCTTACCCCCTGTCACCATTGCTGCCACCCCATTTAGCATTAATGAAGCGGGTGACGCAGGTGCCACAGCTCTTTTGCTGTGCGCCAGGAATGAATCAGCCCATCAGATGAAGTGGCGCTGGCTTCCTGAACTGCTCTGAATTCTTCTGACCCGCCACAGAGAAAGGCTAAAAATAATTACATGTCATGGTCCTAAGGGCAAACAGCAAGTGAAATGCATAGTCAAGAATAACTATAAAACTCAAGAAAAAAAAGGGAGCCTTTCTGGCATCCAAATGAAGACCACGCTCTCCTTCCCGCAGTCAGCTAAGTGAAGCAGAAGCATCTACAAGTGGGAATGTGAAGTGGTTTTCTCAGCCTGAAAAAGGCGCCGTGCAAAGGCTAGCTGGCTCACCTCTTTCCTGGTGAAGGAGCAGTCGAGAGTGTCAAGAATCCCAACCCTCACCCCTCCGACCTCACGCTGTACTAGAAATTCTATTTAGAGACATTAGGCAAGAAAAGGAACTGGAAAGGAAGAAGTAAAATGTCTCTATTCGCAAACAGCATGGTCTTACAGACAGACAAATTTAGAGAATCCTTCAAAAGCTAGTAGGACTAAAACAAAGTGCATCCATTTTCAGAACACAAACTGTATTCAAAAATGCATGTGCGTTTGTGCGTGTCGTGTTGATGTGTGTATCTGAGTGCAGACAAACGTGTGACACTGGAAGGCTGTGGGAATTCAGAATGTGCTCCTCTCCTTCCATGGTACCAGGTCTTCTAGGCCACCAACCAGCTCCCAAATCATGACACAGAGACTCATTATTAGTTTTGAACATTTGGTTTAGCTTAGACATGTTTCTTGCTGTTTCTCTTTATCTACCTTTTGCCTTGTTTTTTTTTTTTTTTAACCTTTTCTTACTTTCTTGCTGTCTCTATGTCTGACTGGCTAGTAGTTGCCTGGCTTCTGGCCCTGGGCATCTGCTCTCTTCTTCTCTCAAGCCTAAATGCCTTCTCCTGAATATTCTCTCTGCCTGCTAGCCCCACCCATCCTTTCCTCTTGCCCAGCTAGTGACTGTGCAGTTCTGTATTAGACCAATCAGGTGCCTTAGGCAGCCAAGGTGAAACAAATGCAACACATCTTCTCATAATTAAACAAGTGCATCACAAAAAGTAACACATCTTTACACAGTTAAATTAATTTTCCGCAGCATAAACAAATGTAACACATTTTTACATAGTTAAAATAATGTACCACAACACTTCACTACAGGATTCAATGTCAGACCTTTATCCCCTGAGCCATCTCACTGGCCCTCAGCTTTGTTTTTATACAAGTGCAATGAACAACCTGAAAAAGAAAGTTTTTTTTTTCAATCTATTCATGACTGAGTGTATCAGAAGAATAAAATATTCACGGACAAAATGAACAAAAGAATTTCAGAATTTATACTGTAAAAACCACAGCACATATTTGAAAGGGATTTGAGAAGGTCCAGGGGGGTTGGAAAACAATAATCCCATGCTCTTACAGCAGATGGGCTGCACCCATTGTAAAAAGACAGTCTTCTTCAAATCATCTGCAGATTCAGCACCATTACCGTCAGCGTCACAGAAAACATATTTGCATAAAACCAGATAGAGTTTCAAGGAACCAAAACCAGCCCAAGAAATTCTAGCAAAGAATACAACAGGAAGACGCATACTTCTTGCTTTAAGATGTACTGCATAGGAAGGATACAAACACTCTATGACGCTGAAACACACATAGACACCCCATACACACACACACCACATGTTCACACACATATACTCACACCATGCCCACATATGCACATACAAACACATACACACATACGCATACACACATATGCATACACACATATGTGCACCAGGTAACATACACACATACAACCCCCCACACACACATACTCTCAGGAGAAAATTAGGGGTCCAAGCTGAGCAGTGGTGGCACACGCCTTTAATCCCAGCACTCAGAAGACAGAGGCAGGTGGATCTCTGTGAGTTCAAGGCCAGGCTCTGTGGTCTACAAGAGTTAGTTCCAGGACAGGCTCCAAAGCTACAGAGAAACCCTGTCTTGAAAAACAAAAAAACAAACAAACAAAAAAAGGAGTCCAGAAATAAATACGTATGTCTCTGGTCAACTGATTTGTGACAGGTGTGCACTGACCACTCATTGAGGATAGAATTGTCTTCTTGGCAAATGATGCCGGCATCCAACATCATAGCCACATGCTGAAATTCTTTGCTAGAATTTCTTGGGCTGGTTTGAAGAAGACTGTCTTTTTACAATGGGTGCAGGCCATCTGCTGCAAGAGCATGGGATTATTGTTTTCCAACCCCTCGGACCTTCTCAAATCTCTTATTTCAACTTATGTATAAAAACCAGCTTAGAACAAATAAAATGCATGGGTACAAAGTCTAAAAGTAAGGAGGGAACCTTTAAAAGAAAACATAGGGATAAATTTTATGATCTTCCTATTCATGGCATCAAAACAATGAATGACAAAAGTCAGGATGGATGAATTGGGCTTGGTTTTACTCTCTTTCAAATTCACGGTCACATTATCTTTAGTTGCTGTTACATACACAAATTTGTGTGTTTACGTAAATATAACCCTCTTAGCTGGTATAATGTCACTTGTACATATGTATTTTCAGACTGACCATTGGTTATTGGAACCCAATATGCTCTTCCTCTGGAGAGTCTCTTTGTCCTACCTTCAGCATCCCTTAGTTATCTGTAGATCTTTGTCCAGGGTTGAGGCCTCATGAGCTTTCCTCCATCCACAGACTTCCTTCTTAGGATGTAATTGTCATAAGATTTACTTTGGAGAGAGTTGCACACACTTGTGCATATACTGAAGACTGGGGTGTAGCATGAATTTACATAAGAGAATTGTGCTGGCTCATTTACAGAACTGGATAAGTATTTGGTACAGGATTCATGCCTCCCTCAGAGCAAGGAGCATGTAGTGGATCAAAGATACCCACTTCTTAGCAGCAAAAAGGGATAAAGTGGGGGGATGGTTACAGGATACACCCCCAAATTCACACCCCAGTGACCTATTCTTTGAACTAAATCCCACTTCTGGGAGTTTCTACCCACTTCTAGTAATTCCATCAGCAGGCAATCAAGCCTTTAGTTCGGGACCTTGGTGGGTGGGTTTATGACACTCCAATAATGCAATTTTCAAACAACAAAAGAAAAACCCACTGAAAGAGAAGAAACAAACAAATAAAATATACTCAGTAAGGCAGCACAGAGGAAGATGCTGGCCTCTACATTCTGAGCAGCCATGAGAGAGGATGCATGGCCATCAGGTTACTCATGACAGATATTGATGTGCTCAATTCACACAGAAAATGATAAATATACCTCTATATTTTTCTCCTTAATATTTTGAAATAAAAGATGCTCAAAGCCAGAGGCCATAAAGCATTCTGGTTTTATTGAATTTTTTTCATTCAATATACTCTGATCATGCCTTTTCCCCTATCCCAACTTCTCCCAGATCCTCCCACCTCCCCACCCACCCACCTACCAACCCAATTTCATACCCTTTTTTCCTATCCACAAAGGATTCTTAAGAGAGCACATTCTCCTTAACATTTTTTTTTTTTTGCGTTCTTCTAAGCCTAGAAGCCTAGAGTAATGATCACTTTGTGTTTAGAGAAAAGAACCACCGGAAATGTATGATTGTACCTTACCTATGTTCCTAATTTCATTTTAAAATCTTACTGTGTCTCCCACTAGAGAGAAAGCTCCACAATCCATTTATTCAACCAACGTCTATTGGATCTTTGCAATATTCCAAGCACTGTCCTGGGAACAAACTGCAACACTTCACATCTTTGTAGGATTTATATTCTGTTCAGAGGAAGCAGATCAGCACACTTAAGTAAATCATGGGGTGTGCTTGAGGGGGGGCAGTCACAAGGAGAAAACAATTCACGAGGCAATGACTCCCTGTGTTCTCACCTGCTCCAGCCCTGGTGCCTGGAAGAGCTTCTGGCTCAGAGAAGCAATAAATGAATGAGTTGGTGCATAAGCAGGGTCCAAGCTGCATGTCTTCTAAGACCTTGTGGTTTGCATTTGGGGCTGATTTGCTTTCCTTTTCTTCACAGCTATAGAAAGAGTTTAATAGCTGTCTCCCCCACTACTTGGGTTCTACTCTCTCAGAGGAGGGATAATGGATTGCTTAAGCCCAAATGTCTCTACAATGTCTGCATATTCTGTCTTCACATGTCAGCTTTGCATATTGTTTCTGAAAACCCGAGTCATATTTGCCTTTCTTTGGAATAACTTTAATTACACCATCTTCTTTCACTGTAGCTTGAGGCTTTGTGCTCTAAAGAGTTCCCTACTACAGCTAATTCTGATGCTGTTTGTTAACTCCATCCTGGTGGTTCCTAGTGCTTTTATATTCAGCCGAGATTTATTACATGCCAACTGTTTTCAGAGAACTGTGCTGATCCTAAGGGTATTAAATAACGATGGGCCCATCACAGGTGAGGTTAGTGATCTTTCTCTACTGTCAATGGGAAATTTGATATCTAGGTCCTATACAAGATTCATATCTCTGGCAGCCAAAATTGTTTCACTTACAGCCAACATCCTCAGAACCTTCCCAGGGGTTGGCATATGAATATGTATAGCTTGTTTGCTGAATAAATAAAAATGTTGTTATCTAGTAATGTTAATCAATTATACATGCAAATAGCTTGCCATTGTAACTGACTATATGTACAGTTTAGAATATCTTTGTATTGCTAGAGATTGACTCACATTTCCTGGATTCTTTCAGAACAACTGTATCATTATGGAGGTTGACCAGATGACCCAAAGCTTGACAACAGATCAGCAACATGTTTTTCTCCTCAGGCATCAGCCAACAAGATCAGTTAAGCCTGGAGAGCACCTTCTTTCTTCCTCAGAACCTTACAACCACTCTTTCACACACCACCTCTCAGCTCTATAAGCTGGTTCTTTATTTTTTTATGCCTTGATTAGATACTCCTATTTCTTCCTTTTGTCATCCCATTTTAAAGGAAAACCAGTAGCAGGGTTTTTTAAGACATCTCACACAGACAGTAATTTATTAGGCATGACATCAGGGTATCAGGCAACAGTAGGTTCTTTGGCTGTTTATTTCCCTCGTTGTGGATGGAAAGAGAAAGTGTGGTGATGTGTCTTGTTGCTATGGATACCAGGCATTTCAGCTAGTAAAATCCAGTTCAGTTAGATGACTTTTCTCTTCAATGGTCTATCTACAGAATAAATCATAAGCCACATTAGATGCCATTATTTACAAACATTATTTACAAACATTCTCAGACTTTCCCCTGCAGCTTTACATTGCCTCAATCTCCTCCATTCATCCCCACCCCCATACACACAAACAAGATGAAATGAAGAAAAAAAACACAGTTCTCTTTTTCTTCCTATCAAAGTAGGAAACCAACACAGTTAATTCCATATAATTTTATGTAAGGGTCACAACAGGTTTGGCCCAATTGTGATAATTGGCTTTTTTAAAAAGAAAAGAAACCTTCAAAATCCTCCTTAATTTTAAAAAGCTATATAACCACCTTTTCAGCATTCCATTGGCTCATTAAGAGTATCTTTCAGGTATACGAAATGGAACAAAGAGCACTCAGGAAATTGGAAAAATAATCACAAAGGCTTCAAGGGTAGAAGAAATATCTGTCCCCATGTGTGAAAGCAGTTAGGCTCTTTCTAAGAATACACATTTTCAAAGTTTAAAATGCTAGTTAGTCTTCATGCATACTTTGCATATGAATGATTTTAGTGGATTTGTAACAATAAAATCAGACTCTGGGTCAGTGAGATGGTTCAACAGGTACCATGCTTGCTTGCCTCCAAGTTTAAGAACTTGAGTTCAATCCCTGGAGCCTATACAGTAAAAGGAGAGAACTGATTCTGGCAAAGTTTCTCTTGGCCTCCATATGTACACATGCACACACGCACACACGCACACACACACACACAGACGTATGCACACATACACACACATACACACATCATGTTTGAAACTCTTTCTTTGGTCCCTCATTCCTTTTCTAACTTACCAGTCTTTAAAAGGGGGTCAGGTTCATTGAACAAATTTAAAATTCTGCACAATAAACATTTTCTGGGCTGTTTTTCTGGAAGCTGCCATGCTGGAGATGAAAGGGCCAACTATGTCTCACCAGAACTGGATTTTAGCCACAGCTGCGCCTCCAGCTGCGTGGCTTCTGATGAATCGTTTAACGTCTGTGGTCTTCATTTCATCATCTGGAATTAGAGGTCAGACTATATTATTTTCTAAAGCCCCCTGACATCTTCAAATACCCACGCTGCTTTGAAATATATGTACACATCTCCATTTTTATCCAATTGACACCTAGCACCAAGGCTAGAAACTATTCTTAAATAGGCTTACTAAGTTCAAAACCAAATTTGAAAAATAAGTTTCAGAAGTACAAGCCTGCCAATAACTTAATTTCCATCTTACACAGCATTTAAAATACTTTCACATTTACAGTGGAAATGGGAATTAACCCACACTGAGGAGGATGGCTTCAAAACATCCAGTATTCATGACGCTTTCCCCACTGTGAAGCATGCCATCTTAACCCCGGGCCTTCATCATTTCTTAGGACATACCAGATCCTTGTTAAATGTTTTATGTGGTTCAAGTCACCAGCCCTCACAGTGAACAGTTTTCCAGGGAGCTCTGGCTTGGTTTTGTTTTTTGTTTTTCTTCAGGAAATGACAGTGACTACAGAATGGACATTATCTTCATCCTTTGGAAGAGGATGTTACCATTTTGGATGATACCTGGTGGGAGAGTGGTGGAGATTTCTCTGTGATGTTGAAAGATCTTGCTTCTGCTTTTGGGCACCAGGCTTGTTGTCATGGCCTTGCTTTTCAAATTTCATAGGCACTGGGCTAAGTCAGAAAAACAGAAGTCTCTTCAATTATTTCAGGTATGAATCTTTTAATAAGGAGAGGCCACGGTGGAATTCCATAACCCACATCCAGGTATCAAAGTTCTCACTTTCCAGTGAGTAGTCAAGTGCATACACACACCTGTGGTTGTAGGACTTGGTAAACTCAGGCAGAAGGATCACTTGAGTGAAGAGTTTGGGACCAGCCTGAGCAACATAGCAAGTCTGTCCTCAATGATAATGGGAAAGTCCATCAAATTATCTTTTGAGTCAATAATAGATATGTATAGCAAACAGATAAATGGCTTTACTCAGGATATCTACCAGTTACACAATTCTAGGCTTATAAGATTAGAAAGACATTTACAGGCTAATGGTAATGCATTGTTAAAGTCCCCAAGTTGAAGATCATTGTCATTAAACTGAGTCACATAAATGATGACTTGGGATCAAAGAGTCCAGCTCACACCCATTCTAAATGCCTGTCTTAACTGTTCCCAACAATTTTAGAGCAGACTGTTCACTCCATTGTGAATTCTGTTAGACCTAACAAGAAATAATTCTATTTGCTAGGAGATTTTTTTCCCATAGATACATAAACTTGTCCCCTGATTACTTTTGACAGTAAGTCTGTTTCTCCTACTACTTAGCAATCCCAACAGTCAACGATGAAAGGGGCTGTCTTAGTGTCTCTCACCTTCTGTGGAATGGCCAGGCTAGCTTCCTCAGCTCCATGGTATCATCTATGGCTGCTGTCATCTGGAGGTTTGTGCGGATTCAGACACCCATATACTTGGAGGGTCAACACCAACTTAATGGGCATTCTGAAGGGATGTCAAACAGTGTCTCTCTAGATTCTTACCCACATTAGCCACTTGGTTCTAGAGGTTAAGGGTGGCCATTTCGCTCTATTCCCACTACCCTCTGAGCAGTCTGAATGGTATTTCATGTTATCGTCAATGGTCAATGCCTGAAGCCTTGATGTATTAGTGAAGAGAACTCATGCCAACTTTATAAGGAACAAATGCCTTCTGACTAGAAAGTAGAAAATAAATAGGAAAGATCCAAGTGTCTCCTCCCCAGACTGATCTTTCTGTTTCCAGAACAAACCTAAAGAAATCGCTTCAGTTCAAAAGACTGTGTTCCTACTGGAAACATCAGACTATAGTGATTGTTGTTTAGAAAGATTAAGTGAGATAATAAATGCCAATTGGTTCTGGCTATTACAAACAATGCTGCTATGAAGATAGTTGAGCATATACTTTTGTTGTATGATGGGGCCTCTCTTGGGTATATTCCCAAGAGTGGTATTGCTGGGTCCAGGGGTAGGTTGATCCCGAATTTCCTGAGGAACCGCCACACTGCTTTCCAGAGTGGTTGTACAAGTTTGCATTCCCACCAGCAATGGATGAGTGTACCCCTTTCTCCACACCCTCTCCAGCAAAGGCTATCATTGGTGTTTTTCATTTTAGCCATTCTGACTGGTGTAAGATGGTATCTTAAAGTTGTCTTGATTTGCATTTCCCTGATCGCTAAGGAAGTTGAGCATGACCTTAGGTGTCTTTTGGCCATTTGAACTTCTTCTGTTGAGAGTTCTCTGTTCAGCTCAGTGCCCCATTTTATAATTGGGTTGGTTAGCCTTTTATGGTCTAGTTTCTTGAGTTCTTTATATATTTTGGAGATCAGACCTTTGTCAGTTGCGGGGTTGGTGAAGATCTTCTCCCAGTCAGTGGGTTGCCTTTTTGTCTTAGTGACAGTGTCCTTTGCTTTACAGAAGCTTCTCAGTCTCAGGAGGTCCCATTTATTCAATGAGGCCCTTAATGTCTGTGCTGCTGGGGTTATACATAGGAAGCGATCACGAGCAAGGAACTCAGGACCGCGAGGGGTACACCCACACTCTGAGACAATGGGGATGTTCTTTCGGGAATTCACCAAGGCCAGCTTGCCTGAGTCTGAAAAAGCATGGGATAAAACCGGACTTGCTGAACATAGCGGACAATGAGGACTACTGAGAACTCAAGAACAATGGCAATGGGTTTTTGATCCTACTGCACGTGCTGGCTTTCGGGGGCCAGGGCAGTTTGGATGCTCAACTTACTAAACCTGGATGGAGGTGGGCAGCCCTTGGACTTCCCACAGGTCAGGGAACCCTGATGGCTCTTCAAGCTGATGAGGGAGAGGGACTTGATCGGGGGAGGGGGAGGGAAATGGGAGGCAGTGGCGGGGAGGAGGCAGAAATCCTCAATAAATAAATAAATTAAAAAAAAATAAATGCCAATTGGATAACACAGGATGCCTGTTGCATAACAGAATGCCTGAGACAATTTTAAAAGTTTTAATTTCATAGTCCTATTACTATTATTGTCATTAGTAGTATAAAGAATTGCACTCTTTTTAAAAGGTTAATTTCACAAAATTTTTATTTGGGGTGTCTAGAACTAATTTTATTAGTTATTTTACACCATATTATGTACCTGCGGAAGGATAAACACAATGTACCTCATACAGTATTTGAAAGCTAGTCATAATGAAGATTGGGTGTGACAGCTTATGCCTATAGTCTCAGTCCTTGAAGATTTGAGACAGGAGAATTCTATGAGTTTGAGGAACCAGCCTGAGCTACAAAGTAATGTCCAGGCTAGCCTGGGCTACTGTCTCCAAAGGAAGTTAGTCTTAGTGCATACAAAGTGACTGGCAGTTACCAACACTCACAGACAACCATGTTGCTATAGTAAGTTAGCAAACAAGAATTCGAACCCAGGACTTCTGATGTGTGTTCCACTGTTTTCTTTTCCATAACTTCACTCAGCAGAAAAATTTCCATCACAACTTTGCCCCCATCTTCTCCTTATTTGCTCTAGTTACTCTTCTCAACAAATGTGCAAATTGGCAAATAAATTCTCAAGTCCCTGAAGCATTCAGGTTTTTTAAAAGAGCCATGATGATAAGACATGGTAAGATGGCATTTTTCAAAATGAGTTAAGGTTCTGGTTTAGAGCTAGAGGGGTAATTTTAAGAGAATAAACAGAGATCGAATGCAATGTTTCTCTCAGTTTAGTCAAAAATTCCGAGAGGTTGACACTGGGTCTTTAGCCATGCTGGGGTAACAGGGACACCAACCGCAGCTTTTGCAACTCTCCAAGTACCCACAGTCTTTCTGGGATTTAAGATGCATTTGTAGGTTCAAATGCTCTTTGATAAATATGCCATGCCCATGCTGTGGCCAGTATAGTCAAGAAAACCTATGAAGGTTCATAAATGCACAGAACAAGGGGTTTGTCTCTTTAACCTTTAGGAGCCACAAAACCCTCTAATTAAGGGGTTTTTTTTTTAAGTTTTAAAATTATATTATTTATTATTCATTTATCTACTGCATTTGTAGGCACGTGTACGTGTGTGCATGCCTTGGCACACCTTGGTGGTCAGAGGACAACTTGGAAGACTCAGTTCTTTCTTTCCAGCACGTGGTTCCTGGGGATGGAACTCAGGCAGTCAGGCTTGGTGGCTGGTGTCTTTGCCAGCTGAACCACCCCGCTACCCTGACCATTCAGAGAGTTTAAAGAATGGTTTGTCTAGTTGAGTCTAGGGAATTCAAAAAGAAAAATGGGTTTTAAATAGTAACATCATTGAATAATGAATATATATTCTGCTGGAGAAAAGGGAATGTCAGGTATAAGTCTGAGTTATATAAGAAAAAAAATTTATTATTTTTAAGTTTCTGGAGGCACAAAAGTTCCCTGCTGGTGCTATTTTAGAGGATCTATAGGTTCACCTTCTCCTTTTTAACACATTGACTGAATAGATGTATGTGTCACCTGGATATAAATGTTCTCAGCAGTGTTCTTGGTAGAGGAGACCTGGTCTCCACCTTTGAAGTAGACTAACACCCTTGATGAGCATACTTAAAACCATTGTCCCTGCATCCAAGAACTAGGGCTTTCTCCTGTCTGTAAAATGATCTGTGTTTTGTGTGGTTGGCAGCTCAAAGAGTTGTCTTTTTCTTCCTTCAGATATTCCGCTTTTCCAGCTGGGGTTAGTCTCAGCTCATTCAGTTCTGGGCCTGGGAACCTGCCTGGCAGTCACAACCCCAGAGCCACTGCTTTCTCACAAAACTGAGTTTGTAACGGGGCTCCTTGACTGCAGGGAAAGCCGCTGGAGCCAGAAATTTCTTTCATCAGCTCTTGGGAGCTGTGACAAGGCTTCTGGGAACTCACACCAGGCCTTGTGATTGTCCAGCAAGGTTTCTATGGCTACGCAGTCCACACTTTCCAATACCGACTTTGGAATGCTTGGGGAAAGCTCCAAGAAATAATAACTTCTCATGAAAAAAAAATGTCATTTCAGAATTGATGGTAAATCATTTATATCTGAGAAGTCAGTGAAATGTCGCATGCCATGGGAGAGTTCCTGGCTTAGTGGGGAGGTGCCACATGGTCAAGGTCACACTCACTGATGAAACGGCCTGGGGATAGATGATGCCCACCACATCAGAGTTTCCAATTAAATTCATCCCAGAGGGCCCAAGGCAGGGGCCAAGACTACTTGAAGTATAAGACCTATCCTGAAAATTTTGGAAAGGGCCACAGAGATGGTGCCATGGTTAACAGAACTCACTATTCTTCCAGAGGACCCCTACTTGGGTTTCAGTCACCCACATTTAGCAGCCAGAAACTCCTGCAACTTCAGCTCCAGGGGGATCCAATGCCCTCTGCTGGCATCTGTGGGCATTTGAACATACATGGCACACACACACACA
>NC_022015.1:52986735-52991281 GCF_000317375.1 Microtus ochrogaster | reverse complement strand
AGAGAGAGAGAGAGAGAGAGAACAACAAAAACAGTTTGAAACAGCTGTTAAACTGTTAAAGTACAGACACTCAAGAGCCATATGCTGGGTGTTGACGCCTTAAACTCTGGACAATAGACTTCTGTTTTGAGCACACAGGGAAGGAAGCCTCTGGTTTTAGAACCCGGAGCTATTCCTGAAGACTGGGAAGTATAAATCTGTGGGTTTAGCAGTCCATCAATGAGCCTTGGGGCTATCAACACAAAGGAAGCTGCTGTGTGCCCAGCAGGAACAGACACCTGGATAGACCAGACGAGTCCCCAGCCCAGTTTGTTTCACACCTAGGACTATACTCCTCTGGCTCTGCAGGTTTCACCCCCAGGCACAAGGTTGGGAGTCTGTTTCCTGCCCTGGAAACAGCCTTAGAACAACCACTAACTTCCTTCCTCCTGCGTTTATATTCCACTCGCTCCAGAAGTTAGACTAGGATGACTCAAATTGATGGACTGTGAAAGACCCTCCCTCCAACATTTAGTGACACCGTTTTCTAAAAGAGGTCAGGCCCTGGGGAGAATTAGGAAACCAGATAGCGTGCCCTGTCACACACTGATCTACCTTCCAGTTAAGTAACCGGAGAAACACGTGATGTACCCCCTGAGCCGTAGATGGAGTCTCTGGGGAACCTCAGCCTCACAGAGCTGCAGTTCCTCACACTGCAGCCAGCTCCTCAGAGTGCCGCCTCTCTGGCTCTCCCTCAGAGGACCCTCATCTTCCAGGAAAAAAAGGGATCCAAGCATTACCATCTTTAACCAGATAAGATACTGACTGGGTTTGTGTCTCCTAGCAGATTGTTGTCCATATTCCCTACTAACATCTCCTTTTTCCCACATTATTTGAATTGATTTTAATGTCTCTCTGGTTTGTACATGAATAAGCTATTGTTCCGCACACGTTAATCTTATGCTGTTTGAAAACACGTAATGTTTTAAACTTTTTGAACTGTGATATTTAAGTTGAAGACTCTGAGTTTGGGGATCTTGACTGTGAGGTTCCTATTAAAGGGTTGCCTAGTTCACTAGGACCTAATCAAAATTCTAGGGCTACACAAGCAACTCTCAAATGCTCCTGCTGGGACTGGAGTGGTTCATGCCCTTCAAAACACATGAGAATGCTGCACACAGTTGCTTTAGAGGTGAGATGAAACCGTAAATAGCTTTGCATGCAGAGAGGAAGGACTGGGGGATTGTGGTCCCAGAAACCTCAAATAATATGGGGCAAACTCAATGAAATCTGTGTCCCCCAAAGGCCATACTTGGAGGAAGATCCCTGTGCAGAGGCCAAGAGGTTGGACTTACTCTGATCCTTGTCTTTCTGCTCTGTTGTTCTCTTTGATGACCGCCATTCTGCTTGGGTCCCTTTGCTTTGCTCAGATTTTAATAGTCATTCTTGAGAACACATAATTTTCTGTTCAGAGCTATGGCTAGGAGTTAAAGCTGCTGAGCTGGCACTAGATGTCAAGAGAATAATAGAATTCACAAAATATGGCTTCCCTCATGAGCCCCTGAGGGACCGGGCTTTCCGTACATTGTTGCTTTGTATTTCTGCCCTTGTGTTCACACTGCTGGATATCCTGATGGTCTCATGCAAGGAAGCTCTGCGAGCTTGCTGCAGATGCTGGCATTAGGCAATGGAGGGGCAGTTTGTCACCAGAAAATGGCAGTATAAAGGATCCTACCTCTGCCACATGGTTCTGCCATCAAGGGTGCTGTTTCTTCAGTTTCCACGGAGCAGCTCACCTGTGTCATTAGCTGCTGCAACAAATACACAGGGACTCTGACCTGAAACAGCACAGGTGTATTATAGCACCATGCTGGGGGTCAGAAGCCAGCACAGGGCTCACTGGCAGAAACTCACAGTTTGGACAGGGCTGCATTCCTGAGGCTCTGTGAGAAAATACATCTCTCCTTTTCTGCATCTCCAAGACTGCCAGCCTTTCTTGTTTCTCTGTCTTGGATCATCAGAGCTAGCGATGCCATCCATTGCCCTCTTAAGTGTGGTCACCTCTCCATATGACCATAGTGGGGAAAGGTTCTCAGATTTTACTAATGTCAGTGCGTGGGGTCCATCTAGGCAACCTTGGGTGAGCACTTCATCTTGGAATCGTGAATCACAACCGAAAGGTCCCTTTTGTCATATGAGGTAACATTGATAGGTTCCGGAGATCTTTGGAAGGTTATTCTACTTATCATGGTCTGTTAATCCTGAGATTCAACAGAGAAAAACTAATTCCACCATTCTGAGTCAAATTTAGAGCAAGGTTTATTAAAATATTAAATACTGACAAAGATGTATTTAGTATTAAAATATTAAATACTGACCAGGAATACCCAGTGGGTGACCTGGCAAACCCATAGGCCACTGTACTTTCCCATGAGGCTTTGCTGTTTTTCAAGAACTACAATTCCCAGCATCTCAGAAACTTGCCTGGTTTTGGGGGCAGGCATTATCTTTCAAGAACTACAACTCCCAGCATCCCAGGAAGTTACCTGGTCCTTGTGTAGGTGGGGCTTACAGGTTAATTTCTGGTCACATAAATGGTATTTGAAGGGAAAAAAAATCTACCTGAAATATGAGATGATTTTTGTCTTCCAGGGACATGATATAACTCTTCCAGAGAAAGGCTTCTTGTTTTATTTTATTTTTCTTAGGAAAACACTGGTGTTTTTATGCAGTCATTTGTTCTTAACTATGGACTTAAATTTGACTGGAAGATTTCAGAAAAGAAGAACTGTGTTGTAGATAACTGTACCTATGAATATACATGAAATGCCTCTCATAATCCTTGACAACTCACTTACACATTGAAGGTTTCTTTTCTTTCTTTGTTGACAGGGTCTCACTATGTACCCTTATCTGGCCTGGAACTCATTGTTTAAAACAGACTGGCCTCAAATTCACAAGGATTTGTCTGTCTCTGCCTCAAGTACTGGAATTTAAAGACTTTACATGCTGGAATTTTAAATGCTCTAATTTAGGCTTTCCAATGTGACTGAAACCCCACAGTCTTTCTTTCTGCCTGTTTACTGCAGGTATGCATTCGTGTGTGTGTGTGTGTGTGTGTGTGTGTGTGTGTGTGTGTCTACGCTGTGGTAGTGGTTGTGTGTGTATCTATTGTGCTTCCTGATCTCTTTTTCAGTATGTTTGTCATTGGTATATAAGGTTCCTACTTTGTGTATGTATCTTAGTTGGGTTTTCTATTGCTGTGAGGAGACACCATGATCATGGCAACTCTTACAAAGAAAACATTTAATTGAGGTGACTTACTTACAGTTTCAGAGGTTCAGTCAACTATCATGGCAGGGAGCATGGTGGTGTGCAGGCAGATGTGGTGCTCGAACTGAGAGTCCTTATATCTTGACTCAGAGGCAACAGGAAGTTGACTGACTCACTGGTCAGTATCCTGAGCACAGGAAACCTCAAATCCCACCCCCACAGTGACACACTTCCTCTAACAAGGTGATAACCACTAAAACAAAGGAATACCTCCTAATAATACCACTTCCTATGAGATCATGGGGGCCAAATACATTGTGTGCTATCATAGTGTGTTGATGTTATATAGACTGCCACATTGCTGAAAACATTTAATAGCTCTAAACCTTCTGTGGTGATGTCATAGAGTTTCCTACACATAGAATCAAATCATCTGCGGTTAGAGATAATTTAACTGATTCTCCTATTTTATCCTTTTATTTTCTTCCCTTTTATTATAGCTCAGACTCCAAGCTCTATATTGACCAGAAGTACAGAGTGGATACCCTTTATCTAGTTTTGTATCCATATACTTACTTCATAAGAATAGCTTAGAAGTTTTCCTCCTATTTCTATTTTATAGGATAAATTAGGTATTTTTGGTGTTAATTCCTTGAAGATTTGGTAAAATTCTGGTCATTAACCCTTTGAAATGGGAGACTTTTTCTTAAATACTTCAGTATTATTGCTAGGTATAGAGGTATTTCAGTTATTTGTTTAATCATTCTACCTTGTCTTGATTTTGGTGTTTCATAAACATCTAGAAATTCATCCACTTCTTTTGAATTTTCCAACTTATTAGGGTTTAAGTTTTTAAGGTATGTTCTTATTATTCCCTGAATTTTATTGCTACCTTTAGTAATGTCATCCCTTTCTCCTCTAATTTCACTAATGTGGGTCTTCTCACTCTTTGTTTTGGTTAATTTGTCCAAGTGTTTATCAATCTTCTTTATTATCATTGATATTTAGCTTTTTCTATTGTGACCAAATAGAATACAAGATATTGTTTTAATTTTCCTGTATACTAAAACACTTTATTTGTATCCTATTATGTGATCAATTTTGGAGAAAGTTCCATAGGCTGTTGATAAGAGCGTATACTCTGAAGTGTTTGCATAGGATGATGCATAAATGCTTGTGAGATTTATTTAATTAATAGTGTCAACTAACTTCAATGTTCCTTTGTTTAATTTTTGCCCAACTGACCTGTCTATGCATGAGAGTTACCCACTATCACTGTATTGGGATTAATCTA
>NC_022015.1:52976924-52985325 GCF_000317375.1 Microtus ochrogaster | reverse complement strand
GAGAGAGAGAGAGAGAGAGAGAGAGAGAGAGAGAGAGAGAGATTTATCTTGACCTTCACTGAGAGATTCAATTCCTCTGTCTTGTTTTAAAGCCCTGATCTTATTTTAAACAAGCCCCCACTCTATTGGCGAAGCTTCCCACTAAGGTTTATTGACTTTTTTATTTTCAGCGTCATTTTAGTTCAGCTTCTCAATTCTATCTTTATATTGAATTTTGTTTTCATATCAAGTTGTCATTCACACTTCATTCAGCTCTTTGTTTTTGCTCTTTTGAGTACATTTATATATTCTTTGAATTGTCAAACAGAATCATCCTTCTGAAATCTTTGTCTGGTGTTGTAGAATATTAATTTAATCAGGCAAAGATGTGTTACATGTGTTTATGCGGCAGAATATTAGTTTAACTGGATAAAGGGGTGTTACTTTTGTTTATGCTGCATTTGCTTAACTATGTAAGGGTGTGTCTAATTATGGAAAGATGTGTTGCATCTGTTTCACCCTGCCTAAGGCACTTGGTTGGTCTAATAAAAAGAGAAATAGCCAATATCTAGGCAGGAGAGAGATAGTTGGAGCTGCCAGGTTGAGAGAATAAATAGGAGGAGAAATCTAGGCTCAGTAGAAGGAGGAAGAGTTAGAGAAAAGAAGGAAAAGGAGACAATGAGGGATACACTCAGGGCCAGAATCCAGGCAGCTGTCAGAAAGACAGACAAAAGGACAGCAAGAAAGCATGAAAAGGTAAAAATCCCTAAGGCAAAAGGTAAATAAAGAAAAACAGGATAATTTGAGTTAAAAGAGCTAGCCAGAAGTGTACATGAGCTAGGCCGGGTATTCAAAACTAATAATAAATCTCTGTGTCATGGTTTGACCTGCTAGTTGGTGGCCCCAAAGAAAGAACCTGATACAGTCTGGAAGTTCTCCCAGGTCATAATTGGGGGTTATAGATTTAGTAATTCTTGGAGGAGTTGTGTTGTTTGCTGTTTTGTTTCTGCACTGGAACTTGCATATTTAGAAGTAGCTTGTTAGTTGGAATCTCTTTTCTTTCTTTCTTTCTTTCTTTCTTTCTTTCTTTCTTTCTTTCTTTCTTTCTTTCTTTCTTTCTTTCTTTCTTTCTTTCTTTCTTTCTTCCTTCCTTCCTTCCTTCCTTCCTTCCTCCTTCCTTCCTTCTTCCTTCCTTCCTTTCTTCTTTTGCTCGTGTCAGCTTTCTTCTTGCAGTGAAAGCATCTACAGTGTTCAAAAGAAGACTCAATCATAACAGGCAGAAAGGTCATTTTCTTCTCTGGAACTGCTATTCTGGGCTTCAGGCTCTATCCCTAGCTATTTTTTGAAAGTCAGCTACTGTCTGCACTAACAGTTGTTCTCCAGGGGTTAAAACCCCTACACGGTTCCTGCTTCTACTGATATCTGGTGTGGCTCTCCGCATCTGAATGCCCTACTTTGGTTTAACTCTGACCCAATCCTCATTTCCGCAGCCCCATACGTAGTGTGGAATTCTGTGTACTGGAAGCTTTACCTGAGTCATCCTCTACCTCCTCCCTGAATTCACAGCTTCCAGCATGAGTTGTGAACCTCGTCTAGACATGAATTACCTGCCCTGAGTCTCCCCTTTTATTTATAACTCCATTCGCAAGGGCTCCACCCTCAGGACCTAACCACATCTCAAAGGCCCTGCCTTTTAATACCATCCTATTGGAGATTGGAGTTCAATATCTAAAATGGTGGACATCAACTTTCAGTCTAATGAAATGTATTATTTAGTCTCATCTCTGAGGTTTTCATGTGACTTAATGCTAAGCAAATGTCCCTGAAGGTTCGGAAGACAGAAGTTCATATCATGGGGCTGTTTCTGGGCAAACATGGTAGGCAGATGTTTGGACTTAGTAGCAATTGCAGCTGAGGGCTTGATGGCTTTGTGGGTGACATGAAGCAGAATGTGGAACACCCACTTTCACAGACTGCAGCAGAGGTAGTGGGTGGCCATCTGATTGAAGCAGAAGCTACGAAGTGTGGCTCTGGGAGCTGATCCTGAAAGCTCAGCCTAGTGCCTCATTCTCAGAGTAAAGGAAGGATCACGGGTCACGTGGTAAAATATGGCAACAGCTGGGTGCTTTCTGCTTGGATTTGCAGGGGAGGTTTCTAGATTGTACTACTGTGTTCTGGTGTGTGTGTGTGTGTGTGTGTGTGTGTGTGTGTGTGTGTGTGTGTGTTGTATCCACCCTTTCTAGAAATAGTCATAGCCAAAACTATGAGAATGTTCAATGGTTTTGTTTCTTCCTACATGGGAATGTTTACACAGACATCCTTATGTCAAAAGCTACATGGATAGGAATTGAGGTGGACCATACACGTCATATAATGATCCTCACTATCCATGAAGTCCCATGACACACATTATTTTTTTCTTACTTTTAGTACACACCATACTTTTGATCATGAGATTCTTTAAAATCTTGACCACGCGCCCTGCCCCCACCTTTTGCTTAAACTAATTTAAAGTGGATATTTGCCAGTAACCAATGGAAGATTCCTTTGAATCAGATCAAAACATGATCCTAGAGAAATAAATACTTGGGTGTAGATTTTAAATAATTAGTTCACTTAGTGTAATTTCCCCCTCCTCTAATCAATTTGTGGTCATGATTTTTTGCCATTCGGATCTTGGGGTACGGTCAAACTTAAGGCTGAATGGTTACTTCTGCTCTGACTCACAGCCACCTCCAGTGTTCTGAAATCAACTCAAGCTAGCAGCCTGCAGTTGGCAGGTCAGAAATACATTAAAAATAGAAGTTCCAGAGACAGGAACATTTATTCTTTGCTGGTGGGAGTACAAACTGGTACAGCCACTATGAAAATCAGTATGGAGATTCCTCAAAAAAGCTGAACGTATATATACCAAAAAAAAATCAGCTATAGTACTCTTGGGCATATATCCAAAGAACTCTATATCTTACCACAGAGTTATTTGCTTATCCTGTTCACTGACTCATCATAGGCAGAAACTAGAATAGGCCTAGCTAACAACCATAATGGTACCCCCATGTCATTTCCATGTCCACCACTGGGTGGCAGCCAGATGCCAGGTGTCAGATAGACTGGGCTGGACAATTTTCTTGGGGGTTGTGTGTGGCTTCCTGTGCTTCACTTTCTGGATGTCAGCTCTTTCTATCATAGTCTTGCTGAAAGCATGAATTGGGGGCTTATGTTGGGCCACGTGACATCTTCTTTCTCAGGCTCTTCAAATCCTTTCTTTTGTCCTTAGAGGACTCAGTCACCAACTAGCCAGGGGCTGACTAGATTTGGTCTCCAAAAAGTAAAGTGGCAAAGAAACCACACATCTGGTCATGAGAACTGGAGTCCAGATAGCCAAAGCCCAAGTCGCCAAAGGAGGAAAAGAAGACAGATTCAACTCCGTTCAAACTGAAACTGAGACTCTTAGAGCAGAAAGTAAAGGTGCAAATCACACATGAGGCGGGATCAAGAGTAAAGAACTATTATGATAGGACAGCAAATAGGCTGGAATTAACTAGAATAATCTAATTTAAATATAGGGGGTGGGTCTGACAAGGCCTTTGTCCATAAGACATGGCAGGGAGCATGGAGTCCGCATTGGATAATAGTTGTAGTCAGGCATTATATAGAGTCATCCTTATAAATGAGCTTCTACTGAAAGCTTGCTATATGTGCCAGGCATCAAGGCCACACAGAACAGCAGGGCACAGCCCCCACACGTAGTGGGGTAAGAAACTGGCTTGGGTTGCACAGGCAGAGAGAAGTGTGAGAGGCAGAGGCGTGGCTGTGGCTCATGCCTGGAGAGGCTCTTACTCTGGTGGGGAAGGGCCGCAGGACAAATAAACACAAACAGAACATTAGATGTAAACAGAAGCCAAGTTGAAATGAAGGTGGGTTTTATACAAGTGAAGACTCTTAAGGCAAGTTTGTTCGATGGGAGAGTGGGCTGAGAGATGCAGAGATGAAGAAACCCTCAGGATGTGGAGGGACAGATTCTCCGTGAGGCCACAGGGTACTGCACTGCTCATACCTGCTTGGTCTCTGGCTGACTGCCTGTCTATTTCCCTCAGCCTCAGTTTCCCTAGTTTTAGACATGAGGAAACCATTTGGATCATCTCTGGAGATATTTAAGAATTTTTGCAAGTTGCTTTTCTCGCTGTCATAGAAGATAGGGTTTATTTAAATAAGGTGGGAAAGACGTGGGAGAAAGAATATAAACGGAGTTTCTGTTTTATTTGGAGCCATTATTGGCATCTGAAAAGGTGTGTTTCCCAGGCTTATCGTTAGGGGGTTGTATGACTGACAGGATTTTAATGAGCAGTCGGGACAGGAGGAGGGACAGGAAGCTCCACATAATTACCGGTTCTGACTAGAGGCTCCCAGACTGTCTTAACTCCTTGGCATGACACACGTGTGACTCAGTCTGAGGAGATGGAGTCATCCTGAGGACAGACAATGTTTCCATGATTTGAGACAGGGTCTTACTCTGTAGATCGGGCAGATCTCTAACCCTGAACAGTTTGCCGCCGCTTGAATGCTGAGATAGAACACGTGCGCTGCCTTGCCTGGGTGACACACCCGAAAGAAACCAGCTGGTTTTCCTTGCTGTAGCGTGTGCGCACAAGCAAGAGGGAGGGGGAAGACGAAAATGTCTGCAGGGGGCCAAAGTTCAGAGCACTCCTGTAATCAAGTCAGCCACTGTCCTCTTTACCGCTCTAAACCTTTCTCCTGCACTCACTTTCTCACCGACAGCAGAAGAACAAGCACACAACACATATGTGAACGTTCAATTGGGAATCAGGAAAACGAGGCTCAAGATAAGGAACCGAAAAGCCGAAGGAAGGCTTGGCTTCACAGCTGTCAGCAATGCCCTCAATAACCTGAGTTCTTTTCATTCCACTCCCATAGCGTCAGCTTCTCAAATGAGCTCTGCTTGGAGTCTCAAGATGGCTGCAAGCCCCTCTCTGTGGGCTCCCTGTCCACCTCTACAGCCTAGAGACATTTCAGCCCAGCATGCCCCATGGAAGCCCTGAGCTTACTCTGCTAATCTCGCCGAGGTCATGTGCTCGCTGTGAATCTAGGTGAAGACAAAGATCCACAGCCATGGTCACAGGCTGCGTGCCTATGGGTGCGATGGATCTTCCATTTCTGAAACAATGCAGCCCTCCTGAATTAAATCAGAAGTCTGTCCTTTTCTCGTGTCTTTCTAAGAACAACACATTGCTTCAGGCCCCTCCTCCAGGCACACCGTAGGTTTAGCTCTAGCTGTTATTCTAATTTTTCTAAGCTTAAGCACTCCGACTTATGTCAGAGTACTAGCTATAAACAAGAACTACGTGGAAGAGCCCAGAACTGTGTGGAAACATGTGGTCGAGATGCATGGTCACGGAGAAGTGGGCAGTGGTAAATTCTGCTTGTTCCTGCAATAGTGATGAGGTGATGTCAACAGTCCAGCTCTCGGAGCATCTGTCGGGAGGCTCTTGTTGCTAAAAGTGGACCGGCTGATTACAGGACAAAGATCTCGGAGCTTCCACTCACTTCTAACCAAAGGGGAAAGCCAGTTGGTGCCACAGAAGGTATGGTGACCACGGGAGGAAGTGACTGAATCATCTCGGAATTCATAATGGCAGGGAAGAGGAACAAGCGGGCATGTTCGGACACACCCGCTGGCTTTTCTTTTTTGAATCTGAGCCCAGTAAAGTGAGTTTGTGGTGTGTTTCTAAAAGGAAGCATCATTTAAGAAGAATGTGAAGCTTAAAAAAAAAATGAAAACTCACTTTGTAATCTTGGGTTACCCTAATGAGAAGGATGCAGGGAGTGTCCACTTGGAAGCTTCCAAAGGAGATTTAGAAAGAACAGAAACAGAATTTTGAAGGAAGGGCACACAGTCAGGGTTGAGTGTGAAACCCAACAGGGCACATAGTCGAGGCTGAGCATGGATCCGGAAGGACATAGTCAAGGCTGAGTATGAGACCCAAAAGGGCACAGATTTTGTACCAGAGAAACAAACTGAAAGGTGAGCTGGGAATAAGTTGACTCTTGAAAATTTTTAAGACCAAAAAAGTCTCCTTCCTACATTTTTTTTTTCTTTTTAAAAAAGAAATGAGATGGTTGAAGTGAGGAAAGGTTGTCAGATCAGGCTGTATCAAGTTAAATGACCAAAACAAAGTAGAAGTATCGAGCTGCGGC
Source organism: Microtus ochrogaster (assembly GCF_000317375.1). Classification (NCBI taxonomy): domain Eukaryota; kingdom Metazoa; phylum Chordata; class Mammalia; order Rodentia; family Cricetidae; genus Microtus; species Microtus ochrogaster. The sequence continues at coordinate 52,979,130 of NC_022015.1, read as the reverse complement.
CTTGCTTGCCTCTCCCCCTTTTAGAAAAAGGTTTTCAACATGGAAAGACCAGCATTGCAGAGAAGACTATTCCAAAAGAACAAATATCCCCAGCAAGAACGTTAGCCCATCAGAATTCATTTCTGAAGCAAAGACAAATAAAAGACATCCCAAGATAGGGAAGCAACTATCTTGAATGGTGGGTGGGTCTTGGGGTGTGTAGTAGGCAGAACAATGGCCTCTTTCAAAGATAACCACATCATAATCCCTGCAACCTGTGACTTTGTGACCTCACATGGCAAATAGGACTTACAGACGTGATTAAGGCTCTTGAGATGGAAGGACCCAACTGTCTAAATGGGTCCATTGTAATCACAAACATTCAATGGGTCAAAGAAGGAAAGGATGGTGTGAGGATGGAAACAAAGGTTGGGGTCATGCCTCTGATGGCTGGGGGCATGAGCCAGGGAATGTGAGCAGCATCTAGAAGCTGGAAAAGGCAAGGGCAGGGTTGTCCTATAAGAAAGATCATCTAGGAGGAATCAACCCTGCCAACACCTTCATTTTAGTTCAGTGAAACTGGGTTTTGGTTTTTTTGCTCGTCATAGCTCAGTACAACAAATCTGTGTTGTTTGAAGCCAGAACATGCATGGCAACATGTTTCAGCAACAATAAGAAACCAATACAGTCTTGGTGCTTCAGAAATAGAAAGCCAGTGTGAAGGGGAATGGTAGGGAAGGACAGTGATGGGCACATCCCAGGATTATGAGGTGCTATAGCAAGAACAAACAGTGTTCTTCGTTGGTAAAATTTTGGATTTGCTTGCTAAAGAAGGGGCCAGAAAATACTTAGAAAATTAGGCTCACACCAGAAACAAGCATACACAACGCATCCATTGTCTTCAAACATGGTGATTCCGATTTTAAAATGATTAGGCTTATTCTCAAGGACATAATCTGTATCAAGCAAATAAAAGACTCAAAGTTTCTGACAAAATTCACAATGATAATAATTTACAGGCAAGACAAACAAATGTAGACCTAGTCATGAACACTTTATGGAGATTCGTAGTTGACTGATCAGATGTAGCAGAGTGTGTTGATTCATGGGATCAGAGCCATTTTGGGAAAAAGCAAAAGCAAAAGGCACAGCAGTCTTCTCCACTATCCTTCATCAACAGTGCTCACGGCTCTGTGAAGTACGTCCTTACGACATGGGTGACTCTGTAAATTACATCCTTTCTATGTTTTGTGGATAGAAGTAATGTTAAAACCATGACTAAAAAGGATTCGTATTTAACAGGTCTTCCTAGATTAGAAAGGGTAAACAGGAACTAAACATGAGACAGAAAGGGAAGGACCATAAGGCATTGGGTTTCAGGTGGTGAAAGTACAGACAATGTAAGGGGACCTGGGATGGCAGGAACTCCTGTTTCAGAGCAGCACACACATTGATTTGTGTTGATGATGAATGGAATTTAGGAAAAATAAGATCTAATTATAGCTTCATCACTGAGGCAGATTGGGAAGCTCTGCCCTGGACTCACGGCTTCTGGAGGAAGTACCGAGCTTGGTTTACCACACAAACAGAATGTGATGGGAAGGCTCTGAAGAAGTAAGCATGTAGAGTGTGTGCTTGGGCTAAAGAGACCAGCTTGGCCATTATGGAGGTCTGTCACTGGAGAGATGAGAAGGACCACAGCTCCAATGCCTGGGCTCCTCAAGTCTAAGCTTGCAGTGTGAGTCTCTTCTTGATGACAGAGATATGTTATATTTGAGTATATAATGTTCCCTATAGGCCCGAGATTATTCTCAATGTTTATTCCCCAGAATGCGGCACTATGGAGCTTTTGTAGAAATTCAGAGAGTAGGGCTGAGCCAGAGGAAGTAGATCTCTAGCCAGTTCCTGCTGCTCTCTGTTTACTGCCCACTACAGTGTAAACCAATGTTGCTGTGGAACACTAGCTGAAGATGTGTTCTGTTTGTTTAGGCTGTGGAGCAGTTGTTTAATGTTGCAAAGACGTATTGCAGTCTTTTATGTGGCATTTGTTTAACTCTGTGAAGCTGTGTTACTTTGCCTGCCTAGAACACCTGATTGGTCTAATAAAAAATCAGAATGGCCAATAGTGAGGCAGGAGAAAGGATAAGCAGGGCTGGCAGGCAGAGAGAATAAATAGAAGGAGAAATCTGGAAGGGGAGGGGAAGGAGCAAGGGGACAAAGAGAGGAG
>NC_022015.1:52962982-52976764 GCF_000317375.1 Microtus ochrogaster | reverse complement strand
CAGCCACACAGCCAGTAAGAAGTAGGAGTGAAAGTAAGATTACAGAAGTAAGAAAAGGAAAAATCCCAGAGGCAAAAGGTAGTTGGGATGATATAAGTTAAGAAAAGCTGATTAGAAAGAAGCCAAGCTAAGGCCTGGGATTTATAAGAAGTAATAAGACTCTGTGTGTGGCTTATTTGGGAGCTGGGTGGTGGGTGCCTCTCAAAAAGTCAAAAGAGTAAAAGAACCAACAGCAAAGTGTCCTCCAGCACACCATCATGCTTCCATCGTGTTCCTCTATGCACATGGGACCAAGCAGCTAAGGCCTGAACCCTATGAAACAAAAAACCCAAATACATCATTCTCTCTTCAAGCAGTTCCTGGGTCCAAGTGACAAAGAGTAGCTAATACGAGAGCCTAAGTACTAAAAAGTAGAAGGTGGTGGGTAGAATTGTGTGTTTGAGGTTAGACCTGACTTACCACACTTGATGGACAAGGGGGTCCTGCGGTCAAGAACAGATGATAGAGCGCTGGTTTTCAATTTCCTCGTGTCTAACTCCGGGCAGAGTTCTAGGCATCTCTGTGTCAGTTCCCACATCTTTAAAATGTACCTAAGGACAGTGTCTGCATATACAATCATTAGAAGACTTAAGTGAATTAAAATTTATGAAGCACATACAGAGGACTTACATAAATTAAAATGTACGAAGGGCATGCAATTGTTCCGGGCATGTAGCGGATCCCAGCAAAAACTCGCAAGTAGCTATTGCTATTCAAACTCTGGGTGCATGGGTAATAAGAACTTGGAAAGGAAGGAAGAGTCAGGCAGAGCGCATGTGGAGGCAAAAATCCAGGGGCTCTGTCATGGCTGCAGGGTGGAGTCTGCAAGGTCCTCATTGTCTGATGCCTTCCCCTTCACAAAGGCCCAGAGTGACGTTCACAACCTTCGGCTTCTACACTACATCTCCTAACTATTTCCTCATGTGTTCACCTCTCTCACCCTATCAAGTTTGGGAACTTCTATCTCCTACAACATCTGGCCAAGTCGCATATAGATAGTGCTATTCCAAACTGAATATAGCTCTCTGCTGTGCACAGAGCATCGTTTTCTGGGCTTCCCCTCCACCATGGGTGTCAAACTGCAGATGTTCAGATCCTTTTAGAGAATGGTATAGCATCTGCAATTAACTGGCACACACCTTCCCCTACATTTTAAATCATTTTGGCAGTCCTTACAAAACCTATTGAAATGTAAATGCTATACAAAGAGCCACTATTCTATATTGTTTAAGAAACAATTAAAAGAAAAATGTTCGTTCAGGTTCGGTTTAGACACCAGTTTCCCCCACATATTTTTGGTCTCCAGTTGGCCGAATTCTTAGAAGTGAAGGCTGCACACTGAGAACAGGAATTAGGCTAAGCTAACGATTTGGAGTTTTGTAGCTCGTCTTGAGGAAGTGGCGGCGCCTGTAATGGAGGCAGAGCTATATACAAAGAACAGGGTGTGTCGCCTTAGAAGTTCATGAGTTCAAATTTGGGGTGCAGCGAGGTCAGAACTTACTCTGGTTTAGGTTGCAAAAGCACTAAGACAGAACTCAATTCTTTGGTTTCTTATGTCAGTCCTCTTGTGTCAAGCACAGATGAAATTATTCCATATCTTACAGGAATATCCTCTATGAAAAAAGTTAAGCTTGCTGGCCATGTGAGGTGACGGTGGTGCCATCTGTGTTTTTCCCAAGAGAGCACTGTGAAATTATTAAAAATCCTCAATGCTCATGGTTGGGTTGGCGTATGATTCCATGGAATCTAATCAGAGATGTGCACTGAATTTAGGTGTGACGTTTAATGCTTGTGGTTCCCCGTGGGGCTGTTCTTTGCTTGGCGATGTAAACCTTTTGATGTAACCTTTGGGAGACATGCCCATCAGTGGGCGATTCTGAATACATGAAACTGCCTTTTATTACAGTTGAGCTTTGAAGACAGCTCAGGAGGAGAGGGCAGGGTGAGCTCTCACTCTCTTCTAAATCCCCTCTTGCCCATAATGCTGTCTATGCTATCTGTACGTTCCCAAATCCTCACACAGGGAGAGAAAAAAGAATACTGCGAAGATGCCCTTTATTATTTTAGTAAACATGGACTCCTCAATCAACCTCCAGATTTACAGACAGGGGTAAAAAGAGGTCCATCACTTCGACACAGTGTGCAATTACCATGGCTATAAATCAGAAGAGACTTTTCTAAAAACATCAGTTTGGCTTGGGAGGAAAAAGTGGAAACCAAAATGCAGTGTTTCACTTTTCTAGACTTAAGGGATGTTTTTCGTGATTCTGACGAACGTAGATTCCAGCCACTGAAAGAAATAGCCAATTAGGCAGAAAATGGAAGTCTCATCACAGGAACAGTCTGGCCATGTGGAAAAAGTCAACAGACATCAGATGGGTGATAGAAAGGAACCATGAGCGGAGCCCAGAGAGGAATGCCATGGGGCCCTTCACCTCAACTGCCTGAGTCAGGCTGCCTTGTTTTGTTGACACTGGTGTTAAGGAAAATGGAGGTCAGGAATCTGGACATCATTTCTGCTAATATCAACCATCTGCCCAAATGTTACCTATTTAGTTCCTGGCTCACATTCAGCTTGTGTGGCTCTTTCCTTCACAGTGATTATGAAGCATGCCTACAGGGGACTGGGACTCATGAACATCACAGAACAGTAGTTTGGAGGCTGGTCTACCGTTCTTTAATGACAGGTCTTCCTCCCTGTCATGAGAAATTAGATACCGACACTCCAAGAGGGTGGCCGGGCAAGCCCACGTTCCTTGTGGAAGTCTCCCAAAGGAGACCTGTTTTTGAAAACTATTTTTAGGAGATTAGAATGAAGAGTTGAACAAAAGGGTAAAAGGCCAAGGTTAAATATCTCTGGCTTAAAGGGAAAAGGAACTGAAGGTTGTTTGTTCAGGATTTCCCCACCTCCAGGAGCTGGGAGGACTCACGGTCCACTAATGCACCACAGCTGTTCAAACAGAGGTGCTACCCTCAACTGTCTTAACCAAAAGTGGTGGGAAATGGTGTTTGGAAGAAGCGACAAGGTGCTGTCTTGAAGGGCTGTGTGGCAAAGGCAGATTAGATGAGCAGGAGGCTCTCAAAGATACTTCTTGAACTGCAGCTATTTTGCTTAAATGTTGACTTTCCTTTGATTTGTTGCTCACAGTGGGTTATTCCCTTCTGAGCCTATGAGATTGAATGTGCATTGCATAGCGGATTCCAGGGAGATTCTAAGAGATTTGGGGGCAAATCCACAATTAACCAGGCTCTCAGTTTTATCTTATAACTAAAATTGGACTGCTCCTTAAACCCTTAAACAAAACAGAAGTATTCATTTTGGTCAATTCTGTCTCCACAATCATAAATACATGCAATGTAAGGCTTGGTTAGGGTTCTCTCTTAATTTACACGCATGCTTGTTTATGTATGTAGATGCATGTTATATGTAATCACAAAGACAACCCTGGATGTGATCCTTAGGATCAACCTCACACATCCTTTCATACAGGATCTTTGCAGCCCCAAGGGTCATCCTGTCTCCCCCTCTTCAGCACTGGGATGACAGGCTCACCTCAAGACACCAGGCTTGTTGCTTATGTCAAACCACCACACCCCGCTTTGTCCATGACTGCTGGGGACTGGGGTCCCCACGCATGTGAGATTAGTGCTTTACTGACTGAACTACCTATGTAGTCCTTGCTGGAAAGTTCTTTCTGCACAGTCCTCAGGACAGGGATGCATTTGGTTTTCTTCTTTCTCTGGCATCTGCCTTAGTGTTTTCTTTGTCCCTACCTTTTCCGTTGTGTTCAGTTCACAAGCATTTATAGGTCCATGGCAGAAGAGTCAATGAAGTCAGAGGATGTGGAGTGATGGGCTTCGTCTCTCACTTCCGAGGTTACTGCAGCTTGGGGATGGATGTGGAGGCCAATTCAGCAGGGAGGATGCAGCTCACTCTAGAGCCCTACTCTCTTTCCTTGTAACCATTGTGTGACGTACAGGTGGCTGATGAAGGCAGAAATTTGCTTCTTCCAAGGTTTCTGGGTTTTGTCCTCAAATCTCAGCTGTAATTTCAAGCCAATTGAGATGAATGCTATGCAACTGGGGTTTACATTGCAGAACTTTAAATTTATTTCCTTTTCCACGTGGCCTTGAGCAATGTGTTTTTTGTTTTCACCTCTTCCTCTTCAAATACAAGATGTGTTACAAGGAGTTAACAGATTAGTGACTATGCAGTAGACAGCAGTAGATCACAGTGGGTTACTTCTGTACACAGAAATCTGGTTGTTCCCTTTGTCTGGGGGTGGAAATTGTGCTCTGGAGGTAGCGGAAGGACATCTGTTGCAGGGCTGTTTGATGAGCAAGTTTGTTCTAGAAAGAACAGTTTCATGGGTGCAACCAGACTTGGGGAAGTTTGTCATTCTATTTTGCTTCACAATGGCCAGTAGAACACATGTAAGATCCAGGAAATAGAACAGAAGAGTCCCCTTGCCTGTATCTCCAGCTACTTTAGAGCTTGAACCCATCACTTCTCCATCTATTGGCTAAGATCAAATGTAGAGCTTAGACTATGTTATACCTACGTTAATCATCTTAGGCTAATGATGGCGGTTCTGGTGACTTAATACCAAGGGAGGAGATGTTTTGGCAGGAATTTGATGAGGGGCTAACACTGAGGGTTTGCAGAACAAATGTAGAAAGAAATGGGTAAATAAATACATACAGATGTAAGATCAGTAGCTACACCCTCATCTCTCAGGGAACTTTCATTGGCTTGGGGTGACTAGGAGAATTTATAGTACTAAACCAGAGACAATTTGTTATTTGTTTAAGAAAAAAGAAAAAGATGTAGTCATTGAAAACAAATGAAAGAAAGCTGGCCAGTGGTTCTCAATTCAGAGAAGCTATCCTTCTCTTATTCACTTTGCCCCAAACGTTCTGTGGAAATGTATGGTTGAGACTTTCCTCTTAAAACACAGAGAGGGGCCCAAGTCAACGTAACTGGATACCTAAGCATGGTCTCTGACACACGTGCTTTCCTATTGTCTGTGAGCTCAAGGACTCGCTCTTTGTCAACTCATCCACAACTGTTTCACACAAGGAATAAACAGGAGCTGACGTTTGTGCAAACATGTTCTAAGAACCGGAATGGTCACTTCCCCCTTTCATCTCTGTTCATCTCACCATCTTCCTCTCTACTCTAGGAGGCTGAAGTCTATGAACTCTATCAATGGGCTCCTTTGCCACTGGTTTCTGCTTGCCTTTCACCAATGGCAGGCACTGGCAGCATCCAGGAGAGGACACACCTCCTGCCCCTACTGTGTGACCCTTTCCTCAATGGTAGCTGCAGCTCTCTCTTTACAAACCCTTTCCCTTCCCCCCCCCTTTTTTTTTGCAGATGTAAGACTGATAAGAGGCTCCCTGCTTTCTTCCTACTTCATTATGCTTCTGCATGTCTTGCACATCTTGGTAAATAGTTCCTAAATGAGCTCTTTCGATTGCATTTGAATGTAGTATCTATTGGCTGAGCAGTTTCCCTTGACAGCTTAGTATTATTGATCCTACTTTATAGATGAGACAGTATGGCCCAACAGCTTGATGAAATTCAGTGCTAACCTCAACACCCATTTACAGAGCTCTGTCGTATGTACCTGGTCTACCCACTGTCTTGGTATTCAACACCAGCCTTCAGCTTTACCCTCCAGCCTCCCAGGCACTAAGACAAATTCAAGGATATGGTTTTGAAAGGGCAGTCTCTTCTGACCCCACAAAGAAATGGTCCTTTTTTTTTTTTTTTTTGGTCCTACCTCCTAAATACAATCTGGGTCTTCATTATCACATCTTGAAGAACATTTTCTTCTATAGTTAAAAAGAATTGCCCCGAATCCCTTCTTCTTTCAGGAATAGCTCCTGAGATTTCAGTATCTAAGATCCTATTAAGCAGAGCTCTTAGATGTAATTATTGGAAAACAACTTTAATAAAATCTAACTCAAGGCAAGTCCTGAAATACCAGATAGTAGAGGAACTTAATTAGCTACTTCAGTCTCCCCCAGACCACAAAGCACGTTGGAGTGTGACTAGTTTCATAGATTAGCTAGGCTCTTAACCAAAATGAGGGCGACACAGACCCTCTTAGAAAGTGAAAAGTCTTTGGATCTTCTCCCGTTCAATTTCAGAATTGTATGTTGTCTCATTCTTGCTTCCTTATGCACACGTGTGTGTATGCACACACACACACACACACACACACACACACACACAAGCACGCACACACCCTTACTTGTAAGGTTTTCAATCACTTCTTCATGACAATTATTTGTGGGCCCCTAGTTAATATTCCCCATTTCCATTCTAAGCCAGTGTCTTAGGTTTGCATAAAAAAATGAATGATTTGCCTAGGGTCACAAAGTTTATTAATTGACATATTAATCTGATTTGGCTAATTGTTTTTTCTGTAGTGATGAGGTTTCTCTTCCCATGCATGTGCTCTCCGCTACGGGTTAGTTCAGAGCTCTGATCTATGTTATTTTTATCTAGTAATGTAGGGTATCTGATCTGACACTATCTGTCACCATGAAAGGAGAGCTGGAAAACCTGGTGCTGTTTTTTTTTTTTAAAGTGACACCTCAATAATGGTCATACTCCATTGACTGTAGCAAATCAAATGGCCATGCCTAACTCCCAGGCTGGAGGAGAAGCCATTGTGGAGTATAGGACATCAGGGGTTGTAAGAAGAGAGAAAGAGCTGCGGTGTAATAGGTATATACCCCGCCCTTTAAAAGGAGGGGGTCAGACTCGTGCTCTGTTGTGTGGTGGTCAGAGGTGGGATTGCTGTTTCCATTCTCACCGGGGCAGAACAGAAGACTGTGGCAGCTCTCTACCTCTTTGTTATTTGTGAGTGTTTCCTGATAAATCTTTGATATCCTTGTATTCAAGCGCTTGTGGATTCACACACTTCTATCTACAGCAAGAGATTTGGCCTTTTATATCCTGTGTCTCAGTCTTTCCTGGCTACCATACCAAACTAGTTCATCTGGATGCATCTCGCAAAAATTGTTGATTATGAAGGCTAAATTTCCCCTACAAAACCGAGCCAAATAATTGCCACAGTGTCAGAAAGGTTCAGTTGTCTGGAGGGAGAAAAGTCATCAAGTTTAACCAACTGTGAACCCTGCAAGCTACAGTTCTAGCCAGTCAGGTGGATGTGCATGCTGGTACACTAGTAGCGTGACTGCCCTGGGAGTAGCCAATGATTTCCTGACTGGATTTGAAGGCCAAAGGAAGAATTGATGCCTGGCACTGTAAACCTAGTTAAAAGCTCATGGCTGGGGAAACCTACCACTGTGGATATAGTACCAAACTGCCTTCTCGATATTCATGTTTACACCCAGAGATTAGCCTTGCTCTGAGCCTTTATTGGAGAAGCTTCTCTCTGCAGGGGGCGATGGTGAAGGCAGCAACTCATAACTCATCACAGTGCTGAGATAAGTGGTAGGTGCTTAGCTCTAAACAGACAGCAATATCATCATCTCTTCAGGGTCAGAGAACATCGTAGAAGAGGCAGAAGAGAGAATGCAAGAGCTGGAGGATGGGGGAAAGTACTGTGAAACACCCTCTTCAGAACCTGACATGGGTATTGCACACACATACTCACCTACATAAGACCTGCACAAGACCAGGCTGCCCACATCCCACTATGGATGGGCGAGATATTCTCTTAGCTTATTCTCCTTATTCAGGAGCTAAGAGGATAATGGTGTTGGGGCATAAGATCATAGTACATTGTATTTGTACATAGAATTGTGAAAGAATAAATAAATTAGAAAAACCTAAAGCAACAATAAAATTGAGCCTAGCTCAATGCTTTTGTTTATCTTCCTTGTAATACTGCTTTTTTTCTGGTGCCGTTCCTTTCATGTGTCACCACAACGAAGAAGGCCTGTTTCAAGACATGGGTCATCATGGGCTTTAAAAAAAAAACACTTATTTTCAAAGTAGGATGTATTCTAGTCTCTGATCTGAACTGCCCTTATGTTTCTAGCACTCATTTATCTTTCCTATTCCTCTGTAGCCCAAGGTGTGACCAGTGCAGGTACAAGGGTGTCTCGGGGCTGCTCTTAGGATTGGTCACAATGACAGCTCTTGTTTTTCTCTCTGGTTGTTCAGTCAGTCCACAATTTACCAAAGGGCTGTTTGCTCTGAGGGTTCTGCTGAAAACTAAATTAGGATGAATTCAGAATCTGGCATAGAGTACATACTCAAAACATACAAACTGCTGTGTGTCTTCATTTTTATGTCTTGAAATTAATGTATGATGATGATTAAAAATACATATATGCTCTGACAGGTGGCTCAGCATCTTGCTGCCAGCTCTTACTATAAAATTCGTAAGATCTGGAGCTGTCTTAATATCCATGTACATCAGTTTTCTCATCTGTTAAATAGGTAATATGGATACTATAAAACTCTTTTTTTTCCATGAAAAGAACTAACTGAAACAATATATGGAAAACATCAACCATGAGACTTAGTTTAGAGAAAGTGTTTAATATAGTTATAATTCTTATTGTTATCAGAATGCTAATTGGAGAACAACAGCGTGGATTTGCCAACTAGATAGTGCGTGAACTTGGTAATTCAGTAGACTTGTGTTGGAATCGCAGCTCAGTCATGGTGTGAATTTGCACCAATCACTGCTCTGGAGGGCTTTAATTTCTCAGCATCCTCATCTTGCAGGGTCCTTGGGGTGCAGCTGTAGGGATCCAATACTGCCATGTCTCAGCATGATGGCATGCTAGAGACTCCTCTGGACACTGTGGGGCACATGAAGGTGAGCAAAGGCAGTGTCCTCTCCCTTGCTGTCCTAGAGATCATAAGCTCATTGTGGACATGGTCACATACAATGACTGATAACCCTGCCCGGTGACTGCCATCAAAGAGGTGTCGCTCTCTCCACAGGTGTGGGCATTTACATGCACTAAATAGTTTAAGCCGGAAAAAAAAAAAGTCTTTTTTCACTAAAAAGATTTTAATTTACAAGCCAATTTCTTTCATCTCTCATTCTCCCATCAGCCTCTTCTTCGCTCCCAAACCTGAGAAAACCTTATCATGACCCGAAAAGCTTATGTGAAGAGCAGAGATCCATGGCCCACCCTGAAGCAGTTTGTTGATGTGCTGTCTCTGCTCGGGATACGCTCAGAGGCTGAGTTAGGATTGAACTTTGCAGCCCTCATTTTTCATTCGCTGCCTGAGATTCGATGCCCTGGCACCTGGAGCCACTGCCGGGAAGACTTACTTAACATTCAGAATCGATGGACAGCCCTGAGAGATGTTTTACCTGAGGCAGCCTGCATGTGACGTGGGACTGAGCTCCGGTTCTTAGCAGGAGTTTAATCTGCTGCGCTGTGCTTCCTGTGGCCGGTTCCTTCCCCCACCTCATTACCAGTAACATGCCTCCGAGGTATCCGGAAGAGGGCTTTCTTTCCAGGAAATGTTAGAGCCCAGGATCTCTGAGTGTCATTATTATTTCCTCTTAATTGTGGCCTCTGGACTTACTCGTTGGTGTGGGAGCTCTGCTTTTCTCATCTCCTTTCCACGTCACTCTTCTGGGACTTGCCCTATGGAACTGAAGACTTGTCGAAAAGATCTCAGCGCTTGCAGGCCTTTTCTTTGCCTCATTACCAGTGGATTCAGGCTGCTGATTAATGCATCCTTGTACTCTTGAATTTCCCAGAAAAGCCTGTCTCTTAACTCTGTGAGATTGGACAGCACAGGTGGAGTGGTTGGGAGCGTCCCTGCCCCATCTGTTTCCAGCTCCAGGGAATGTGTCTGCTATTCACTGTGGGTCCAGGCAGACACTTGCTTACTCCACTGCCTTTTCATTTTCCAATTCCTCTACTGAGTGAGAGAAGCCTATGGTGGTTCTGGGTGCTTCACTTGGGATATTTTTCTTATCCAGTTGGATGATGATATTTTTCCTCTGTGTGGTAGCATTGTGCAGTGAGAAAAAGGAACAGCACACAGAAAGGAGAGGGGGAGGGGAAAGGGGTGGGGGAGAATGTCTTCCTGCCGGGTAAACTCTTCACTGTGTACAAAGGTGCCCTCAACATTTTCCATTAAAATGTTTTGGCTCAAAATAGTGCAAGCTGATTTCTATCTCAAATAATCAAAAGCTCCTACTTTAGTATTTTTATAGTTGATGTTGCTGTTTGTTTTGTTTTTAATCGAGTTGCCAGTTTTATGTCTTTGAATAGCTTAGAAGGAGAAAAGTTAGGTTATTAGCTGTCATCCTTCTAACAGTATAGGAAAATGCTAAAATTTTAATGTACTCCAAAAGAGTCATCAATTAAACTCAAAAGAATTGAAAAATTGGATCTTGGCTAGATATCTGTACACCCGTGTTCATACACTGTTACAACCAAAAGAGGGAAGTAATTCAAATGCCCACTGAAAGCTGAATGGATCAACGAGATGTGGAATGCAATTTGATGAGATATTACACAGTTTTAAAGAGGAGCATCCCATGTTGGTGATTGGCAGAGGCCTCCCAGCACAAGTCCAACACAATGAGTTCCAGGCCAGCCGGGCGTTCAAAACAAAAACAAAAACAAACCAAAAACAAATAATGGGTTAAAAAAAAAACCAAGAACTTTGTCAGGAAAACTACAACTAAACTCTTTTGCTGGTGGCTAGTCCACTTACCCCAAAAGGGGATCTAGTTTGGCCCATAACCCATGCTACTGTTCACAACACTCTGGAAGGGCATGGTGGTCCACCGAACACGGAGATAAAAAAAATATTCTTATCTCCAGGATAATCCAAAGACAACACACCCAAATTAATAAATAACTGAGGACATTATGCTAAATAAAATAATCCAGTCACACCTAGTGGTGGTGGCACCGGCCTTTAATCCCAACACTCAGGAGTTATAGGTAGGCAGGCGGATCTCTGTCAGATGGAGGCCAGCCTGGTCTGCAACAGTGAGTTTCAGGACAGGCTCCAAAGCTACAAAGAAACCCTGTCTCGAAAAACAAAACAAAAACCAAACAAACCACAAAAATCCAGTCAAAAAGATACAAACACTATCTGAGATCTGAGTCTTTATGTGAGATATCTATCTAAAACAAACAAATCTATGGAGACAGAGAGCAAAATGGAGGTTAGTGGACAAAGGATGCTGGAAGAGTGGGCCATTGTTCAGTAAGTATAAAGCGTTAATGTTGACACCGGAAAGGGTTTCTCAAGATTAGCTGTACAACAGTGCAGATGCATTCCATACTACTGAATTGAGTGATTGCAGATGATTATGATGGCAAAGTTCATTATGCCATATTTTACCATAATTTAAAAACCATCAACAAATTCCATGAATAACATAACATGTATGGGATTTGGTTTAAAAAAATATCAGAATTAACCTTTATTATGAGTGAGAGGTCTAAATTCTGTTTGTGGCTTGGAGCTCTTGCTTTTGTTCTGTTTCTGAGATGGGTCTCCATATGCTGCCCAGGCTGGCCTTAAACTCACAACCTTCCCAACTGAGCTTCCCATGTTGGTGGAGGGGGTTGCTTTTATTGTTTATTGGCTGGTTGGTTGCTATTCTGAGGATCAAACCTAGAGTACTTGGGCAAAAGCTCTACCACTGAAATATACCCCAAAATCTGACTTTGTATTCAAGGAAGTATGACTTGCCCCAGGTGCTCGTGAAGAAGGACGCTTAAATGAAATCCCACACTAACTCTGAATTGAGTATATAATAGAGGGTTATTTATTTAGGGGTAGATTCACAGATCACAATCCTCTGCTGAAACGGGGAACAGCAACCAAATTCTGCAGCTGGAAAAGAGGCCAGACATGTGTTTTATATTGGCATATATAGTATAAGAGGCCACGCCCAAGTGGGTGGGTGACCTAAAAGCTACTGGAAGTAGGAATTCTCCTACAGCACCTCCCCCTTTTGTTTAAGTAAAGTTCTATGCCTAATACAAAGTTACATACAATAAAAACAAATATCAGGTATAAAAATTAGAATTACAACCAGCATAAACAATATTAAGCAAGAAACATGTAATAAATGTTTCAATAATTATCCTATCCTAATGAGTTTAAGTCGTATATAATAAATAACTTGGCCAAGTCATGAGAAGAAAGTAACTACAACTATCTAGTCTTCAACCCCAAAGAAGACCCGAGAAGGGAAATAATGTTACTTGCAACACATGACAGAGACAACTGGATACCTGGTCCATCACCCAAAGTCTCATTTGCAACATTGGAGCAACCAATTTTGGCTAAGACCTAGAGTAACTGACAGACCATTTTCAGAGGCAGGAAAATTTTCAAAACTGTCTTACCCTGTCTTGGCAAAATTTGACAGTCTTTTTTCTTGTATCCTGCTTGTCCTGTCCAGACATCATGCATTTTGTCAGTGGCCAATGCATGGGCAGTTCCTTGCCCAAAGGCCAGTTTTGCCAAGTAGAAAACAAGCTCCAAGTAGAGTGTCTTCAGTGCTCATTATTGTCTTAGGAATAGATCAGTGCTGCCAGGAGCAATCATGCCTCACTTCAACAGAACCCTAAGTTATTTAAATGCCATATTCTACAGCTCTTTGAAGTGGTGGAAGATTACCTATCTATGCAGAATACAATCTCTATGTATCTAAAGAACCTGATTAGTCTAAGTATGACAAACATGGATGACTATTGACCTATGAATATTAATACCTATATAACTTTAAAGACTAAGACTTCATATTAGAATATTAAACAATCTTTAAACAACTGTGCAACAAAAAAGGACAATGACCTCAAAATGTAAACAATGTATAGGTATCTTGATCAGAGGTAGAAATGTATGTTGCAATATGATAAATATATCCTAAAATTGTGTCAATATATAAAATGTCTTAAGCAGAGGTAGAAGCATACATACATACATACAATATGAAAAAATAACTTTGCCTAGGTATATAAACATTGTATATGAAAATAGGAACATATTCAATATAATTTAAGCTTGTATCAATATATAAGAATCTATACCAATGTAAATTGCCTATAAATAATAGCTCACAAGTGTTCACTCTATTACTCACTATTATTGTGTAAGCTCACACTAATTTATTATCCCATCCAGTTTCCATTTTTTTCCCAAAGAGGTCCCTGATCCTACATAATTTCCCCCCCCAAAAACCCCAACCCTATACCAATTACAATCAACCCCTAAATGATGTCCCTAACCCTGAGGACAAACTTAGTTGGGAAAGGGGACGTTGGCTTCTAGAATTACTTCCAGCTGTCATGGGGGCGATGTTCTTTCTATGGGATTCTGTAAAAGTAAAATGATGGCTAAGTTCCAAGATTCCTGTCTGGTATAATTGCAAATAGTCCTGAGTATCCGGTAGGGTTTTTCTGAGGTTCCTATTTGGAGTTCTGACCAGAACATTGTAAAAAAAAGTGCACCATTTCAGCTAACCAAGTTGCAACCCTCTTGAGCAGCTGGTACCCCAAACAGTTCTTATAGCAGCGCTATTAGCATCATGACATCATAACAACCAGGTGGAGCTGTTTTTGTGAGGTCCCATCTTCTTCCTGGAAACTTCAAAGATTACTGCAGGAAAATTCATTGTTAATTGTGGAAAACTTAAACATTATTTATATAGACATATACAGATATATATATATATATATATATATATATATATTCAATGAAATGTACTATAGAGACAAAAATAGATAGAAAGAAAAGTAAAAATTTTTAAA
>NC_022015.1:52958815-52962719 GCF_000317375.1 Microtus ochrogaster | reverse complement strand
GGTCTCTTGAATTTTTGAAGACGTGTATTTTCCTGGAAAGACAAGAGCAGAACCCTGCCCCAACCCTTTATGGTTTCCTTACCACCTATATGTTTGCCACTGTTGTGGATGAGCTATCATTTCTCTTTCTCAAGAGATTTCTCTTTTTCAAACAAAATCTAGAGAAATCTAGACTCGATGTAAAGAAGAACGAGATAAGGAGAAAACAAGGGACACACCCCAGTCCAGAAGCCAAGCAGCCATTATCCAGCCAGACACAGAGACAGCAAGGAAGTAAGAAAAGGTAAAAAGCTCAGAAGCAAAACAAAGATGAAGAGAAACAGGTTAAGTTATAAGAGCTAGCAGTTCCTATCAATAAGTAAAGACCCTGGGAGGGGGGAGGCAATTTTGCACACCATTGGGCAACTGCAAGTGCAGCAGTGTGATTGGATGCTCTGGGAGCTGCCCAAGAAGCTGAGTCACAAAACTGTAGAACGACAGCAGCAACACATCTTCCATAGTGACGACTATTGCACTAGCCTTAGCAAGAGTCCATGGAGCAGTTCAAGGGACTACCAGGGCACAGATTAGAGGATGATGAGGTACAGATAGGGTGGAGAGATGAGACTGAACATGGATTGGGAGCCATAACGAACTAGAGAAGAAAAACTGAAGTTCCTGGTCACTGGAAGAGAGCTCCAGAGACTTGTCAGATCTATGGGGCCAGGAGACTCAGACATCTCAGGCCTAGGAGTTGTGATAGTGGTCACTGTCAGGGGCCTCGGCATAGGCTGTTACACTTGTAAAGCTAAGATCTGCTACATGAGACCTATAGGAGAGCGGACACAGTGAAGACTTCAGTGGGGCTTCACACCTACCTGTTGCCATGGTTTGCTGCTGCCAAATGCCAAAGGATATGAAAGTTGTTGTCTCTATCTATATTATCTACATTTATATCTACTCTATACTATCTAGATCACCTATCCATCTCCATCTCCATCTATCTATCATCTATCTATATCTATAGGTATAGATATGGAAGATTATATATGTGTGTGCGCTAAATGCACAAAAGAAGGAAAGGGTATTCTGTGAGAGTCAGAAGGACCAGAGGCAGAGCACTAGCCTATCGTGTTACAAGGCTTTGTGTTAAATCCTCAGCACTGAAAAAAATGAGAAAGGAAGGAAGGAAGGAAGGAAGGAAGGAAGGAAGGAAGGAAGGAAAGAAGGACCAAATCCAGCTGGACCGGGACTGAACGAGCATGCAATCAAACAGGACTCACTGAATGTGGCTCACGATGGGGGCTGAGAAGCCATTGATAAAGACACTGGGACTTGTTTCTACTGCATGTACTGGCTTTTGGGGACCCTAGTTTATTTGGATGCAAAGCTTTCCAGGCCTGGATGTAGGGGGGAAGGCCTTGGACTTCCCACAGGGTCTGGTTCCCTGCCCTCTCTTAAGGAGGAAGGGAGAGAGAGGAGAGTGAGTTGGGGAGCGGGAAGGGAATGGGAGGAGGGGAGGAAGTGTAAATTTTTGAATGGGAAAAAAATAAATAAATAAAAAGAAGAATCATTAAAAAAGAATGGAGAAAGCATCATGGGAATCAGAAGAACTTGGAGGTGGGGAAGGATGGTGAGACCGAGAGGGATTTGATTGAACAGAGAACACTTGTCCTGAGAAGACAGGATTTGAGGATGCAGACTAAACAGCTAGAACCTTATTGCACTTATGTATTTAATCACGTAATTATATAGTCACATAGCATGAGCACACATCTCTTCTTGACTAACTTGCAGCAATATCCACTCACTGTGCATTCGAACAACAGCTACCAATGCCCTTCAGGAAGATACGTGTTCTACATGTTAGGGAGGCAGCAAAGAACTGGTCAAGTCTCTACATTCGTCAAACTCAAATTCTAGAGGCTGCTTTTTGTAATTGTCAAGAACCAGAACCCAAAGACTCTCAATAGTGTGTGTAGTGTGAACCTATTTATAACGTGTGAATATATAACCACACACGTTGTTAAAATGAGACTGTGTGTGCATAGTTATACAAGGGGAAAGTGAGAGAGCTACCCACGAATTTTGGGAAAGTAGATATAATAGTGTCAGCAGTGACTGGATGGCAGCAGTGGAATAAGTTTACTTTGTCATCTGTATTTTCTTACCACGGGGGACGATAAACTTGAGCTTACTGTAGCATTTAAAAGTCTTGTATAATGTGCTCAGCCGAGCTACGAGCACTACAAGCACGAAGCACCCTCACCTGTTTTCTCCATCCCCATCTCCTAAAGTGGTTGTCACATTTCTAACTCAAGGGCCTCCTTCTATGGCTTCTATCATGACATCGTCATCTTGAGGGAGTGCTTTTCCTAAAGAACACTGCTGGAAACCCAAGCCTTGGGGCTTGGAGAAGGCACGATCTGTTGGAACTGCAAATGCTCACTGCCTGTTTGCTGGGTAGGCTGCTAAGAGTGTAGGAAATGTTCGAATAAAGCCGGTTACAAAGTAGCTCATTGATTTTATAATGGCAACAAAAGAACCACAGAGTTCAGAATCCCTTCCTGTGACGATCTTCATTACAAGGTTGAGGCTTAAGTGTTGTCTCTCTCCTGGGCCCCAGAGTACACACGCTCCTGGCCATGAGTTCCCAGTACTCAGCTGGGAGGCTTGGGCGCTGGGAGCATTAGCAGAGCTACATTCTAGGTGGTGTTCTGGGAAAAGTTTGTTTACCATGGCATCCTTTTTGGCAGACACAGATGTTTCTTTTCCACCAAGGCCCCAGTTTGCGGCAGGACCTGCCTTACCTGGCAGGGCTAGTCAGCAGTGGTTGACTTTCCAGAGCTGTGCCTGCTGTCAAAAGCCAGGGTGTGGCGATTTTAACAGATTCAGGGTTTTGAATGCGATATTTTTTTTTCAATGACTTTCACTTATTTGCCTTTCTGTTTCCTAGTCTAACCATTCCCTCCTGCTTTTTGTTCAATATGAATTGTGAACATTTTAATGGAATTTTTTCAGTGTATGCATTTAATTGACAAATCCCTCTCCTGTTTTTGTGCCCCAATGGGTAACTTGCAATTATGGATCCTGCTGGCATTTTGAGTTAAAACTCAAACAATTTGCTTGTACCATTTTTTTTAAAGATGAAGGTTCAGTAGACATTGATATAACCTGAGAAATGATTTTAAAAATAGTGGACAAATGAGAATAAGTTATTTAAACATTAAAATGAAAGTACATAGTTAAAATTATGGCAATGGGAGAACCCTAAAGATTGAAATAAAAACTGATTCCTCATCAATAATCCACTTATGTGATTGTTTTGTTTGTGACTTAGAATTCCTTGAAGTTTTCTGTTGCTCTTAAGATGGAGTTCAAGTGCATGGGGTCAGTCTATATACATTCAGCATCTCTCCTCTTCCACAGACCCAACCCCTCCTTTCTAATGGCAGAATAACTGGTTCTTTTCATTTCCTCCCATCCCTGGGATGTCCATTTAGGATTCTGCCCACTCCCCCCCCCCCAAGCTATGTAACTTTCACCTGTTAGTCAGGCCTCAGCTCCTAAGAGGCTTTCTCTGAGGAGCCTTCCCAAATCTTAGTCTAGGCCAAGATCCTCTGTGTTGCATCATCATAAGAGAATATCGCCTGTTGTGTTCCTATTTCCCCCATTAGCCTTCAAATTGCTCAAGAGGAGAGACGGTGTCTGTTATCATTTCTGTGGACCTAGCACAGAAACTTGATGACACTTTGTGCACAATAAATATTTCTTCTTTTTTGGTGATTTAAAAAAAAATATGTGTGTGGGTGTGTGGGTGTGTTTTCACATCTGAGCACAGGTACCTCTAGAGGCCAGAAGAGGGTGTAAGATTTCTTGGGAGCTGGAATTAGAGGTGGTTGTGAGCACCCAATGTCGGTGCCTT
>NC_022015.1:52951300-52955871 GCF_000317375.1 Microtus ochrogaster | reverse complement strand
GATTTTAAAGAACCTATTAATATAGTCACTGATTCACAATATGCAGAAAGAGTTATTTTACATATTGAAACTGCTGAATTTATACCTGATGATACAGAACTAACCTCATTCCTGGGTCCTGGGTCCTGGGTCCTGGGTCCTGAGTCCTGGGTCCTGGGTCCTGGGTCCTGGGTCCTGGGTCCTGGGTCCTGGGTCCTGGGTCCTGGGAAAGTAAGCGTTCAAATTAAACAGGTTGTTTGTAGTTCTGCCTCTCTTGAAATTACTTTGTGTCGTTAAGCAATTAGCAATCAGATCTCATGTCTTATTGCTGCGCATGCAAATCCGAAACATAAAAATGCAAATTGTGGGAAATTAAAATAGATTTGAGATTGTTTGCACATAACTTGATCTTCATGAACAATTAAAATGTAGCAGATTGCAATGATCTTTGAAGGAACTAAAGTAAATAAAATAATTATATTACCTATGTGTGAAGGGAGAAACAGAAAAGAATTGAAAATGAACAAACAGTCTGAACTTAAGAATTCATTCAGGGTTAAAACAGTAGGCATTGTCAAATGATGGAAAGTGACGTAGAAAATGAGAATATTTATTTTTATCCTATTTACTTTCTGTGTGTGTACTTGAGACGGCATTACTAGTCAAGAAATTCATTTCTTTTCTGACACCTTCTGCCTTAGTCGATTTAGGTAAGTCTCTTTCAGCCATTCCGGGAGAATCACTGATGTGCGTGGAAATATTTCATAAAAGGGTGAAACTTTAGAAAAGGAATGAACACAAGCCATCAGGGATGGCGCTGCACCTTACTGCCTTATTGCAAATTAAACAGATTTTGGAAGTAGATGCCCTCATTTTACGGAAAGCAAACGATTTCGTCTCTTTCTGAATTGGATCAGTTTTCTGTATTGAGAGGGATGTCTGTCCTAGAGAGCGCTGATGACTGGCCCTGAGCTGTGGGGACCAGTTCAGCAAAGTGTAGAACAGCCCTTTCTAAGGGCTGAGTCAAAGCTGCCAGCGTATTGGGATACCTTCTGGACATGACCTCATCTGTCGTCTTCTCGGAGTAATGAACAGCGGTTACAGTTTAGAGTTCTAAGCACCTCTCTCCAGAGAATTTAATTACAACTGAGCAACTGTAGTTTTTCTATCATAAAACCATGTGCTTGATTTGTCTCAATGACACTATAAAAGTATGTGCCACCTGTGGACTAGAGCACTATGCCATCTGAGAATCTCACATTGTTGCAAGGAATGAGGGGTTTTCCATGTTAATTATAGAGAGAACTACAATGTGGGTTTGATAGTATCACTACCATGGGTTAGGAAGCAGGCCTCATTTTGAGACTGAGCTCTGCTGTGCTCTGAATGACCAATGAGTGCGTTGAACCCCTAATCCCCAAAACGACATCCTAGAAGAGACAGGGCTCTTAGAGAGTTGCTAATTCATGGAGGTGTCATCCTAAAGAATGACAGAAGCTACTAACAAAGAAGGGTACGCAGCAAGCTTGTCCCTCTTACCATGTGTTGGGGGCTGCAGACCCCTGGCCCCTTGATTTTCTTGGCCTGCCTCAGACCCTTTGCCTGCCTGAGTGAACCGAGTAAACAATTTGTTTTCCTGCGCCTGCAGCTGCTCTGAGCATGAGACCCTCAAGAGTTCCTGATAGCAGGGGAGTGGTTTCTGGTGGCTTTCACAGCAGAAAAATCTCAAGAGCTGGGGTGTGGCTATCAGTTAAGGATCCCTATATAAGCTTCCCTGGAGCACAAAAAGTTGGCATTCTTGTATCAAGGATGACCTGTGTTCCTGTGTCTCCATCTGTGTGTGTATGTGTTTAAATCTCCAGCCTAGTTCCGGGCTCACATCTGTCCCGTAGGCGCTCCAACCATGTGCCTAGCAGGAAAGCCCTCCCTTTCCAGCTAAATCGCAGGTTCTCTGATTCCTAACTTGCCATCTTCCAGAACTAAGAGAGAGAAGATTGTTTGTTTTGGGTATTAAAAACCTGCCCAGCCTTTGGTGTTCTTTTATCACAGCAGCCAGAGCTGGCTAACAGAAACTAAGAGCAGACGGTCAAAAGTGAGTTCTCTGGAATTCACGCTGAGCTTGAGGGACCAGCTGAAGCCTGCTGAGGTGGGAGAAAGAAATAATCCCGAACAAGAGGGGTTTGTTAGGTGCGGGAGGGGTGGCACCGAGGGCTGATCAACAAGGCCACAAGAGGAGTGTGTACAGGGAGTTGTGAGCAGTAGGAAGGCCACAAGGAAGGTTACTGTGGTCACAAATGTGAGGGCAGAGTGTGAGGAGCCGACAGAAGTCAGTCTGGCGACAATTACGGAATACATTTGCCTGGCTACCGAAAGTGCTTTCCTGAAAGGCTATGTGAAGATTGACTCACCCCCAACTACAAGCATGCTTAGCAGTTATTCCAAAGGGAACGGATGTCTGTCAGGGAAAGGGTACTTGGGTAACTCAAATACTGGTTCTCTGAATTAGTTCTTTTGCAATTCAAGATTTATGTTTAAGCAAATTTTCTCAGGGCCATGGACAACTGAATGAAACAGTTGGAAGAAAAACACCCCATTGTTTTAGTTTTGGGTGTGGCAACAGTGAAGTACAGACTGTTCCCAACTGAAAGAGGCCCTTGCCTCTACCTAACCCAACTCCTCACTCACCAGATGGGCAAAACAAAGAGTACGCAGCATCCTGTCTGTTAACCGAAGGGCAGCCAGGGGTGGGTCCCTCAGTCCTCCCCCACTCAAGGCTCTCTCTCTCTGCGTGGACTTTGCAGTGACCCGTGTGTTATGTGCAGAGAGGCACGCACCTCCACACCACTCTCTTCCATCTCCAGATGTCTGCAATGGTACATCAGCCCCGCGACTCCTGCTTTCCAAGACTGGCCTAAAAAGAATTCATTTTAAGACTCTGAGGCAGGAAAAAATTGCTATTTGCTCCCCAATGGCCAGGGACTGTAGTAATATATCTTACAGAAGGAGACAGATAAAGCTAAAAGAAAAAAATTATCTCCCCGAAAGCAATAAACCTTTAAAAGTGACTATAGGAAAAAACACCACAGCACAGTTTCTCTGCAGTTCTTCCTGAATTTGTCAAGAATGAGACCTTAAACTGGTCCAAGTCTCACAGACACCAGGAAACCACAATACCATGTGTTTGAAGATGCTGTAGTCTCTAACAACACGTCACTTTGCTCTGGCTTTCTCTTCTCTGCACACCACCTAGCTTTGCTTCTTATTTCTCCTCAGAGATCCACAGGAGTCTCTGGTGTTCCAGAAATGAGCCCTTGTTTGTAACTGCAGAGAAGGCTTCACGTGAGGATTCAGAGGGAGGAGTGGAGGGAGGAGCCTGTGTGGATAACTTTCAAGCATGTCTTTATTCTCTGTAAACACCATAATGCCCATCCATAAGTTATGGCTCAGATTTTAATATCAGAGTTTGAAAATGATTTTATCTTAAATAGTAATTTTGTACCACCTGTTTCTTCTTTACAAATATAATATTTTTATTTATTCTTTGGATATCTCATTTCGGGATGCAATGTATTTTGATAGTTTCCATCCCAATTCCCATCAATTTTGCTCATACCCTTCTTCTACCACATCCTCCTCCCAACTTTGTGTCCTCTCTTTAAAAATAAAATACACTCTATCCAATTAGTAGTGCCCGTGTGCACATGGGTATAAGGTATCCACAGAGCATGAACAACTTACTCTGGCCTTACAGCTCCCTTCTGTGACTCCTCCACAGAAGACATCAGCTCTGCTGCTAGGGGTAGGGCTTCATGAGGCCTTACCTCCTTCTTATTGGAATGCTGACTGGCTTGATCTTACTCAGCCCTTGCGTAGACAGTCCCAGCTGCTGTGAATACATGAGCACAATCGCGCATCATATCCAGGAGACACTGTTTCAAGGCAGTCGTTCTTGACCTTTGGCTTCTATTGGTTTTTCTGCCCCATCTTCCACGATGTTCCTTTGTAGGAAGACTGCTCCTTCATTTCCTGGTCACCCAGATCTGTATAATCACACAGAAACTAGATTAATCACAACACTGTTTGGCTGACGACTCAGGCCTATTTCTACTAACTCTTACATCTTAAAGTAGCCCATTTCTATTAATCTGTGTATCACCACGAGGCTGTGGCTTACTGATAAAGCTTCTGGGCATCTTTCTCCTTCAGCAGTTACAAGGCTGTTGTCCATCTACTCCTGGGCATGTGGCCTACCCCAAAGAGTTGTTTGTTTCCCCAGTGAGACTCCCTTGGAGAAAACTAATTTTTGATTTGCAAATGATTATCAATTGGAGATAGCTTCTGGGTTAAGGAAGGGGGCATGTGTCCACTTTCAGCTCTAGGACCCCATCTGTTGCAGATCCATGCAGGTCCTGGGCAAGCTGCCTCTGTCTCTGTGAGTTCATATGTGTATAAGTCCTGGTGATTTTGTTTTATTTCTTTTTCTTTTTCCTTTATTTTTTTAATTTTATCTATTTATTAAGGATTTCTGCCTCCTCCCCGCCACCGCCTCCCATTTCCCTCCCCCTCCCCCGATCAAGTCCCCCTCCCTCATC
>NC_022015.1:52940379-52951200 GCF_000317375.1 Microtus ochrogaster | reverse complement strand
TGTGGGAAGTCCAAGGACCGCCCACCTCCATCCAGGTTTAGTAAGGTGAGCATCCAAACTGCCTAGGCTCCCACAAAGCCAGTGCGTGCAGTAGGATCAAAAACCCATTGCCATTGTTCTTGAGTTCTCAGTAGTTCTCATTGTCTGCTATGTTCAGCAAGTAGTCCTGGTGATTTTAAAGGTCCTTTTTTCCTTGGTGTTATCCATGCCCTCTGGCTCTTTTACTCTATCTTCCTCCTCTTCCATAGGGTTCCCTAAACTCTAAGGGGAAGGATTTGATGGCGACTTCCTATTTAGGACTGAATGTTCCAGTATCTCTCATTCTCTGCTTATTTTCTGGCTGTGGATATCTATTTGTTCCATCTGCTGCAAAGCTAAACTTCTCTGATGATGGCTGAGCAAGGCACTGACTGCAAGGCACTGGTCTACTAGTATAGTAGAATGTCATTAGCAGTCATTTTATTACTATGTCCCTTTACCAGAACAATAGCATTTGGTTTTCCCTGGGTCACTGGCCTTTCTAGTCTCAGGTGCCAAGCCACCAAAGCAGGGATCAAACTCAGATTGTCAGACTTGGCAGCAGGCATCCTTACCTTGCTTCTCAGCCCAACCTTTTCTATTTTCTTGTCTTTATTGCTTTAAAGTGGATCTCACAATTTATCTCAAACTGGGCTCAAGTGTAACAATCCTCCTGCCTCAGCCTCCAGAGTGCTGGGATTATAGGAGTACACTACAATACCTGGTTTTGTTTTTCTTAAAAATAAATGTTAAGAACTCTAGCTCATTTTGAATAATGGTCTTCATCCTTCTAAGACTTAAAGATCTGTTTGGAGTAAGCTTTCTCACAACTGATTTGTCTTTTCCTTAAGCAGTGGCATTTCTGAGGCTCCAGTGGATAACCTAAGCTCTCATCTGTTTTGGATGATTGTAATAACAGCATCTCTAGACTCTTTGAGCTATAGAAATTGTCCAGTTTGCCCCTCAGTCATTCTTTGCTTGACATAAAGAAATTTCATTTTGTTGTAACAGTCCAAGACCTAGGTCTGCTTGCTGTGCAATAGAAGGCAATTCGTTGAAAGGCAAGGTTCTGGCTGCAAGGTGGTGGACCACAGGGCCATTCTGTGGGGATGCTGATTTAGGACTGAGTTACTAGAAGAAGGTTGATTGTACCCTGGTGAAAGCCTTCTTGAAGGTAGAGATTTGTATTCAAATGGCGCGCACACATTTGATCTTGACCACTTAGTCACAAGATGTGGTTTCTAGATCTGCAAATCTTAAGGAGGAGGATCACTATTTCCTCTGTCTATTCTTGTCCTTGTTTACTTTGCCCATGTGCAGCTCCCGATGTATTGCACAATGAACAGGCTAGAGTGGGTAGCTGTCCAGAGGACTTGTTGATGATCAACAAACTTGTGTAAGGAAAGCAAACAGATCACACCTCTTTACTGTGAAAGACAAGCATCTTCGTCTGCAAAATTCATTCAGAAACGGGGCAGAAGATGAGCTGTCAACCCATTTTGTACTACTCATGAGTTTTCTCATGTTTCAAGAGCCATCTGTTAAGGGCCACTCACAACATTTCTTGTTTTTTGTATACTGGGATACACTTAAAGAATTATTCATCAAAAAATTGCAAATCAAAATGACTCTGAGATGCCATCTTACCCTGTAATAATGGCTAAGATCAAAAACACTAATGACAACTTATATGGACAGGTTGTGCAGTGAGGGGAACATGCCTCCACTGCTGGTGGGAGTGTAAGCTTGTACAGTCACTTTGGAAATTGGTGTGGCAATTTCTTAAAAATTAAGAATCAGTATACCTCAAGACCCAGCTATACCAATTTTGGGCATATATCCAAACAATGTGCAATCATCACAAGGACACATGTTCAACTATGTTCATAGTAGTAACGTTATTCATAATAGCTAGAACCAGAAACAACCTAGATGCCCCTCAACCAAAGAATGGCTAAAGAAAATGTGGCACATTTACACAATGGAGTACTATTCAGTTGTAAAAAAAAAACAAAAAAAAAACAATGACATCATGAAATTTGAAGACAAATTAATGTACTAGAAAAAAATCATCCTGAGTGAGATAACTCAGACCCAGAAAGACAAACATGGTATGTACTCACTCATATGTGGATATTAGGTGTAAAGAATAGCAATGCTACAATCCACAGCCCCAGAAAGACTAAGGAAAACGAAGGGTCCAAAGAGGGACACATGGATTTCCCTGGGAGGGGGAAATAGAAGAGATCCCCTGAGAAAACTGGGAGCTAGGAGCATAAGGATGGGGGGAGATGGGAACGTGAGGGGTTGCCTTGGAAGAAGTTGGGGTAGAAAAGAGAGAGAGAGTAATGAAAGAGATGTCTTGATGGAGGGGG
The DNA here is from genome assembly GCF_000317375.1 of Microtus ochrogaster. NCBI lineage: Eukaryota > Metazoa > Chordata > Mammalia > Rodentia > Cricetidae > Microtus > Microtus ochrogaster. The sequence continues at coordinate 52,948,807 of NC_022015.1, read as the reverse complement.
TCAGGAAGAAACCTGGTACCAAGGAAACTCCCAGGAACCCACAAGCATGATTCCAGCTGTTTCTGCAGTATGAAGATCTGCTCTGCTGAAGGAGAGAAGTTGTGAGAAACTATTCTTTAGTCCGTGGACCCCTTCCTGGCATTCATGGTGTTTCTTAGAATGGAACAACACATAAAGGAAAAACCATGGAATGTACAGAAAAAAAAAGTGTCGTACCTTATAAACTGTGGACTTTTCAATTCCTTTAGAGTGTACAACATCCTCAATCCACAAACAAAAATTAAGTCTAAACAGTTTCTGCTATCAGTGGTGAGAGACTGGATAGAGATGGCAATGATGAAGGCTCTCTGGAACCAGAGACCAATCTGTCCAGCCCTTCCCCTGGGGGTTCAGGAAAAGCACCTCATAAAGATCCACCCAAAGGGTTGTCAGGTGACCCAAAGCAGCATGAACCTAAGAGAAATCACAAAGCCACATGGGCACTGGGAGTCTCAACAGTATGTTACTGAATGGCTGGTAGCACATCAGCGAAGACCTCGAGGAGGGAATTACAAAATTACAAATAAGCACAAACACACAGCTTACCAGGACCTGCCTGTGGGATACTTCTAAGGCAGGTCTGAGAGGAAGGTGTGTAACTGTGAGTGCTTGTGTTAAAATGTTAACAATGTATCAAATAAATAACCTACTGTGAACTTCAAGGTCTAGAAAAAAACAGGAGACAAACCCCAAAGCAGTTGATAGAAAGAAATAACAAAGATCAGACCGACTCATCACAGAGCCATAGAAATCAGCGAAATGGAATCTAGAACAATACATAGATCAATCTGAGCCTTCATTCCTAGATAAAGCAAACAAGGATTGCAAGTCCCTGACCAATATGAACAAAAGAGACAAAGGGCCAATCTGTAAAGTTTGATATGAAAAGGGAGATGTCACAACAGGTTCCCACAAAATTCAGAGGGCCACTAGGGAGGAATATGTTAAAAGCTCATACTTTAAAAACCTGGAAAATAAAAGACAAAAATGAATATTCGAAGACTCTTAAAACTTCTTTAAGATTTCATCACAATGAAATCTCACAGTCACAGTGACCATCATTAAGAAAACAAATACTGGCCCAAAGGTGAGGAAAGAGATGTACACACTCTCATCAGGGTGTCAACTAGTCTAACCGCTCTAGACATCAGTCTGGAGGTCCTCCAAAGGCTAGGGACAGAGATGACCTATGCACCCAGCTACACCACGCCTGGATTCTAAGCCAGCATCCCAGAGGGGCACTTACATATCCATGCGTGTGTGTGTGTGTGTGTGTGTGTGTGTGTGTGTGTGTGTGTGTGTGTAGGATAAAGGTAGAAAAGGGACTATGGAAAAGGAAGAAGAGCAAACGGGGAGCGGCAGGAAAACTGAAGTGGAGGATGGAACAGGAAAGCAGAAGGTGGGATTATGGAAGGGGGTCGGAAGGGAACCAGGAAGACAAGAGAGGTGAATAGGAGAGGCAGTAACGAGAATACCACATAGGAATTTGTGCATGAAAATGTGACAATGTAACATGTCATTGTGTGCTGACCAAAAAATAAAATGAAATGAAAATAAACCCGGTATTTAGAATATTTTGTCGAGTTACAAGTCATGGTGAGAATGTATGTTTATTGTTATAACAGTCCAATTACTTATGGCAGCAGGCAGCAGAATTTCCACCATTAGATGCTTGACAATTGTGCAATCCTTCCCCAGTTGTGGTTGAGAGCTTATTTTAGCTACGAGCCACAGCCACCGATCTCTGCTGAGACGTGTGGGCAAGCGAGGCCCCATCTGGGTCCCTTGCTGTAGGGCAACAGAGTGTGCAAACCCATGAATTTATTGGGAGCACATGGGCAGCGGGGCCTCTTGGCTGAGAGCTGATGCTCAGCACTGACTCAGCAGGACCCAAAACCGAAACACAGGCTTGTGACTTCCACCCTCCGAGCTCCAGCCGGTGTTGCTTTCTATCTCTTGTCTTGTGGTCCTGAGTCAGAATGCTGCAAACTGTCTTCGTCTATATGCTGGAAGACTTTGGGTGATGATTGCAGACAGATACTGTTTTGAAGTGTGGGGAGTATTTGAACACTAGAAGTCGTGAGAAAATGCAAGGCAAATTAATTAGCATTCCAAATTCTTCCTGCTGAGGACCTGGACTATAATAAACATTTACTGATCATTAATCATTTATTAATAGTGTCAAAAATTATTTCTTTTTAAATTTAGCTTTTTATGTGTATGCATGTTTTGCCTGTATTCATGTATTATGTGTCTATGTGTATATGTATGTATGGTAAGGAGAAGGCATTGAGTCCCCTGGAACTGTAGTTACAGATGGGTGGTGTGTCACTATGTGTGTGCTGGGAACTGAACACGGGTCCTCTGCAAGAGCAGCAAGTGATCTTAATTCTTAGCCCATCTCTCTAGCCCCCAAATGTTTACTTTCTTGCTTCTCTTGTTTCAATTTGTTTTCCCTAAGCTGCCTATAAAATTACTATAGTGTTTGTAATAGTTCAACATAGCAGATGAAGAATGCTTGGGAATATTTTAATAATTCCCGTTGTGTTTGCGTGCATGCAGATGCAGTCATAACATGAAAATAATGTCGTGCACCCTTTACCTCATCAATGAGATAGGTGCTGAGTCCTAGAATTATGAGTAAGTTAGGGTTACAAATATTTCTATATGTACTAAGACAATGAATTTATATAAAGACAAATTGTTATAATTCCAGAATCATTTCAACACTTTAATATTTTATATTGACAAGCTATACGTATACTGACTTAATCTTCATATATAATTTTAATATCTCTGAAAAACAAAACTTCAGAAACAACATGAAAAATATTTCAAATTTAAAGTTTATTTTTAATAATTAATAACATATATCCAGGTCTGTATAATTAAATGTTGGGTTAATATTTTTAAATAATTTATAGTGGGTATAGATTGAGACCATGAAAAATACAGAAAATAAGAAAATGTAGTCTGTGTGTGTACACATTTATGTATGTATGTGTGTATGTGTGTGTGTGTTGCTGGGGGCTGAGCAAATCTGTCAAGGCAGGAGTATTTGTCAAGGAGAATTGCCCTGATTTGTGACTGAACCTGACAGAAACAATTTCAAAAAAAGTACTTGATTGGGGTTCCCAGTTTCAGAGGCATCCATCTTTGGCCAGCTCAGCCATTTCTAGTGCCAGGCCGAAGCAGATCATTATAACATGGTAGAGCTATGTGCTGGAGAGAGGGAGAGGGGCAAGGAAGGAGGGATAGAGGGAGGGAGAGAAAGAGAGGAGACAAGGTTTGTTTTTCCTAGACATGCCCCAGTGTCTGGTTGTGCACCTCCTCAGCCAGGTGCCACCTCCCAAGAATACTATGACGTTACATCATGCTATGAACCCACCAAGGGATTGATCTATTCAGGTCAGAGTCCTCGGGAACAAACCAGGTCTCAGCAATTGGGTTTACCAGATAGGGACCAAGGCGCTAACGTATAAGCCTTTGGGGGATGTACTTTAGATACAAACCATAACTGTTTCTGTCTAACTGTGTGTGTTCTCATATTGGGCAGACAAAGTGAGGACTATAGGAAGACTGATTTGAGAATGTTTATTTCCTGGACTGCTAATTATTCCTCTGCAAGAGGGATTCCTGTGACAGAGACTGAAGGCAAGGAGGCTTGACTTTGAGACAAGACTCTAGCCAACAAAAGAGATCGGCTCAAGCAGAGTCACTAAAGCAGACATCAATCCCTAGGTGAATGTCAGAGTCTTTAATGGGGCCGGTTGGATTATGTGTGTATGTGTGTGTGTGGGGGGGGGGGTCAGGTATGATTCACCTGTCCTATTTCCTGCCCAAAGGCCTCAAGACTACACCCACAACAAGTGGTGTGCACCACAACTACACCGCAGAGCTGCCTGTAGCCACTCCTAGCATGTCTCCTACACAAGCCAGACTGATTCAGGCTGAGCTAGTGGGAAACATCATTGACTCCTTCTCAACAGGGTAGGAGACAAAAAAAAATAATCAAGATATTTTTATCTGTTCCATGTGATTAAGAATAGTCTCCGCCGTGCTGTTTCATAAACAGTTTAGTCATAAGCACCTCGCTAGGCATGTCTCCCAAGGCAAAATTTATGGTCTGCCTGTGATCGGTTTTGCGGGGTTACTTTGGCTGAGTCAAGATTTATGTGGTGTTGTCTTCATGCCAATCGCTGAACTAGGCACTGGGCGAACTTTAGGAAGGAGACACTGGCTATGGGTTTTTAATGGACTGCTTCAGCTGTGTGAGGAAATTGTGTCTGTGAAAAACAGCCACGGACACAAATCAGAGAAGCCGAAAAGGAGCCGGGGTCATTGATTTAGCTAGAAGAGAGTGCATCTCTCTTACCTAAGCCATCATCCCAGTGAACCTCCAGTTGATTACTGCCTGCTCCACAGTGAAATGTTGCTGCCGGTTACAAATGAGCCAAGGAGCCGGGACTGTAGGAAGGATGAACTCTTGCTCCCTCCCCCATCCTCTAGGCGAATGATTGCAACCTCGGCTGCCCAGGACCAACACTAGGACAGCTCTTAACAATATTGTTGCCCGAATCCACTCAAGCCCAGTAAGTGACATTGTCTTGGACACAGAACGCAGGCACGTCCCAGTTGTTAAAGCTTCCCAGATGATTGCAATGTGTCGCCAGGGCTGGCATTTGCTAAGCTGGCTAGCAAGAAATTGGTTGCATAGTAATTGCCCAGCAAACATCCGATAAAACAAATGTGGAGCGAGTTATTTTTGCAGGTGCCACTCGGAGAGAAAAGCAATGCGGAGAGAGCTGCGCCCTCACAATGGCTGAGCTGCAGATGGAACCATTTGTCTAACAGCGCGGCTGCACTGCTGTGAAATGGTGCATGTTTAGAACAGGGTGGTGGGCGGTTTCCATCTCTGTTGGGGAGCAGTGGGGCAGCACTGTGGCTAAGGCTTCCTTTTCCAGTTTCAGGTCCAGGGTTGTGATGAAATCACCAGTGTTTTAAAGCTGTGCTCATTGCTGCCATTAGCAGAACAAATAGCCTCTGTTCAGATTCTCTTTTGTCTAAGATGCAGCTTCCTTTGGTACCTGGGGGAAAGCGTGACTGCTAGGCCCTGGTAAAGGAATAAGAACGGCTGTTCTCAGTAGACTAAATGCACTCTAGATCACTCCGTGTTTTAGCTTTACATTCTTTGCCAAAATATGGGTCTGGAGTTAAGGTTAAAATATAAACAAGTTGCCTGGTAGTGGTGGCGCATGCCTTTAATCTCAGCACTCAGAAGACAGAGGCAGGGGATCTTTGTGAGTTTGGGGTCAGTCTGGTCTACAAAGAGAGTTCCAGGATAGCCAGGGCTACACAGAGAAACCCTGTCTTGGAAAACTAGTGTGTGTGTGTGTGTGTGTGTGTGTGTGTGCGCGCGCGCGCACGTGCACGCGCATGTGCGCATGTGTATGTGTGTGTGTAAATAGATTTACACAAGTTAGATAAGCTGCCTTATGAAAATATTTACAACGAATTTTAAAAAAAGGTGGATAGATAAATGAATAACCAAATAATGACTTAAACCCCCGTGGCCGCGCCATTGTCTCTGTAATAACAAACATACAAGGTGAAGCCTAGTACACGAGTGACAGAATCACAGAGACTAACACCAAGGTTCCGGGGACAGGCGAGAAGGCCAAACAGTGTGGGGAAGGGCTGGAGTCACTGAAAAGACGCCCCGAGGGACGATATGTAAAGTGCTGATTGTGAGCCCTAAGTTTCCATAGAGACCCTGGAATGTCACAGATGCAAAGAATGTGCGACTGAGGAAAACTGCAGACCACCAGTGGAACTGGCCCTAGAGAAAGGCCACATGTGACACAGAAGGCTGACCTATAGAGGCAGGGTTACACAAACGTTGTAGAGACAGATGATGCCCCTGTGTTTCCCAGATGCTGGGTGAGGAGCTAGAAGGTTTGGTGTTCATCTCGCCGAGTTTCAGCCTTGCTTGGTGCAGAGTTCCCTTCCTATTTTTCTCTTCCTTTGGGAGTGGAGTGTTGATGTCACTGTGTATTGGAAATATGTAACTTTAAAAGGATTTCACGGAGGCTCACAGTGAAGAGATTGCGTAAAAATTTTTGTCTCTTCAATGGGGATGTTCTATCGGGAATTCACCAAGGCCAGCTGGCCTGGGTCTGAAAAAGCATGGGATAAAACCGGACTCGCTGAACATAGCGGACAATGAGGACTGCTGAGAACTCAAGAACAATGGTAATGGGTTTTTGATCCTGCTGCACGTACTGGCTTTGGGGGAGCCTAGGCAGTTTGGATGCTCACCTTACTAGACCTGGATGGAGGTAGGTGGTCCTTGGACTTCCCACAGGGCAGGGAACCCTGATTGCTCTTCAGGCTGACCAGGGAGGGGGACTTGATCGGGGGAGGGGGAGGGAAATGGGAGGCGGTGGCGGGGAGGAGGCAGAAATCTTTAATAAATGAATTTAAAAAAAGAAAATAATTTTGGTCTCTTGAACAATGTCAGAACTGTTAAGAATTTGAAACTGAGTGTATTTTCTTTATGAGGAAGCCATGAGACCGTGAAGGCCAGAAGGTAGAGCGTTATGGCTTGAGTGTGAAGTGTCTCCCGTGAGCTCCCGTGTTTGAATACTTGGTTCCCAGATGATGACTCTGTTTGTAGAGGTTATGAAACCTTTTGAACATGGTGCTCTACTGATAGATGGTGATGACTAGTAGTGGGCCTTGGGGATTATAGCCAGGCCCACTTCTGGCCCGAGGACTCTACTTCCTGATCAGTGCTATGTGAGAAACCACTACTGCAGCTCCCTCCATGCAAGCTCCCTTCATGCAAGCTCCCTCCATGCAAGCTCCCTCCATGCAAGCTCCCTCCATGCAAGCTCCCTCCATGCAAGCTCCCTCCATGCAAGCTCCTACAACCTCAAAGCCGCCCAGTCTAGCTGCCATGCAGTTCCGGGCATAATTGTGTGAACCCTCTGACATTACCATGCTTCTTAGTCTCTCTTGTTATGTGTTTAAAACTCCCAAGGCTCAAAAATTGTGGCTTTTCCATACAATATGTGATCACCGCCATTTTGACTGAGATCAGGTGACATTACCTCCATCTTAACTGAGAACCAGGTCACCAAGTCCCGCCATCTTTACTGAGGTATACCCTGCCTGGTCCCCCAGTTTACTTATGTTTTTGTCTCTAAATTCCTCTTGTTGACTCTATTAAGTGTGTTTTTTTGTGCAGTGGCATGTCTTTGGTAGGACCCACGAAGAGTATCCACTTGGCCCAATTCCTGCTTACTATGTGTATGTGCACACAGGTAACTTAAATGCACCTATGTTTAACTGTTAAATGTTATAATTGTCTGTTCATTGTCTCTCATTCCAGACTACAAAGTAATAAGCCTCATGTTTTAAAATAAGTATCTTAATCCAATCCTACTTTAAAATATATTAAGCTGTTTTCTACTATTGTCAGTTCTGCCATTAACCTTCTATTGCAAGCAGTTTTCTTCTTCTTTCTTTTTACAAGTGTAAATCTTACCTGTTAAGTTGAAAGCCAGTAGAGTCAAGCCCAGATCGAACTTTCCATGCAGATTCTATACTGTAGTTATACCTGATAAACAGTTCTCAACTGCTCAGAGATCTGGGAAATATGGCATTTAAACATTTAATTATTTAAAAAAACTTTTCAAAACAAAGAGACAGGTTGGCTCCTAGAAGCAGCACTCTATTTCCTCCAAGAAATAGAAGTGACAAATGGGCATAGAACAATGCCCATCCACAATTCATTTCAACTGCCAAGCACTGAACACTGGGGAAAACTGCCTTTCATCTAAACTAAAGATCTCCAGAGAGTAGACAGAATCTCTGGAATTGACAGCCTAGCTTCTCAGGTTAAAGTAGGCTTGTCTTCCTACAGATTTCTTAGCCTACAGGATCTTCTGGAGCCTGGCAGGCCCTGCGTTAAACAGCAAAAGAAAAATACAACCTCAGTGACCATGGAGGAACCTGAGGAGTAGCTCTAGGTGCCAACCAAGTAAGTCTCTGTCATTTTTTAATCAATAACTCAAATAAAATGTTATCCTTCTCAAAGATCTCTGATTCAGTTTGACAGTGGAGAGGATTTGTCATTTAAAAGGACAGCCTTGTCAAAGAAATTTCAAAAAGTGCAAGTTAACAAAATTCTCTCTCATGCTGCCTTTCATAGTCTTAAAGATACTTTTCATTATGCAAAAATATCTGTCACAGTCATTCTGATACAAATATGCTACTGTTTAAAACTTATGTTTTCACAAACCCAAAAAATTCTTTTGAGTTTCAAGGAGCCAAATTAAAGGATCCACCTTAAACAGGTCAGATATGCCTCTCAATTCCCTGGTCC
>NC_022015.1:52928096-52939347 GCF_000317375.1 Microtus ochrogaster | reverse complement strand
TTGGACAGTGTGCCAATTCTTAAACTGTGTATTCCTTGAGAAAGCCATTGGCTAGTCTTAGCCTAGCAAGAACCAATCCCATTTAATTTTTTTTTCTTCTCCCTCTTAGTTTAGGGGAGGAGAGAAGCCAGAGGGCAGAAGACAGTAGCAAACTCTGCTTATTTCGTGGCTGTGTTTAAGGCAATTGCCACCGGTTTCCACTGGGAAGGAAGCAGGTTCTCTGTTAGCTACAGACGACTTGTGAGCAAATTTTATAGAAATTTTGGAACAAACTGAAACCTCAATTCTGTTACTTTATCTGAAAACCTTTACCTCCTACAATCTCCTCTTCCTCTGTGGCCCATCAGACCAGACAGGAACAAAGTGCCTCATTCATTATATAGCCAGGTATCTTCAGTTACATCCCATAATTTCCATGGCACATCATTTTAATCACCATCAGGGCTTCAGTTGACATACCCCGAGCATGACCTTGCTCGTGGGAAATCGGAAGCGGAAGTAATCTGAATCACTCTCTTCAACACTGTTTCTGACATGGAGAAAATTCCTGTCCCAAGCTTCCAAGCTGAGTCTCCATGTATCTTCAGCCAGATGAAATGAGTGCCATACTAGCAGCCAGGAGCCCTGGGGAAGGCAAAAACCTGTAGGCTCTGGAGCAAAGCCACGAACCACTTGGGACTGAGAAGATACAGGGTAAAGGATTCTTAGCCCCAGATGACTCTAAATTCCAGCTCTACTCATTCCTAGCTGGTGTTCTTGGGAAAGTCTCTCCCCGCCCCAGCTTCACTGTCTCTGCCAGCTGCTCTGAATCTTGTTTAGAGGTGTTGGCTTCTGTATTCTGGCATACTTCTGCATCCACCTGGTATAATTTTCTGGAACTGTGGCCCTGAGAGTGGTTAGACACCATTATCTTGTGCCCTTCCCATATGATAAAATCACAGCCTTAGCCAGAGGCTAGCTATGGACTGCAGCCAGCTGGCTGGTGGTGGAGAGCTTGGCAGGATGCTTCCCTGAGCCTGGGTTACCTCCTGTGGAAGCGGACAAGGTCATGGTGTCTCCTTTCTGGGGTGCTAACGAGAATCAAGATAAAGATAAACTGTTTCCCTGAAGCACTCGCTATAGTAGTGATATTTTAACTGCACATAGGTGAGCCCTTACTGATGTCAGGACCCTGATTTTGAGGCAGGGTAAAAAGACAGGGAATGTTACAGGGACATGGAAGGCACTTTGGGGCATGCCTGGGGAAGGAAAATGGCCCATTATTTCTGGGCCTGGCTTGCCTGTCCAGCTGATGGTGTCAGGAAACTGATAAACCTTGTCTACTGAGGAGCCCATGTTCATCTGCAGATATCTCTAGGAACAACGCTGGCTTCAGCAAGTAAACTGTTACAGTCTGAGGATTTCCCTCTCTTTGCTAAACCTAAAGTGTCCTTCATAAATTTACTTTACGACTTTACTTATTAAAGAAAATTCTTTAACTGTCAACTATTATAAACTACACTTTGGGGCCAGTGTCAAAATGAAAGAGAGGCTTCTTAACAAACTTTACAGGTGTAACTTGAGGACACCAAACTGTCTGCATCCTTTGTAAAGAAGCCCAACTGCCACTCTCCCTTGAGAAGTCCACCCCACACCTGGGTGTGTCTCTTAATTCCTTCCCGGGGGAGGTGGGTGTCGCTGTATGTATTAAATATATCTATCGATAAGCTAGCATGTTTTCTGTTTTTATGTATTGAGTTATTTTCAATAAGAAAAAAGAGAGAAAGAAACATACAATAAAGGTAGTATCATAAATTCTTCTCTAACGCGTAAAAGCTAAATTGATTTTGCAACTTTATCAAAACGTTATTCCATTTGCTTATTGTTTGCTCTTTCAAATAATTCTTAGACGCTTAAATTCTGATAAAAAGCAAAAATCCATTGATGTTTCAGTTCTATTAAACATCGTATTTATAATCAGATTTCCAGTCTTGTGTCTTTCATTCATGACTCCCATATCAGCTCTTGGGATCTTTTGTTTCTGTCTTAAACAAGCAAATGAATGAACTCAACAGCTCCATCCTCTTCTTGAGTTCTCGGGAGCTGCAGCCGACCGGAAGCTGCAAATAGACTCCAGCCTTAACCAAGCTGAACACCCAGGGTGGTTTCCTCTGTCTCAAGCCATGACCTTCTGTGTTTTTTTCCCCACCCCTACCTTTAATAGCAGCCAGGTTGCTCAGGCTGCAAAAAGTGATGGAGTAGCACAAGGTCCTTTTTGTCCTGTTCTGAGGACCAAATCAGTCACCTGACAGCCCTCATTCTAGAGATACAAAAGAACTCTTCTCTTGGTGAGGAAGGAGCCTCGGCAAGTAAGAAAGTCTGTTTTGTTTCTCTGTCTCTGTCTGTCTGTGTGTGTGTGTGTGTGTGTGTCATGTGTGTGTGTCCGAATTTTCAAGTTCTTTCCATGGCCACAGTTTGCCTCCCAGAGCTGGAGGCTGCCGGCTTGTGTCTGTGGTTGGGTTGGTTGGTGAGCTGGCTCCAGCCATGCTTCAGAATTTCCGTTGGCCTCTAACGGCCAAGTTCTTTCAGTGTGTCCTCAGCTGCTTCAATCCCAGCCAGGCTGTGTGCCTAGCAAAGGCCTCTCAGTGATTTCTTTTTCATGAAAAGTTTTAATAGTGTGATTTTTTTTTCCCTTCAAAAACCAATCCCGTGATGTTTGGCAGTCAGGAGCATCAGACTGGCTCTAGAGTAAAGACATTTCCTAACAGTAAATACAGCCCGTGGGGAGAGGAGACTGCTAACGCTGAATGCACTACTGTGCCGCTCAGCCGTGCATTAAGAGTTCAGGAAGCATGAGAGTTTTCGTTAGTTCTAAAAAGATTTGGATTTATTTTTTAAATGCATGCCATACAAACTCAATAAATGGTCAGACATAGATAGGCCAGAACACAAAAAAAAGAGGGAAAGGAAGCACATATACCACATGGATGCGTTGTCTGGGCATGGATGCATTGTCTGGGCATGGATGCATTGTCTGAGCATGGATGCATTGTCAGTGAGCTTGTGAGTGTAAAACTCTACTGTTCTTGGAGCGCGCGCGCACGTGTGTGTGTGTGTGTGTGTGTGTGTGTGTGTTTTCCTGTGCACACAGTGACCACAGGTCAATGGCAGTGTCTTCCTCTACTGTTTTCTACATTGACAGGGTCTCTCCCCTGAATCAGTGCTCAGGGATTGGCTGCAGTGACTGCCCAGCAAGCTTAGAGTATGGCTTGTCTCTACCCTCCACCCCACTGCTAGCACTGGATAACAGACACACGTTCCCACTCCCTGCCTCTTTTTATTCTTATGTGGCTTCTGGGGATCTGAACTCAGGGCCTCAGGCTTGCACAGCAAGCACTTTACCCACGGAGTCATGTCTCTAGCACTGCCAGTGATTTAAAAGAAAAAGTCTATGAACATATATCATTTTCATGACGTCATTGTGACATTTCCGCACAAGAACTGCATTTTTGCCTCCCTCCCTCTCCCCACTTGCCCATATGCCAACAATTACACACCTTTCCAATTTATGTATTTTTTTAAAAAAATGATACTGCATATGATAGGAAACATGTGGCAGCTGTTTCTCTGAATCTGGTTGGTTTCACTTAATATGATGCACTTTAGTTCTGTCTCTATTCCTGCAAATGATGTCATTTCATTCCGTTGCATTATACTCTGCGGTGTATATATGCCACGTTTTCATTTTAAAAATATTTGTTACTGTTAGAAGTGGTAGTATTAATAGTATATCTGTGGTGTGTGTGTGTGTGTGTGTGTGTGTGTGTGTGTGTGTGTGACATCCATGTGTACCCAAATGCATGCCATACACTGCTTGTGGGAACCAGAGGGTAACTTTGGGGAGCTCTCATCTTCCACCATGAGTTTCAAGGATGGAACTCAGATCACCAGACTCAGCAAGCGCCCTTAGCCACTGCACCACCTCATTGAGTTTGGACCTGATACCTTCTCCCACAGGATGACATCAGGATGACTCTGTAACCGGGTTATGTGAATAGCACAGCAATGCATACCAGTGTGCAGGTACAATAGTTCAGCTTTATGTTTTTGGGGTTCCTTCCCACTCATTTCCAGGGCTGTCTCATCGTCATAGGCACCCAAACTAACACTGCTTCCCTCCTCATGCCAAGTGGGAACTCTGTTTCTTCTGTAAGGAGAACCATTATCATAAGTCTCAAGGAACTAGCTTAACCTGAACCGATGGATGCCTCAGGACCTTTGTCAGCTGCTTAGACCCTGATGAAAACAGTGCTGCGGTGTTGATTTCCTCATAAACAAAATAAAGCCATACTCTCCCTTCCCTGTACACAAACATAGTTTGAGCAGCCCCTGCTGTACCTTAACAACCCCAGAGAATGTGGTAGAACCAAAGCCATGCTGACCACTGAGTGGTGTGATATTAGCTCATGTGGGAAGATCTGCACTTTCCAAAGGGTTGCTGAGGTGACTGTATCCTCCTAGTCCCTGAGGAATTCTGGAAGTCCTCACAGATTGTAATTGATGCATTACATCATTTTACCTTCCTGTCACCAACTAGGACATGCAATGTCCCATGAAGGCTGCCTCGTCCTTCCATAAACACACGTGCAGCAGATGCTGAGCACTGAGGGTGAAGGTAGTATGAAGACCAAATTCAGAGGGCCATCATGATTTTTCTCACGTAGTCCTTCAGTGGTTCTAAGAGTTAAAGTTACTGTATCTCCATGTTACAGAGGAAGAAGAAACAGTGATTCAAAGACTTGCCTCTTGAAAGGAACTCAGAGGTAGAGAGATTTCAGCTCCATCCTCTCTAGAGCCGTGGTTCTCACCTTAATACAGTTCCTCATGTTGGGGTGACCCCCCCAGCCAGAAAATTATTTTTGCTGCTACTTCATAGCTGTAATTCTTTTACTGTTATGAATCTTAATGTCAATTTCTGATATGCAGGATATCTAATATGTGTTCCTTGTGAAAGGGTCATTGAATCCCCAAAGGCGTCACGACCCCCAGGTTGAGAACTGCTGCTCTAATGGTTATACTAAGATAAATGTTTTAAAGGGCTAGACTGGGAGTTGGGAAACACTAAGTATGTCAAGAGTTCTGTTACATTGTCATTGCTGCAATGCTTTGGTCTGACTTCATTATCATGGTTCATAGCCCAGGACTGAAGCCTCTGTGGGTTAAACTGGACAAACCAGCTGTGGTGCCTCCTAGGAGCAAGCATAGCGGGGCATGTCTTTATTTCTCAAGATCAGATGTCATTTAAAGAGTAAGCAATATCTCAAGCCAGAGTATGGATGGCCCTGTATTAATTTTTTGGGACCCACCAGACAGGAAACCAGAAGCAATTATCTTTGCTTCTAATTTCTTCTAAGTGTTTATTCTTTCTCAAGGCAAAGGACAGTACACAACTTTGTGCTAATTTACTCTGAACTCAGCAGATTCTCAAGTGGCTTGACAGCTTTTCTACTCCTGTAGGGGGAATAATGAAACCATTACACTCATCTAATGTTCGTCTTTGTTGCAACCTTTCGATAACTAAGGCCCCACTCTGAAAGAGCTATGTTTTCACTTTTGATAGTCTTCACTTATCTCTTTTCCAAGCGTGTCCCAAATAGGTTGGCTACAAATGTCTCTGCTAATGAGATGGCCTGGAAATAGCACCACTGTGGTTCTAGGCAATAATAGTCAATTTCATTGTGTTGTTTGAGTCCCACTTTTGCTGAGATAGTAAATCTCATAACAGCCTTGGGTGGAAATATGCGGGGAAGTTTTTAAATAAAATTAACATATTTGAATGTATCCGCTAGCTATCTTGACGTTGTAATTCTAACTTAGTCCCGGGCTACCTTAAGTACACAAACTAATTTCAAACCATTATAGGAGCTCTTGTGACCTCAGAGGACTAATAAACTAAAAGAAGCCACAGTCCCTTTAGTTTGAAGAAGACATAACCATGACAGTCTGAGTAAATCCTCCCTTTCTGTAATTTGGTTACAACTGAACTTGAATGTGCAGTGTCTAGAATGAGCACTCATACTGTACAAATGATTTCATGAAATCAAATTCGTACTGATTTGTCCTAATGACATTATATTTTTTTTGTTGTTTCTTAAATGATTCATGCTGAATTATTCAACTCCTGATGAGTTCGTAAATTTTACTTATGTTGGCTTTGACAGTGGGTGGGCAGGTTGGTTTTTATGACAGGGATATGCTTACATTCACAATAGCATATACAATTAGACTAAATGCACGAGAAGTTTGTTTGGAAGAAATAGACCTTGCAGATTGTTCGGTATTCTCAATTTATCCAACTGTGCCTTCATGATAGAATCTAACTTGCTTCTCTACCATCCACACTTCCTGAAGCTAACTCCAGGGCTGAAATATTAAATCTCACTATCATTGAGTATGCATGTTACCCGTTGGCAGTTATTCTCTGAGACTTACAGTCAAAGGAGACATATACCTTCAAATAGAGGACTGGCCATTGCACGAGCAGAGGGAGCATGTGACGTGAGTGACCTGATATGCACCCATGCAATGTGGCATGAAGGTTGCAGCATCCTCTAGGGACCACTGGCAGCATTATCCTTATTTTAAGTATATGGAGGGAGACATTCTAGCACTCCTTGGTTCATGCCAGTCAGACTCTCACTTCTTTAAATCCTTCATGATACTCAGATCAAGGGAACCCTGGGAAATAGTTAGATCAAGGGCTTTAGTCATTATATCCATTTCCAGTTTCCTTCTCTTATGTTATTGCTATAGCTAAGACTTCAAGCACTGTGTTGAATATTCCTTAACTTAATGGAACTGCTGTGAGATTTTTCTCTATTTTGACATAATATTGACTAAAGGTTTGTTGTATCTAGCCTTTGGCATTGAGATATGATCTTTCTCATCCTAGTCTCTTTGGGGTTTTACCATGAAGAGGTACTGAATTTTGTCCTTTTCAATGTCTGCCTAGATGATCCTCAACTTTATTTATGTGACTGTGCCACCTTCACTGATTTTCGTGTGTTGAACCAGTCCCACAATTTTTTTGGAACAAAGTTCGTTGGATATTAGCTAATTATCTTTTTGACATGATCTTCAATTTCATTCTAATGTGCTATAGTGAGGCCTTTCATATCTATGTCCATTAGGGAGATATTATATGACTTTTTTGGTTATCTGTCTGAGTTTTGATATCCTGGAGATACTGCTTCATAAAAATTTGATGTTTCTTCATTTCCTATTTTATGGAATGATACTAAAAGGATTAGTGTCAGGTGTTCAAAGCTCTGGTAGAATTCTGCAGTGAATTCATCTGAACATGGATTTTCTTAATTAAAAGATTGTTTTTATTATTATTCTTTCAATTTCACTGCTTGTCATAGATCTGTTGAAGCTATTTCTTTCATCTTGGTTTAATCTCAATGTGTCATGTGCATCTATTCATATTGGTTAGGTTTTCTAATTTAGTAGAATATAACATTTTAAGGTGTGCTTTTGTGAATTCTAAATTTTATTAGTTGTATGGTTCTCTTTTCATCTATAGTTTTAATCTTCTCTCCTTCTATTGGTTACTTTGACTGGGAGCTTCTTGATCTTGTTTGGCTTTCCAAAGAATCAACTCTTTGCTTCATTGATTCTTTTTAAAAAAAAAATTACTTGTATCTCATTACTTTCTACTCTGTTCTTTTTTTAAAAAAAGTTGTTTAGCCGGGCAGTGGTGGCGCACGCCTTTAATCCCAGCACTTGGGAGGCAGAGGCAGGCGGATCTCTGTGAGTTCGAGACCAGCCTGGTCTACAGAGCTAGTTCCAGGACTGCGGCGAACTTTCTGACCAGCAGGAAAGAACAGCCACCAGACAAGGATTCTTCTCAAATCACACTTTATTGGAGCCTCTTGGTTGTAGGGAGAGCAGAAAGCAAGGGGCCAGGAGCCCTGAACTATAGCTGCTTATATAGGGAGTCTGCCTAGCAACTTTTGATACTTTGATACTTTAACTGCCTTTCTGGAGACCCACCGGCAGGAAAGAAAGCAGGGGAACATCCCTGTCAATTACAGATGTTCCCCTGCCGGTCAGGGGAAGTGTGGGCAGCTAGATCACAACAACTCACCCTGTTTTCCAGTGGAAGAACTGCAACCCTAATATGGAGTTGTCTATCAAGTGAGGCTGGGGCCAAATGCCATCTTGCAATGGCAGCTATTCAAATCTGCTCCCAGCACAGGACAGGCTCCAAAGCCACAGAGAAACCCTGTCTCGAAAAACCAAAAAAAAAAAAAGTTTTTATGTGTGCATGTGTTAGTGATCATCTGCTATGTCTGTGTGCTTGTGCCACTCAGATCGATCCCCTGGAACTGGAGTTACAGACAGTTGTGAGCTGCATGTGGGTACTCAGAAGGGAACCTGGATTCAATAGAGAAGCCAGTTCTCTTTACCACTGAGCCATCTCTTCGGCCCCACTTGCCCTGTTCTTAGCTGATCCCTTTTGTCTACTGCTTTGGAGTTTGGTTTGCTTTTGTTTTCCCAAAGCTTCAAGTATTTGTTTGTGACCTCTCTGATTTTTGTTTTAATGTAGGAACTTATTGTAAACTTCCCTATAGGACAATTCCATTGTTTCCCACAGGCATGGCTATGTTGTACTTAATTTTCATTTAAGTCTATGAATTTTCTTATTGATTTTGTCAATGAATCACTAGTCATTCAATACATTATTGTTTGATCTCTATGAATTTGTATATTTTTTATTATTTTTATTTTATTATAGTCAGGTAGGATGCAAGAAGTTATTTCAATATATTTGTTAAGATTTGCTGTGTGACCTGACATATAATCTATTTTAGAAAAAACTCCATGGACTGATGAGAAGAATATATATTCTGCACTATGCAGATAGAATGTTCTGTAGTTGTCTGTTAGGTCCTTTTGATCTATGGTATCATCTACCCCCTATGTTTCTCTGTTTATTTTTTGTTGTGTTGGTCTCTATTTGTGACAGTGGGATTTGAAGACACTATTATTGTAGTGGCATCGATTTGTGACTTTGTATCTGGTAGCATTTGTTTTATGTAACCGGTTAAGCCTGTGCTCAGTGCACAGATGTTTAGAATTTAATGTCTTCTAGATGAAGAGTCCCCTTAATCAATATGAAGTGCTCTCTATCTCTTTCAACTAATTTAGCAGTACTTTCTGCCTGTGTTATCCTGGGTCTGTTTATCTTTTTTTTTAATCTCTCCAGTATCCACTGCATATCTGATATGATGGTCATAAATCCCTTAACCCTGCTTTTGTCATGGAAAGTTTTCTTTTCTTTTGTGATTGTAGATAGTTTTGCTGCACATTTATCTAGGTGGTATTTCTGATCATGAGTTATGTCTTTCCATACCCTTCTGGGTTTTGTTTGTTTCTCCTGAGAAACTGTTATTCTCATGCTCCTGCCTTTCTATGTGACTTGTTTGCTGCCCCTTTCAACACACTTTCTTTGTCCTGCATAGTTAGTGTTTTAAGTAGATTGTGATGTACGAAATTTCTTCTCTGACCCTGTCTGTTTAGTAGTGTGTCTAGATAAGCATCTCTTTTTCTATATTTGGAGAAAACACTGCTATGGCTGTGTCAACATTGTTTTCTATGACTTTGATATAGAATTCTCCCTTGTCTGTGGCCATAATTTGTAGATTTGGACTTTTTATGGTGTCCACAAGGTCTCTCATGTTGCTTTCTATATATTTTAAATAATTTATGTTGGTCATTTACTGAGTGTTCTGATTCTTCCACTGTAGACACAGACTACACTTTTGTTTGAGAGCCACCCAGACCTAAATAATCATATAAAACTATATTAATTACAACGCTGTTTGGTCAACGGTTCAGGCGTATTCGTACCTACCTTTTACATCTTAAATTAACCCATTTCTATTATTTTATATGTTACCACAAGGCTCGTGGTTTGTTACCTCACATCTTGCATGTTTGTAGTAGTAGACTGTTCAGTCATTTCCACCTGCCCAGACCTGAATAATCACAAATATAAAACTATATTAATTACAACGCTGTTTGGTCAACGGTTCAGGCGTATTCGTACCTAGCTTTTACATCTTAAATTAACCCATTTCTATTATTTTATATGTTACCACAAGGCTCGTGGTTTGTTACCTCACATCTTGCTTCTTGGGAGGCTACATGGCGTCTCCTTGACTCTGTCTACTTTCTATATCTCCATTCGGATTTTCTGCCTGTCTTTACTCTGCTAAGCCATTGGCCAAAATAGCTTCGTCCATCAACCAATAAAAGCAACACATGCATAGAAGGACATCCCACATCATTCCACCTTATCTTCGAGCCCCAGTACTCCATCCTCTCTATGCTCCATTCTATGAGTCGGTGTCCACTGAGCATTGGACTTATTTAGGTTTAGTTTATAGCATTTTAATTTGGTTCATATTTCTATGTCTTTATTTTATTCCATTTTTTTTTATTCTTTAGAGACATTTTTATTTAGCCAAAGAGTTTGTTTGTGCCTTTTTGGAATCCATTCAGGTGTTTATTTGTGTCTTCTTTGAGTTTTTTTTTTTTTAACATATTTGTAATCATCTTTTGGTCTTTGTCTGGAGTTTCATCTAAGTTATTTTCTTTAGGAGGCATTGTGAGATTGGGATAATTTGAGGAGACTTTATTGTCTTGGCTTTTCGTATTATTTGTGTACTTTCATTGGAATTTGAACATCTGAACTTAGATACTTATTTTATTTTCTAAGTTACCTTTTTTCTTTCAGTAGAAGTACATGTGATGTGCAGGAGTAACTAGATCATAGCAGGCTTGAAATAGTATTTACCTCTATTAAACCAGTGTTTCACTCCCAGTCCTTTCCTGTGAATTGAGCTCTCTGGGCAGCAGCAATCACTTTTAGTGAATAGAGCTATAAAAACAATATCCGTCAACTACAAAACAGTCCACTCCTGCTTGAGCTTCTTTTCCTATTGTCATAATAAAAAACACCCTGACAAAAGCAGCTAGGGGTGGGAAGGACTTATTGCAGCTCACAGTTCCAGGTTACAGTGAATCACAGTGGGTAATCCAAGGCAACAGGAGCTTCAAAAAAAACCAGTCACTGTTTTTTACTGCAGCGTAGTACTCTAATGTGTATATATTCCAAACTTTCTTCATCCATTCTTCCTTTAAAGGGCATCTAGGTTGTTTCCAGGTTCTGGATATTACAAATAATACTGCTATGAACATAGTT
>NC_022015.1:52918988-52926736 GCF_000317375.1 Microtus ochrogaster | reverse complement strand
AAAAAAATCAAATACTAACTAAAAAAAAACTAGTCACATTGTACGCATACTCAGGAATAGAAAGCAATGAATGCCTAGGGAATGGCGCCACCCAGAGAGGGCGTGCATTCCCACTTCAGTTATTGTAATCAAGGTAATCCTCCACAGACATTCCCAAATGTCTAGAATCATTCCCTGATTCTAGAATTTGCCAAATTGATAATTATCACTAACCTGCACAACTGTATCTCCTGTCAACTTGATGCTCAAACACATCAGTCACTTCTAGTAACCTTCCACCACTGCCCCCAGAGCTCATGTCTACTTGTAATGTAAAATACAATCCAGCTCTAAAAGTCCTGATAGCCTTTATAGTTCCTATACTTTAAAAGTCCAGTGTTTTTTATTGTTTTAATTTATTTTATTTTATGTGTATGAGAATTTGCCTACATGTATGTATGTGCACTAGCCACATACCTGCAGAAGTTAGAAGAAGGCCCCAGATCCCCTGGAACTGGAGTCGCAGGTGGTTGTGAGCTGCCCACTGTGGATACTGGGAACAGAAATTGGTTCCTTTGGAAATGCAGTGTATCCGTTTGCTTTCTATAACTGTGACAAAACACAACGACCAAAACAACTTGGAATAGAAAAGCTTTATTTGGGTTACTCATCCTGATCACAGCCCATCACTGAGGGAAGCATGCTCAGGAACAGAAGGCAGAACCCTATAGGCAGGAACTGAAGCTAAGGCTATGGAGGAACACTGCTTCCCTCCTTGTTTGCTCTCCATGACTTTCCCAGCCTGCTTTCAACCCCAAACCATCTGCCCAGGGGTGGCACCACCCACCGTGTATTGCGCTCTCTCACATCAACCATTCATCAAGAAAATGCCTCACACAGTTGTCTATGGGCCAATTAGAGGGAGGCATTTTCTTGATTGACGTTTCCTTTCCCAGATGACTCTAACTTATGTCAAGTTGACCGACCCAGCACAAGCAGGAATAAATCGTAGGAGTATTTAGATTGAGGATGGAGATTGTCACACTGATCTGTATAGAGCACACACACACATTTGACTGTTGCCATGTGCAGGAAGGCCCCACACCCTCACAACATACGACGTTCTCGAGTGTTCTGGGCTTTGCTAAACCACTGCACTTTTAGTTCTGTCTGGCTTTCGGGTTTGTTATTTGTGTGAATGTGAGCCTGGATTCTGCTTCCTGGGTTTCAGGGAAGTTGTCTAAATCCCTAGAAGGCATTTAAGCATCATATTAATGTAAGATAAATGTTGGGGTGAGTGAAAAGGTGAGGCACTCCACATTTTTAGAAACCTAAAGACTTTCAATAATTCTAAACGCCTCCTCTCCTCGAGTCCTGATGGAGTAACCTGTGAGTTTTCTGACTGTCAGTGGCTGTTGGCGTTCTGATGATTCCCAGACCCATCCAGAGACTGGTGGGTGGGAAAAGCACCCTGACATGTTATGATTATGTAAATTCCGATGACAACATCTACCCTTTGCCAAGGAGCCTCTACTTAAGAAAACTCCCTCGTTTAAGGCTGTCATCATTTCTACAGCTCTCTCTGGCACCAGGTCTGATTCTCCTTTGGGTTTGGGGTACTTTTTGCAGCCCTTCTTTTTCACTCTGCTTTTCCTGTTTATTTTATCCCCCCCCCCACACACAAGCTAATATTTTGGTTTATAGATTCCTGGGATACACCACAGTCTAGTCTTTTATCATGGCACAGTATAATAAACAACAGAGCGTGGCCGCAGAACTCTGAAGGCAAGATGAAATAAACTGGCATGATGGCAGAGGCCCTGGTCCTCAAACCAGAGAACCTGCCAGGCGTGGAGTCTGGCCATGGGCTTGTGGCTTGTGTGTCAGTCACTGTTCAAAGAATGGGTGTCTGCCTCTGAAAGCAAACTGTCCTAAAGGTAGAGAGAAACGATGGGCTCAGTGCACATTTTACAGGTAGTCATGTCCCCAGGGGTTGGGGGCGAGTTAAGATCACACAAAGGTGGGCAAGCGGCTGTTCAGTCCACTCCAGTGAACAAGCTAAGACTTGGATCCAGGTTCTTTCCCATTTCAAGTCCAATGTACTTTGGACTCCCCTGTGCTCTCTCTAACACTGCTTTGCTGGTATTAAGGGCCATATCCTGGTTTCTGCTTACTTGAGGTTCATATTATTCTCCAGGCTTCTATTTTTTGCCAAGGAACAGCCTACTAGATCACTAAATTCTAGTAAATTCTCCCTATGCTTATAAGGCCAGACCCAGCCTAACTTCTTTCTTTCTTTCTTTCTTTCTTTCTTTCTTTCTTTCTTTCTTTCTTTCTTCCTTCCTTCCTTCCTTCCTTCCTTCCTTCCTTCCTTTCTTTTTCTTTCCTTCCTTCCTTTCTTCCTTCCTCCCTTCCTCCTTCCTTCCCTCCCTCTCCCCCTCTTTTCTTTGAGACAGGATTTCTCTGTGTCCTACCTTTCCTGGAACTAGCTCTTGTAGACCAGGCTGGCCTCAGACTCACAGAGATTTGCCTGCCTCTGCCTCCTAAGTGCTGGGATTAAAGGCATGCACCACCACTGCCCAACTCCATCAGCTATATAGTTGGAATTCATTGAATCATCAACGCTTATGGCTAATATTTAGTTCTTACCTCTTAACACATGTTAGACTGGTACTAATCACTTTCCATGAGGTATCTTGCTTCATTCTAGGAGAGAGTGGCTGTTGTCATCTCTTATTTACAGAGGAAAGTGAGGGGCCGGTGAATTTGTTTCAAGTCTCAGAACTGATGATTGGTGTCACTGAGGTTTGAACCCATGCAGTTTGACACCTAGTCTGATGCTCTTGAAGCTGGAGTTAGTGACAGTCCCCCTGTACTAATGGCGCTGAGTGAGCCATTCTTCCACCAAGCCAGGCTGGTCTGGGAGCAGTAAGACGTAACAAACAAAAACTTGTTAATCATGGAATTAACCCTGAGTTTCTAATAAACCCTGAGTTTCATTTTTGGAGAAATGTTGAAAGATATTGAGTACTGTTGAAAGAAAGTATTTAGAACTTGAGATCAGATTTTAGGAAAAAGTCAGATCAGGAGACTTCCTTTCTGTTGCTACCCCCTGTTCTGGGGTTTCCTTGTGCATTCAGTGCTCAGAATGGTTCCTTTGAATTTGTCAGCACATTAATGCACATTTGCTCTTAAAAATGCACATTTTTTGTCTCACACTACAATGACAAAATTTGCTTTGGCTATTCATCAATGTAAAACTAATTCCCTTCATCGGGGTAACATAATAAAAGTTCACGGAACTCCAAGGGAGGATTTAGTGAAGCTCAGTCAGCCCTATAATTCTTCCTTTCTGATTGCCATTTTCAGCTGAAAGAAGAATGATAAATCATTAATACGACCCCTAAATTCTAAGCAAAAACCTACTGCTTTAGAATATATTAGTCTATTTTTAATGTTCATGTACATTTTAGAAGAATGGCTTAGTAACAGTATTTTAACTACTCAGA
This sequence comes from Microtus ochrogaster, assembly GCF_000317375.1. Lineage (NCBI taxonomy): Eukaryota > Metazoa > Chordata > Mammalia > Rodentia > Cricetidae > Microtus > Microtus ochrogaster. Next base: position 52,923,248 of record NC_022015.1, on the reverse strand, counting down.
ATGGTAACCACTAGTCTGCCCGCCCGTCGTCTGCACTTAAATGCTGAACTAAACTACAATTTTGCTCATTGTAGTCTCTCCTGGAATGAAATTCATTAATAATGGCATAGTTATAGCTTATATGGAAAAGGTCATCGTCTTTTGTTTATTGTCCTCCTTTAATTAAGTTGGGGGTCTTGGAAAGCAATTTAATCCCGAAAGTCTTGATGGATTTATCATTTTTCTCTTCAAGTAAAACAAACGCCACTTGTATGTAAAGGATCAAGCTAGCTGCTTCAGTGCCAGAGAGGGCTTTGAAAACCGTGCATTGGAGAGGTTCTTGGGAAAGCATGCCTGAATTCAGTCTTGCAGTTTAATTGCATGAGGATGAACAAGATTAGGAAACAAAAGCCAGGGTTCTAGCAAGAAGGGCAGATTGGCCCTCTTGTTCATTTGCTGAGTTACTTCCGCTCCTCTGTATCCAATGCCAACAAGCCACCAAGACAACAGGAGGCAGGATGCATGGGGTGGAGCTGTGTTTGCAACTGGGAACCAGTGTGCTTAGGCCTCTGAAAACCATAACAGGGGCAATGCTAACAGTAATATGAGTTTCATCTCATTATCTGTACTAACATTTGTTCACAAAAGTGACCATTTGCTGACTCCTGCTATGTTATTTTACAGACTCTATACTTTCACCTGCAGCAGACAGTCCACAAGAGTGAATCTGACGAACTTCTCAGTCAGGCTGCGACGCTATTTTCACTGTGGACCTAGGGAAACCATATAATAACAAAATAATGTGATTTGTTCAAGGTCAACGGAAGATGAAGGAATTGGGGGTGTCAAAATAGCTTGTGCTAATTACCATTTGGCTATTCTCTTCTTCATTTGCATTTTTTTTCAACAGTGTGTTTTTTCTCTGAAGTAGAAAAAAAAATTATCCTGGAAACCTTTTTCCAAATAAAGCAAGTTTTTGGTATTTTTGCTGTCAATAAGTTTATTCCACTATTCTTGATTCCAGGTAAGCTAAATTGCAAGGGGTTCAATTCCAAATGCTCCCGTCGCCACTACTGAGTCTCTCGCAGACCTCCAGTGACAGCCAGTGCACAGGATGCTCCCCTAAACTCGAATGTAATTTGGGGATGGGAGGGAAAGTGAGTCAGTGATGAGAGATGGGCAGCTTTATAGACTCCATCTTGCTGCTTCTGGAGCTCCTGGAGGAATTGCAAGGTCTGAATTGGTTTCAGTTCCCTTTCAAATCAACAGCATTTCATAACTTCAATCCTCTGAGCACGCTTTTTGTAGGAAAAGACTCATTACTCATGGTGACTCTGAATGTAATCCAAAGGCTCTTCTGCTGTCTCCATCGATTTAACCTCATGGGCAGAAATCTTCACCCACGGCTGTAGATTAGCCCAGTATGCAACTGCACTCCTATACAATATGTGGAAGAAAGAGAGAGAGAGAGAGAGAGAGAGAGAGAGAGAGAGAGAGAGAGAGAGAGAGAGAGAGAGAGAGAGAGCAGGTTCATTTGCATGCGTGCACACACATAGATGAGACCACATTATCTTTTGAAACATGGCCTCTCATTGAACCTGGAACTCATCCTGCCTTTACCTCCCCATACTGGAATCAGAGGGACATGCTGTTACATCTACTCTGGGTGTGTGTGGGGGGTGGGAGGGGCTTGAACTTTGTTCCTCATGCTCACGTGGCACACACTTTACTGACAGTGTCGTTTTCCCAGCCCCACTACAGGGATTCTTAACAGAACCTAAATCTTAGCAAGGGCAATTAGAACTTCACCATGACCATTGGAAATTGGGGGACACTACAGAAAGCCAAGGACACCAGCAAGTCTTTAAGAAGGTCGGAAACAAACCTCTGGGGGAGTCTATAAGGACATTTCCAGAGAAGTTTAACCCTGAATATTAACGGCACAATTCCATAGGCTAGGGACTGAATTTAAAAAACCATCAGTGTTCAGCTCTGTTTCTTGACTATAGGCACAGTGTGGCCAAGCCACACCTTTTCTGCCATGATAACCCATTTCCCTTCTTAAACCTTGAGCTCAAACAAACCTTCCTTTTTTAAGTTGCTGCAGTTGGGTATTTTGACAAAACAGGAAGAAGAATAACTGGTAGGGAGTTCCCTCCTTTTGTTCCAACTGTGTGCACATATACTTCACAGACTCTCGTAGTTTAAATTACAGTATAGTTTTATTTAGCTCAGTCATCGATGTTCGCATCATTAGAGGTCTGCTTCATTTTTGGGTGTGTATGACTTGAATTTGCCTTTCGAAAGGTTTTATGATCTTCTTGCTCCCAACTTCCTGGTGGTTCTTAAGGTTATGTCTTGGCAGGAGTCTATTTCATGGATTGTTCTGTGAATTTTGTGAGCTATTCAGTCTGGGAGCTCACATGGGTTTTCTTAAAATATTAATTTTCTTCTCATTCACTTCCTTTGTTCTCTTTTCCTACAACTCTGTGCAGATATTGACCTTCCTAGATTGCTTAATAAAATACTGTTATTTTAGTTTGTTTTGAGAAAAGATCTCACTATGTAGCTCTGTGTAGCTTGCAACTCATTATGCAGACCAGGCTGGCCTTGAAGTTAGAGTCCTGCTTGCCTTTGCTTCCTTATTAATACAATAATCTATAATAGAGCATAATGTTTAATATGTTTCTATATAAAAAGCAAACATAAATACATAGTTATATTCTATATAATCATGGATTCTGTTTTCTTTCTATAGTTTTTTCACTGCTTCCTAGGAGACAGATTCAACACGCCTTTGCAAGCTTTCTGTTGCAAGTTTCAATTCTGCCATGTTTTTAATCTCTGAGAGTTCTTTTATGTTCCCTAAATGCGGCTTTTGAAGTAACATTCCAACCTTGTTTCTGGGATTTCATATCACTGTTCATCTACTTAATAACACCAATAATAACTTTATTTTGAAGTTTTCTCTCCCAGCAAAGTTAATTTTCCTCCAAACTGCTTCATTTGTTTATTTTCTCTGTTTGCAGTTTGCCTGGTTGATTTCTATCTTGCATGTCAGAGTCCTTCCTTGTCTGTCTTGGGTGTCTGATCGGGTCTAGTTGTGGGAGAGTTTAAAAGTTGATGGGGGGTCTGAGTAAGCATCAGGGCAAGTGATCTGATCAAGGCACGCACTTTAGGAAACCTCGGTAGCGGCATGGCTATGCCTTTTTTCGTGGACCCATCAGAGTCCGCAGAGATGGCTTTTCGATCTTTCCAGTTGTTTTACCAGAAAAGAAAGGTTCCGGATGAAACCCTTCTGGAAGCTAACCAAGCAGACAGGACTCAGAGTGATTTGGCCTCCAGTGTCTCCACTATCATCTCCTTCCCCTGGATTCTGTGGTGGACACATGTGGGTAGCTCTGTCCACACCAACCAGCCTGGTGGATTTTTTCTTACTTTCTCTGGAAAGTAAATATTATTCTTTTGCTAGGGTTGGGAGGCACCACCAGGAGCAAGAGGAGAAGACGGCGTCTAGGGCAGTGTTTCTCCCCAGTCCTGATCCTCCCGTTTCAAACCATGGTCTTCAGTCCATGTACAGCTCTGTCTGATGTTGCCGTTCTCTGAGTGTTTGACAATCCTTCGGCAGAACATGAAGCAGCTTCGAGTTTGACATTATTCAACTTGCCTGATCAGTTTGTATAGGTTGTGTGCTTGGGGCTTCCAAGGTTTTTATTTTTGTCACCTTCCTTATTCTCCATGTATTCATAGGTTCATATATTACAAAATAATTACTCATATGGAACTTCTTTGCTCTGTTTTATTTTTTGATATAGGTTTCTCTGTATAGCCCTGGCTGTCCTGGAACTTGCTTTGTAGACAAGGCTGGCTTTGAACTCACAGAGATCTGCCTGCCTCTGCCTCCTGAGTGCTGGGGTCAAAGGCATGTGCCACCACCAACTTCATAGCCTGGAACTTTAATCTAGAAGTCAAATCTCATAGACCTCACCCTTAGGGAAGGTAGTTCTAAAGCCTAGGAGAGCTGATCTCTTGTGAGTCTAGGGCAGATATGTCCAAAGACAAGGAGAACTAATCTCTAGTGGGTCTTGGCTGAACAAGTCACTAATGGATGTGTTTTTGAGATTTAAAAAAAAATCCTTGAAGGGAGAAATATAACAAGAAAAATATCAATAGGTACAGGAGCCTGGTGAAGACTGTGAACTGAACACATCTCTAATGGATCTCTCTGCTTCTAGAAGAGTCTGATGATGTTTGGTGTGGATACCAGAAATGCAGAAGGCC
>NC_022015.1:52890284-52918599 GCF_000317375.1 Microtus ochrogaster | reverse complement strand
TTTAAAAACCAAGATAGCCTACCTGAAAGTTCCCCTCTGTCCTTCTCATCTGTTTGCTTTTCTCTTGAGTTGTAATGAAGACTCAAGATAATTCCCTTCAGGTCCTAGAAATATAACTTTGTAAGAGGCAGATTCATAAATGCAATTCCATTTTGCTTGAAACACGCCATGTCATTGAGAAAAGATTTTCATTTTAATTCTGGAGCCATTTTCCACGTGACCGTTTTTAATGTCCTAGGTGTTAGCTCCTAGAACAGCATCCATTCGATAGTTGAGATCATTTATATGTTCTGATGTAACATCATGGCTGTGGATTATTAATTGCTCAGTTTGCACACATACATATTTTTTGTTTATTTTTTGGTTTTCGAGACAGGTTTCTCTGTAGCTTTGGGGCCTGTTCTGGAACTAGCTCTTGTTGACCAGGCTGGCCTCAAACTCACAGAGATCCGCCTGCCTCTGCCTCCTGAGTGCTGGGATTAAAGGTGTGCGCCACCACCACGCGGCTGCACACATACATCTTTAATATTGGTACCCCTTGTCCCAAAGGCAGGATCCCATGTGAAAACCTATTTTGATAGGTAAACTGTCTCATAAATTTCAAACATCAGCCTGGATCTGTGAAAAGCATGTGCTGTAAGAAAGCAATGCCCACTATTTGTATAGGATTTGAGCAGCACAGCAAAGGCAGTTTGAAGCTCTTGGGCAATACAATTCAAACTAGCACTCGTAGTTGCCTTGTGAGATAGTACTGTTACTATTTCCATTTTTAAATATGAAGAAAACAAGGGACCAAGGAATGTGCTCTAGGTTCACAGGCAATACGTAATAAGCTACAAGTTGAACCCAGTCCACCTCCCTCCTGAGTCAATGTCTTCTCCAAGAAAATTCTGCTCAATACCTCTGAAAAAATATGGCCCTGCTCTTGAAATAGCTTTTTATTTCTCTCCTGTGAATAATACTATTACTTGATTTCTTTGATGATGAAAAGACTCAGCTGTTGTTTTCTTAGTCACTGTTCTATTGTTGTGAAGAGACACAAGGCGACTTAGTAAAGATAGCATTTAATTGTGGGCTTTCTTAGTTTCAGAGGATGAGTCTACGATGTCACGATGGGATCGTGGAAGCAGGCAAACAAACCTGGTGCTGGAGCAGTGGCTGAGAACTTACATCTAATACACAGCCCAAGGCAAAGAGAGTTAATTGGCAATGGTGTGGAATTTTTGAAAGCTCAAAGCCCGCCCCCAATGTCCCACCTCCTCCAACAGGGCCATACTTCCCGAACACCCCTCCCAAATTGTTGGGAGCTATAGATCCCTGGCCCCTTGACTTTCTTTGCCTGCAGCTGCTCTGAGCATGAGACCCTGATGTCAGGCTGATGAGTCTGCAGCTGAAAGATCCGAGAGCTGGGCGTGGCTAAGGATTTCTATATAAGCTGCCCCTGAGCACAATAAAGTGGCATTTGCCATTCTTGTATCAAGCATGACTGGGCCCCTCCATCTAACACGTATGATTCATGAACCCCTCTTCTCCACCTCTGGCCATTTCCCATGACTGACAACTTGTCTCTCTAGTGTGGTTTCTTGTCTTTTGGCCTCATCACATCCTAGTACCAGGCCCATGGCTCTCTCTGGCTCTGGCTCAGGCTCAGAACCCTCAGCCCCTGTTCTTTGTGTGATGACACACAGGGCAGCCTGTGCTTACTTAATCCAATCCTCTCTGAATTCCTGGGATTCTAGGAATTGCAGACCCTTGGATCTTATTTCTCTACCTCATTCATGGGAACCAGGTTTAGCTTTGCCATCAGACCTGGTCTCAATATCCCTTAGATATCAATCCAAATGACTGCTTCCCGGCACTCTATATTGTGATATTTTACAGGACCTTTGCAACATTCTGTCAGCGATCCAATGGAGGTATCAGTCTTTGTTTTTCACTCTTCTGCTTTCTGTGTCCCCCCAATAAACCTCTTCCACTAACTCTGTTATGTGTGGCATGTTTGCTTACTGGCAGAGCCCACCTGAAGGTAATTACTTCACACGGGGACCCTACCCCCTGCTCCACCCTCAACAGATCTGCTCTCTTCCACCGCAGCAAATCTGTTGTCTTGTTCACTGGCAGCTTTGCCTTCCATTCAATTCTGGAAATTGGGTCTCTGGCAGGGCTACCCACCTCTGACCATTCCCCTGGATGTGAGGCTTCGTTTCTGAAGCACAGTCCTCTCCTCGCCTTCTGGTTTTTCTCAAAGTCCTGATGCCAGGCGACTGAGTCTCTCTATGTGTGACAACAGAAGGGACGGCCTGTGCTTCCTTAATCTGAACCTCTCTGATTTCCTGGGACACTAGGAATGGCAGACTCTTGGGTCTCACTTCTCTGCCTCACTCATGGGAGCTGTGCTGTTTTTATACCTCCTTGCTTCCATTGGGATGTCTTTTGGAGACCCACTGATCGGTCCTTTCAAATCAAATCTAGCTCCGGTATTCCTTGGACCAGGCAGTTGGGAAAATGAGAAAGAATTCTTCGCTTTCTTTCTTTTCCTATCTGCTCTCCCTCTCTGAATGTCCTGTTTGTTTCAATGTGCGGGTCAGAAGGAGAAGCCAGCTTCCTCTTGCTCAGCACACACCGGTTCTCCCTTTTTCTATTTACTCAGCTCCCGTTCTCATTTGTCCCTGATCATCTTTCTGCTGGCACTTTTCCTTGCCTTCTCAGGAGACAGCCTTACCAGTTTGGTACAAATTTGTTCTGTTTCACTTTTTACTGTTGACTGCCCTCAGTAATCAACCACCTGTGTCTCCTGGTGAATCGGCTAGAAAGAGGTGTCCACGTGATGCTGTGCCGCTGGGAAGGGAAAGAAACAGGTGCTTTACGTTCTTGTGAGCTCCAGGGGGTCGACTTGGATTCACCTCAAACAGCATTTTGCCAGATCGATGGCAGCTAACAGAGAGCCTGGACAGTGAAGAGAAACAGCCAGCTACCCCAGGACGTGGCCAGCATCCCTGCTTTCTCGGGTCCCTCAAAGATGATTGACGCCTCCTGGGTCAGCAGGAAGCAGTCTGTAGAACACAGCATCCTCATCCCTGCCTCACCTGCTACCCCTTCCTAACGCCTCACCTTTTTATAGTAAGCAAAAGGGAGGAATGTTAGCATTCAGGCGTCTGCACTGGCCTGCCCTTGGGGTCCTGACAGGATACGTCCTCAACTGCAGCCGCTGAGAGCGCCTCCTCTGCACATTTGCTAAGTTTCCTTTTAAAAGGTGGGTCTTGCCCACTTCCTCTCTCTGTCTCTCTGTCTCTCTCTGTCTCTCTCTGTCTTTCTCTGTCTTTGTCTCTCTGTCTTTCTCTGTCTCTCTCTCTTTTTCTTAATGCCTCAGTTTCTATTGTAAATACCAGAGACATAGACAAGGTGACACTACAGTGTGCTGCGGTGTGACTGTTTGTGTCCCCCCCCACCCCCAGCTGCCCACACATACAGAAGACCCAGCCAGGTTCAAATGTTAACTTCTCATGCTAAGGTAATGGTGTTGGGAAGTAGAGTCTTTGGGAGATGTGGGAACAGAGCCCTTATGGATGGGACTAAAACCATAAGGTCCTCAGAAAAACCCTTTATCCCTTATGACATGTGAGGACCAAAGGAGAGAATGACTAACCAAAGACCCAAACCCTCCCAGGACAGCAGCTCCCAGAGTCATTAGACGTAAACTTGATCTGCTGTTTGCATAAAAACCTGCCTGCGCTGTTTTCTTATAGCAGCCTGAGCAGCCTTAGACACAGGGAGCTAGAAGCAGGAACAAGAGGGCTGGGTCTTGAGACATGAACCTGAATGCTTGCTAGACTGTTAAAAATCCTGCAGATTGGGTGACTTAACCATGTATTGCCTCTCAGTACTAGAAGCTGGAAGTCTGAGTTGAAGTGTCAGTCCCTGGGGACGATTCCCTGGGGACTGTTAGAGAGGATCTGTTGCTCCCAGCTCTGAGGGTCCTGGCAGTCTTCAGCATCCCTTGGCTTATGCAGCCATCACCCTGGTCTCTACCTTCATCTTCACGTTCCTTCTCTCTGTGTGTATTTGTGGCCAAATCTCTTTTTGTGTAAAGACAACCTGCAAAATGGATTGAGGCGTCTACCCTGCTTCATTGCAATTGTGGTGACCTCATTTCCAAATGAGGTCACATTGAGTTGCGGGGCGTCAAGTCCTCAACACGTGAATTAGGTGTGTGGACAGGGACACACTTCAACCCACAACCCAATCACAGAAGGGTAGGAATTTGGGTTCTGAGTGGAGAGGAATGTGCGAGAATTCGGGAAAGTAGAATGAGAAAGGGCATGTGGCCTGTGTGGAGACGGGCAAGTGGCTCAGAGGAGCAGGGAGACATGAGGCACAGAAGTAGGCTCGGATCTGAAAGCGCTTGGCATAAACATATCTCTAGGACCCAGTGAAGCTGGCCTTCCTGGCCTTTGCTACATGTAATGCCAGAGGAAGGACTGGGGAGCATGAGAAGGTGACATGTCCAAGTTCATGTCCAAGCCTGTCTGGGGTGAGAGAATGGCTTAGAGAAAGAGGGCTTTGGTGGTAGCTGGTGAGTTCATACCTGGCTTTGTGTTCTTAGGCAAGTCACTCAACTCAAGGAGTTGAGTTTCTGCCTCTACAAATCGATCCTGGGATTTCCTGGTCTGCTAGATACCCTGCAGAAATGACAGCATTTTCACTTTGACCTCTTAGCCAGGAGTTGAGATTGAACATACAAACAACAACAACAACAACAAAAAAATGGTTGTTTTCAAGCCACAGTGAAAGATGTTGTCTTGTGCCAAGCTGGAACTCGGTGTAAACTGATGGAGCAAAGATGAGTGATGGAGTGGAGCATCCGTTATGGACCAGTTTTCTTCAAAAGTTCCCTCTGGGAGAAACGCCTACTCCATGGGTCTGGGTCATGTGAATGGGGCAGCTTGGACAGGGGGCTATGGTTTTGTAGTCAGAAGAGATTTGTAAGAACTGACTGACCTGGGCCTTGTCCCTAGCAGTGATGATTCAGAACTGTGACAGGCACATGATTGCCCTCGGGGGTGAGAGGCAGCTGGTGCTGGGCAGTAACCAAGAGACACCACTGGCCCCAGGGCACAGCCCGCAGACGGCACCTCTTCCTGGAATGCAACAGAGGTCGCTGGCAGGACAAACCAGGAGCCTGGAATTGTTTTCAGTTCATTTTCAACCTGACAGTGAGTCGGGGTTTGTTGGGTTCATGTTTAAAGACACATAAAGACAAGACAGAGCTAAACCCTGCAAATGCAATCTTTTCCTGACTTCTGAAGAAAACTAAAAACACTTGTAAAAGTCATATAAAGACAAAGTTTTTAAAGTTACTTGTGGGGGAGTGTGCTGGAGAGATAGCCCAGCAGTTAAGAGCTTGTAATGTTCTTGCAGAGGACTCAAGGTCAATTTCAGCCCCCACATCAGGCAGCCCACACCTGCCTATAGCTCCAGCTCCAGAGGATCTGACCAGCTCTGACCTCCTCAGGCACATACACATATACAGATAAACACACATACACATACATGAATAATAAGAATATTTGTAAAATATAAAAAAAACAGGTAAAAATAAAAAAATGTACACTGGAGCAAAGTGAATAAATCAATCCTTATACATCAACATGCACATTTCTTGTGATTTTAATGTGTCAGGTTTTTTTTCTACTGCCATTTATTTTGCTTTTTATTAAAAATGATTTTATAAAATATGTTCTGATCATGGCTTCCCCTACTCCATCCTCTCCCAGATTCTTCCTACCTCCCTTTTCGTCCAACTCCTTCTTTCTCTTTCTTTAGAAAGCAAACAGGCAAATAAAAACAAATCAGGACTTAAAAGAAAAAGAATAGCATGAGAAACACATATGCACAGAGACACATATGAATAAACACACAAACATAAAATACAAAATTGGTAGCTGGGTCCTTGTGGGACTTCTAACAGCATGAACAACAGCTGTCTCTGACTCTTGTACTGGCTTTTGGGAACCTACTCCTCATACTGGGTCACCTTGCCCAGGCTGAATACATGGGGAGGTGTGTTGTCTTACTGCAACTTGATATGCCATGTTTTATTAATACTCATGGGAGACCTGCCCTTTTTGGATGGAGATGGAAGAAGAAGGGATTGGGGGGGGGAGCAGGGGATGGGTGAGGATGGGGAGGACTGAGAGGGGAGCATGGAGGGGGGTGGTTGTGGCTAGGACGTAAAATAAATAATGAATTAAAACAAAACAAAACAAAAAATACAAAATTGGAAACTATATTATTCAAACAAAATACCAGTAAGGTACAAACAAACAAAAACAAAACAAAACAACAACAACAACAAAAACCCAAAGCAATATGAGGAAAAAAAATCTCCAAAAATATCATTGGAGTTCATTTTGTGTTGACTATCTATCTAATGCTAGGGATGGGACCTACTAGTAAGTGTGGTTTCTATGCCCAGTGAGACTCTGTTGGAGAGAGCTAATTTTTCTTGTGCAAGCAGTTATCATCAGAGATAGCTTCTTAGTTTGGGATGGGAGCTCATGTTCACCTCCCCCCTCTAAGTGCAAAACAATGTTAATCAATGAATGTGTATGGTGCAGAAATTGACTACATTTCAACTCCATTGTATGGTTATGGGTACGGTTTTTACTGAAGATATAAGGGAAAGAACAGCTTGAGGCATTTGAAAGAGTTCAGAGCAGAGAAAGAAAACAGTAAACTGAACCTGGCCAGCAAACTGGATCTGGCTATGAGGGAAACAGGAGCAGGGCAGAGAAAGAGAGAGAGGTGGGGAGGGAGAGAAGAGGAGAGAAAGAAGAAGAGAAAGAAAGGAGAGAGAGAGAGAGAGAGAGAGAGAGAGAGAGAGAGAGAGAGAGAGAATAGCCAGAACAGCAGGGTTAGAAGGAGAAATGAGAAGCTGGGAGGAGGGAAGCCCATGAGCTGGAGAAGTTTAGGGGAGGGGAGAAGGTGGGAAGAGCTAGGATGCTAGAAAAGACTCTGAAATGTATAACAGGACATGTGATACTGAGAGAGTCTGAAGGCCAGAATGTACTCTGGTATGCTAATAGGCTTATAGCCCTTTGTCCCTTCTTCCAGTGGTGAGGGAAATGCCTTCTTTCATAGAGGTACCCAGTCTCACGAGTCCCTGAGGAAAGCTTGTTCTTGTCTAACCTTCAGGATTTGGGGAAATGGAGTTTCCTTTGGACTTGATACTTGGAGGTAGAGCAGGGGAGAAGAAGGAAGAAAATGGGAGGTGAACAGACACGGGAACAAAGAGAGATCAAACTTGGTCTTAGTTAGGGTTTCTACTGCTGTGAAGAGACACCATGACCATGGCAACTCTTATAAAGGAAATCTTTTGATTGGGTGGATTGTATTTTAAGAGGATTAGTCCATTATCATGGTGCAGCATGGTAGCATGCAGGCAATCACGGTGCAGGAGACAGAGCTGAGAGTCCTACATCTTGACCTGCAGGCAACAGGAAGTGGTCTGAGACACTGGGCATGGCTTGAGCATACATGAGACATCAAAGCCTGCCTCCACAGTGACAGACTTCCTCCAACAAGGCCATACCTACTCCAACAAAGCCTAATAGTTCTACTCCCTGTGCAATTATGGGGGCCAATTACATTTAAACTACCACTGTCTACTCCCTGGTCCTCGGAAGCTTGTATCAATATCATAATGCAAAATGTATTTAGTCCATATCCAAAAGTCCCCATTACATTCCAACCACCACAAACTCCAAACACAATTTTGTAATATATATATCAGAGGAGACCTAGGTACTAAGAGAAGAGAAGAAAATAAATCAATGTGTTCCAAAAATATCTAACATGAGAGAATGCAATTCAAGCCCAATGACTACAGAGTGTGATTGCTGGTACCGTTATAAAGTCCTTTCTGCTCATCCAATTGTAGGCCAGCTAGGAGGCTACCCACTGGCTTCCTGTCACTTAAAAAAAAAAAATGTGGTTTGGGGAAGTTGTAAGACTCTCTGCTTCAATTTTGTCTTCTAAAGTGTGGGAATGGCCACATGTGCTGGCTACATACTCTGGCAGGGTGGGCAGTGCCGTTTCCCACTCCCGTTCCATGTTCTATCCTCATACTGCAAACTGCAAAGCAAGAATAACATTATAAACTTCTAACAAGGTTTGTTCTGCCTTATGGGAAGATCCGTTTCCTTTGTCTTAAGTTGTCAAACAACATTTGAAAGCCAGAAACTGTTCACAAAGACCTGAATCTTCCTTTGAATGGCGGCCAGAGCAGATACCCTCCCACTGGCCTTGGTCTTGCCAGTTCACCACAGTGTTTGGCACTCCCATTGCCTCCTGGTACCACCAGCTCACTTCATTCCTTTCTGTTGCTTCCCAGGCCCCTTGTGTGGCAATTTGAATAAGAATGGTCCCCACAGGCCCATGTATTTGAATACATGGAGTGGCAATACTTGAGAAGAATTAGAACGTATGGCCTTGTTGGAGGAAGTGTGTCACTAGGGGTGGGCTTTAAGGTCTCAAAAGTCCACGTCAGTCTCATTGTCTCTCTTTCTTCTTGTTGCCTGCCTATCGGGATAGAGAACTCTCAGCTCCATCTCCAGAACCAAGTCTGCCTGTGTGCCAACCAGGCTTCCCACCATGAAAATAGGCTAAACCTCTGAACTGTGAGTTCCAATTAGACACTTGCCCTCATAAAAGATGCTGTAGTCGTTGTAATTATTCAGCTGCATTCCAGCTTCCAGAGCCAAGCACGTGCAGACAAGCCCTCAGGCAGAAGTGCCTGAATGTTAAAGGGCCCCCACGTGACCTACGTGCTCGTAGGCATGGTTACATCCACCCACGTATGACTCAGCTAAGCCCTTGTATGCATGTGTGAGCTCCTTCATCTGCGTATGACGTAGTCATGCCAACCCCCTGTGCATATGTGCTAGGCAGCTTTTAAAAGCAGGACGCACCCCCCCACACACACTGATTCCCTAGACCTGTAGTGCCTCCCCCCCACACACATAAACTCCTAAGTGGGTTTGTTGCGTGTTTTGTGGTTTCTCCTCACTCCTGCCAGGTAACTTCAGTCATGGCTTCTCTTCACAACAAAAGAACCCTGGTTAAGACACCTGGACTATTCTGTGTGACCTTCTATCTCACCAACATGTTCTCTTCCAATGACTTTCTCATTGACTGTGTCTCTATCTCTAAGGCAGAGGCTATGTCTCGTTCACCTGGATTTCTAGCCCCAAGTGTGATTTTTAGTTTATAGCAAGCACTCAGGAAACCTTGAACTCACATTCCCATGATATTGCACAAGAATGAGGGAGGGAGAGCCACCCACAGAGGGAATGTGGGTGCTGCAGGCAGCTTCTGTGCTGGGGCGGCACAGTGCATGTGGTACAACTGTAAACCTGGTTTGCTTTCTCCCTCTCCCGGGTAATGCGTTTAGAGCAGTTTCCAGCTATGGGAGAAGATAGCAAAGAGTGACAGGAACTCCTGCAGGGAGCATCAATGTTTCACCTCACCTACCTCTCTTAAGAAACCTGAGTTTGGAAATCTCCAGGCCGGAAGTAATGCTACAAAAAGTCCAGGATAGTGGGGTTGACCCAAGTTCAACGAGCGGCCAATCTAGTGTGTGTTCTGACACAGAGAGCCCATCATTTCTCCAGCGTGTGCCGCAGAAATCCTCTGTTAAAAGCAGCAGGCTTTAGAGGGAGCTGCAGTGCACAGCCACCAGAGTCAGACATCTGGGACCAAATCCTGATGACTGATTGGCTAAGAGTGCAAACTTGAGCAAGTCAATTGACCACTCTTGCCCTGTTTCCTTGTTTATAAAATGAGTGCAATAACAACATCCACTTCACAGAGATATTGAATGCATTAACTGAGATAACGCATACTAAATGTCTGGCACATGTTTATGTCATTCACACAGACGCAGATAGAGAGAGACATGTGGGGGGAATGTGTGTGTCATCAGAACAAATGCCTAAAACTTTTGCAGCGTTAGAGCCAGAAGTTCAAAATCAAAAGATCTGCAAAACTTCTCCAGGGCCCTGGAAGTGAAGGGCATCTATTTTTCATCCCTTCTAGTTTGAAGGCTCCATACATTCCTGGAGTCACATCAGTCCAGTTCTTCTCACATCTTTCTGTGATTGGCTGCACATGTCTGACTTCTCTTCTGCCTCTTACAACACTTATTTACCAGTGACTCGGGCCCATCTGGTGATCCAAGGTGATCTCATCTCAACATCCCTGACTTGATTACTTAAGCATATAGCCTCTCTTCCCAAATAAGGCCACATTCATGAGCGTGTGTGTGTGTGTGTGTGTGTGTGTGTGTGTGTGTGTGTGTATGTGTAAATTGGGGAGGGCACTATTAACCTACCATAATTCCTAAATCTGTGTGCTTTTTCCTCAGCCAGATATTTCCATGCATTATTGGTCCTTTGACTAAACTAAATCTTAGGAGACAGAGCAACCCTGTATTGAAAACCAATTCATGAGCGTGTGTGTGTGTGTGTGTGTGTGTGTGTGTGTGTGTGTGTGTGTGTGTAAATTGGGGAGGGCACTATTAACCTACCATAATTCCTAAATCTGTGTGCTTTTTCCTCAGCCAGATATTTCCATGCATTATTGGTCCTTTGACTAAACTAAATCTTAGGAGACAGAGTTCTGGGTCCCTGGACCCTCACCTACCTTTTCTAAATGATAAGACAGTACCGCAGCTGCGTGGTTTCCACACCAAAGACAAAGGCTGATACGCAGAACTCCTAGATTCTCTGAGTCCTTCCTCACCCCTCTGCCTGCCTTCTACAATACTTCTTCCTCCCGTACAAAGGTCTGTGGTGGGTACGATTCATTTCTCATGCTCTCCAAGAAAGGCTCTGTCATCTCAGACACTGGGAATATTGTCATCAGTCTCCAGCTATCCACTTCTTCTTCTCAGCCTCAGCACTAGGAGCCGCCTGGCTCAAGATCACTCTTGTCCCAAGAAAGGCCACACCCAGTGACTGACAGAGGTGGCAGTGTAAAGGCCTGGTCATTCCAGGCTACCATGGGGTTGATTGGATAGGCTATTTTACCTTGAGTCTCTTTGGGTAGAACAGGGCTTGTGGAGCTTGCATTCAAACTTTACTTCTTTCTTAGCCCAAATCCTGCTGCCTTCTCCTTCCTTCCATGGGCATTGATCTCAGGCAACCTCCCAGCGAACTTCCTGCACACTGAACTACACATCAGGTGGCCAACCTACACCAAGGGCTGAGGGACCACGCAATTATACCCTGGGTGGGGATTTTACTCCTCTGAGTTTGTGCTATGTGTTTAATGATCCTGTTTTCCTTAAGTGGCCATAGGTGGTGTGGTCTTAAGGCTTTAAAACATATTTTAATTACTTTGGCTAGCTTCCTAAGATTTTGAAGTTTTTTTTTTTAAACTCCTTACAACTTAGGACCCACAAATGAATCTAAAGTAATTCTAAGTATTTCAAATATTCTGTGGGTAGTTGAGGAGAGGAGCATCGGTTTGACAGTGGCTTGTGAAGCTGAAAACAGTGTCCTGAAGCTCAGATGATACATACCTGACTCTTAATGTTCACACCCAGCAGAAAGTACCATTTAGGAGCAAGACACCAACACAGAACAGAACGTAAGGCAACAGGGGCTCCTGTGCTGTCACTGGATGTTGTTCCTCAGTTTCCCCATCCATTAGGTGAGGGTCATTGTTCTAGTCAACTTGCTGCTATTGCAACGAATACCTGAGGCAATCAACTTATAAAGGGAACATTTTCGTTAGGCTCACAGTTTGGCGGTTTCTGCTCAAACCATGGTAGGGACTGTGTGGCAGGGCAAAGCTGTGAACTTTATGGTCAAGATTTTGAAGAGAGAAAAAAGAACAAGCTGGGGTCGCACCACCCTGCTAAGAAGCACACCTCAACAACTTGAGGACCTCCCAGAAGACCCCACTTGTTAATCTTCCATTATCTCCCCATAGCATCAGGCTGGGAACCAAACTTTTAGCACAAGGGTGGAGCTGTTTTATTCTTTATTCTTTGGCTCCTTCTTGTTCTGTGACTGGCTGACTAACTGACTGATTGGGTGGCTATGTGGTTGTATGTGGCTAGGTGGCTGTGTGGCTGGGTAGCTGGGTGGCTGTGTAGCTAAGTGACTGTGTGGGTGGATGGCTGGCTCCTTCTTTTCTTGCTCCTCAATCTCCTTTTTTGTACATCTGTCTTTTTTTCCCCAGATATTGCCTTCTATTTATTTTCTCTGTCTGTCAGCCCTGCCTATCCTTTCTCCTGCCTTGCTATTGGCTGTTCAGCTCTTTATTAGACCAACCAGGTGTTTTAGACTAGCAAAGTAACACAGCTTCACAGAGTTAAACAAATGTAACATACAAGATTGCAACATATCTTTGCATCATTAAACAAATGTTTCACAACATAAATGTAATACATCTTAGGTCTTTCAGGAGCATTCCAGATCTAAACTGTAACAGCAACCACACCAACCTCTTATGAAGGTCAAATGAAATTATTTCTATTACATATTTATAATAGCATATATGTTCCTTTCCCCCTCCTCCCTGAGAGAATGCATATAAACACAGCAAGGTGCATTAACTGAACAAGTTTCTGATCCTTTGAGTCATAACTTACATAAATTTCATAAATATATATCTCAATTTCAAAATAGAATTCCAGACACTTTCCCAGGGTGTCTACGGAGATGGCTATTATGTTTCCCACTACTAGAGCGACAGCAGAGTCAGACACCAGACCTAACCGGGCAGCAGAGCACCTTTGGGGAGGAGCGTTTTGAGCAGTGGAGTGGCTGGTGCAGAGATCTGAGTGGACACAGCTGGACTGCTCGGAAGGCGCAAAGTCAAGCTGTTGAGGCTGAGGGTAAGGAGATGAGAAGAGATACGACTTGGCTGGTCCTTGTAAAGAATTTGGATTTCAGTAAATGATGTGGGAAATTCTTAGGTCTGCAGCAAAATGTGGTCTGGCCCGATTTCTGTATTAAAAGGAGGCCATAATGACTACTAAGATGGAAATGTGGTAGGTCAGGCAGAAGAAGTGGGAAGATTGGGATCAGGAGGCCACTGTGGTGTCTCAGACTGACAACATGTTTCAATCAGGGCCTGACTATGAACCAGGAGCAGATCAGGACCTGGTGTGACGTCTGTTCTGAATAGGCAAGATTTGGCATTGTCTTGGGATGAAGGGAGCAGTCAGGCAAGTTTGTCAGTCCCCTGCAATTGGAATATAACTCTGTGAGCTTAGATGTGGAAGAGGAAGTTAGAGAACGTGAGCTGTCATCCTTGTGACCTGGTAAGTGTTAGACAACTCACAAGCGTCCAAAAAGAAACACAGGAAACACAGGTGATAGTGAACCAGGAGCCTTCGGTGCTGCGCTTCCGGTTTGAGAGCCATCAACCAGTGGTCTTATTTCAATCAGTGGGACAGGGCGAAGCACTGCAGGAGAGGTCAGAAAAGAAAGCCAGAGACTAAGGAAAGCTTTAGTCACTGCAGCATCCAGGGTCAGAGAGAGAGGCCGGCCAGACTGGGAGAGACAGCTGCTGGCGGAGGAGGGGGAAAACAGGCTTGAAGAAATCCAACGGAAGGCAGTGAGCAGAGCTTTAACAGCTGCACCGGAGTGTTTTAGAGCAAGGCGCCAGGTGGTTCTAGACCAGCCACAGCTGGAAATTGATTAGAAAGGTACAGACTCAGGAGTCCCGTTCCAGCCGTACTGGATTGATCACTCAAGCATGGACTTCTTCGGGGGATCAAACACAAAAACAAACAAAACCCACGCTAGTTACAGAATTGCCTGCCCAAATTGACAAAGAAGATTAAGGAGCATAAAAAACTGATTTTACTGCATGAGTACATTGTTGGAGACCTGCTCAGTCTCAAACTTGTAACAAACAAATCTCAAGGAAGTGATCCCCCTTCCCAGCCTTCTGCTACAATGGCTGTTTGGAGAGGAGGAATGCCCCCCATTTCACTGGACCAGGGAATGCTGAGCACCAAGCATGCCAAACATTCCTCTGGCTAAAAATGGGGGGGGGGGTGCTATTCCAGGGTTAGCAACACTGGCCCATTAATTCTGAACCTTCTGAGAATTGAAGCTTATCCCCACCCCACACCCCCACCATATCCAAAATTTCCTCTAGAAAGCCCTAGCAAAATTCCATCCCCTTCCATTCTGAGGGAAAGTGGTTAAAATTAGGATCAGTCCCGAGAGATTGACAAGTTAGATGCAGGGAAGGCTGTCCCCTGAAATAAGCTGTTTCCCACCGCGAATGGGCGGGGCGGGAGCCTCTAGTCGCAACCCAGCAGAGGGACGGCCCCTTCCAAGTGTGTGCAAGAGGTCTGGTCCCCAGCTTTAAAATTCTGGACGCACAGCGTCCTGACCTCTTCTCTCCCCCCAGTGGTGGCTAGCCCTTCCCAAGTGCGCAGTTGTCCCCTCCCTGTCCAGTCCGGCCGTTGTCCCGCGCCCAGTTGAGCTACAAGTGGCCGAGTGCAACAGCCCAGCGCAGCACGCTCTGCACACCGGCATCTTGGCTTGCCGCTCCACGGGCTCTACGAACTTGAGCAGCTAGCTGTTGCCTGTGGCATCACCAGTGAGTCCCCAGCTCCCTGCCTCGCGCTCTCCCTTCCCTCGGAGCAGCGGGTCATAGTGAGCCAGGAGCCAGCAGCCTTCCCAGGATCTTCCCGCCTGAAGTGCAACTATGCTGCTAGGCGGAATCCTGCTTGTAGTGCAAGGTAAGAACCGACAGGAATACCCCCGAGGGCATCCTGGAAACTCTACCACTCGCACTGGCAGGGTGGGGCTCCTGGTGCTGGCTCAGTCATCCAACGGCTCTTCTGGATCATTCGCAGCCACTAAGCTCCCTGCCCTGGTCAAGCCTGGGATGGGGGTGGGCGTGGAGTTACACAGAGGAGGGTCCCTAGAGTGTCGAGGAAGGTCGTGCATCCTCTCCCTCCTTCCTGCCTGCCTCCCCCAACTTTCACCAGGTAGTCCCCAGGGTTGGTGCAATGCTGCCAGGCAGAAACCCAAACTGAAAATCCCTTTGTGCCCACAGCCTTGCAGTTTGCCAGTGCCTTGGACCTGCCCGCTGGTTCCTGTGCCTTTGAAGAGGGCACCTGTGGCTTTGACTCGGTGTTTGCGTTTCTGCCTTGGATTCTAAATGAGGAAGGTAAGGGGGCACCATGGAAAAGTGCCCGAAGTGAACTTTCTTCATGGCTTGCTCCCCCTGTCCCCCGGAAGTAAAGCTATCTTGGAGTTAGTTCCCTTTGAGAGGAAAATTGTGAGTCATGAAGCCTCTTTCCAACTCTTCCTGCAGCAAGGAGCCGGCCAGGAAAACCATGATGAAGGCGACGGCTGTGTACCTGGCTCTGAGCGTGCGTGCGCTCCTACCCGCAGCACACCTTATTGAAAGGGACAAAAGGGGGATTCTGCTAGTGATTGTCACCCACTAGCCTTGTGCCCCCTGCAGGCTGTTAGCCTTCCTGGTCTTCAGTGGGCACGTGCCTGAGCTGAGAAAGTCCATGGAAAGCCTTCTCAGGAAGCTATGCAGAAATGTTTTCGCACTCCATGAAGGTCTTCAGTTCTAAGACCTCCTGTTTAGGTTCACGTCCCCTCAGCCATTTTGCCTCCGATTTTATCCCTTACCATCCCGTGCCCCTGGGCGAATGAGTTAACGCCAACACAGAGTATCTGAAGCCACTGGGCTGAGGGCGGTTGGTCATAGATAGCTCAGTACTCCCGACGGCTTGGGCTCCTGGGGCAAAATGAAACTGAAAAAAAAAAAAAAAAAAGTCCAATGTGTCTTCTTACCCTTTTTTGCCGTAAAAACATTTTAATAGCAGGCCCTGGTGTCCCTCCTCCTTTCCGGTCTCTGCTCCTGTCACCCTCATTTTGAAGCTTCATACACTTCTAGACCTTTAATTTGGGCTTGGAGTAGACTCCTTTAAAAGACATGCCGCCATAAAGGAAGCCAGCTGAGCTTCCTCCCAGCTCAGTTGTTCAGCCTGGCTCCCTGGAACACAGGACTCCTGCTTAGGATGTCGGAGGTGTCACCATAGCTCTCCCTGCCTTGCCTACATGAGCTTCCCTGACCCACACAAGTGGCTGATAACTGCCTTGGCATGAGAATCTGAGACTTCAGATAGCCCGATGGTTGACTGAGTGACCAGCACTAGGGAAAGAAGCTGGAAGGTACTAAGTCCGTCATTGTTTTGTCGCCAGCACTTGCCAGGTCTGGAGTGCTGTTTACTTAGGTGTACATGAGAAAAATCAACTTGTTAAGGGATCGCTGCTTTGCTGGTGACTTTAGGAAAGACTTGAAGTTCATCGCCACCATCTTGCTTTCTGCTCTGATTGTGTTTGAAAGATGGCTCTTCCTATGTGATGGCAGCGGCTTTGGGAGCACTATTCCCTAGGTTGCACGGCTTCTCAAAGTTTCTTTAAGGAGGCATCAGGATGACCTGGTGGGCATGTTCCAACAGTTTCCTTCCCCTTCTTGAGAGTTTGATTCAGTGGTCTGGATTGAGGCCTGAAAATTTCTCACAAGTTCCAAGGTACTAGGACTGCTGTTTCTACTGATCTGGACATATGGACTTTGAAAATCCCCGACTACCACTGTGTATGCACACACACACATGCACAGACGCGCGCACGTGCACGCGCACACACACACACACACACACACACACACACACACTTATACCTATGCTGTTAGCCCCAAGTAAGACTGGAGTCAAAATGAACAACTCACATAGACCTAAGAGTGAACAGCTCCCTGAATCCTTTGTCCTAAGCTCACTTCTGTTGGGCTACTGTAGCCCTAGGAAAAAGAGAAATGGATGTCTTTCTCACAACCAAGGGTCTAAGTTCTTAAGTGTTCTCCATGGTCTCCAGTCAGATCAAAACTGCCTCCCAGCCAGAATCCTGGGTGAGCATGCTGCTGCCTGCTGAGCACAGGGCCCTCCTCGCTGGCAGGAAGGGAGGCACAGAGTTGGCATCTCTGCACCAGTGTGACCGTTAAACAGCCCCCTCCGGGGAAAACAGGACGATGCCTATGGGAAAAGGTGATTGCAGCTGAATCACACCATAAAGGCACTGTGGCTCTTCCGTTTTCTTTCATGTAGCCACTGCTCTCTGGCTGGA
Source organism: Microtus ochrogaster (assembly GCF_000317375.1). Classification (NCBI taxonomy): domain Eukaryota; kingdom Metazoa; phylum Chordata; class Mammalia; order Rodentia; family Cricetidae; genus Microtus; species Microtus ochrogaster. Next base: position 52,901,422 of record NC_022015.1, on the reverse strand, counting down.
GGCTGAGACCGCTGAGTTGGCTGGCTGACATTAATTCATCCCCTTCTCAGGACTCCAGGGCAGAGAGGGAAGTTAGGCTTCCATTCTAGGGCTCAAAGTTTCAAAGGCTGGAACTTGGATACAACTGCCCACTGCAGACATTGGGGCAGCAAGGCAGATGTGTGGCAGCTGCTGAGCTTGCCTGTAACAACTGATCGCTGAGAAATTATACTAGTTTGGGAAATTAAAGTAATAAAATTGTGCCAGGCTCAAATTTGGGAAGCCTCCACTTTATTGCAGAAACCCTTTGAAAGAGATTCCAGATGCCCCTGTGTGCTGCATCCACCAAGAAAGCTGTGAATGTTACAGACTTTTACCCACAAGTCCTTGCAATACAAATAGCATTTCCTATATGTCCTTGGTCAGTGGGTTAACCTACAGTAGAGAGAGCAATGCCAATGGCCAGTGAAGGGTTGATTTCAGAAATCAATCTGTAAATTAGAATTTCCTAAAAGAGAGTCGGGTCTTGGAAGAGTTGATGAGCACCCCAAGTCGCATAGCCCCATGAAACTATGTGAGGCCCATTTCTTTGTTTATTTGATTGTTAGATAGCTATGTATTTCTTACTACTTGGTTCATGGTCATATATATATATATTCCTACCTTGTCAAAGTAGATGACATTATACCAGACTCAAATTGAAACTTTCTCTGAAGTCTTAGGTTTGAATTGAAGTTAAGAAACACATTTTATACTATAAAAATTTCCACGTTCATTTATTTTATCAAAACCACCTTTTATTTATTTCTCGTTTAGGGAATACTGAGTCCCTTTTGAGCAACAATCCTCAGTTAACACTAAGACTGTCCCTTCTACTTCCCTCTTGACAGCTGCAAGAGCAGAAGCCCTTTGACTGAGGATTCTTGGAAACCAGACAGTTGGCCTCACAATTCAAATTAGCAATTGAGTGAGCTTTGCTCTTGGTTTTGGCTTGGTAGCTTAGTCTTCACTCTCTAAGAAGCCGTTGGTTGACCACTGGGAGGAAGAACAAAGCTAAACATAGGTACTATTCTTTTACTTGGGCGAAGAAGGTGGATGTGGGAGCGATTCTGGTCAGGAGAAAGTAAACAGGGCATTCAAAGCATTTATAAGGAAGATCTGCTTCATGTTTCCTTGATAGTGTCCAAGGAGGGAGAAATTTCCTAATACAAGAAACAGATGGGTGGCTTTTGCACCTCAGGGAGAATGATAATATGGAAGCTGAGAAAGCATAGCCAAGAGCAGGGTTGGGGACATGGTAGGGTGTACTAATACCTCACTGTAATGATATGCATGCATATCCCCCCTTCTCTCTCTCTCTCTCTCTCTCTCTCTCTCTCTCTCTCTCTCTCTCTTTCTCTTCTACACCCATACTCTTTGCTTGTCTTTTAAGGATACTCCCCATTGGCCATGTGAGTTTCAGTTCTGCACACAGTCATGTGACAATTATTATTAACAGTGATAAACCCTTCCTGATTCTTCTTGAGGCCCAGATGGACCCTAAGTCTGGCGAGGATCCCAATAGGACTTTATGGAAGAGAAAGCTATTTTTTCCTTCCCTGTGTGACCTTGGAAGGCCACTGTAGCATCCCACGCAGACATCCCCAAGTTGTCAAAGAAGATCTTGTCCCCATTGGCCCTGTGTTACCCCTGCTGGCCATTTCCCAGCTTTCCCAGCAGAAGTTCCACTCACCCATAACCCTGCTGGATAGAGGCTGGAAGCCAGAACAAGTCTAGAATGTTCCTTAGATGCCTCTCAAAAAGACACTGACTGCAGAAATCTGGATAAATTGTTCCTGCTACATCAGATGCAACTCTTTGGGGTTTCCCTGGTGTTGCTGCTGCCAGATTGAGCATGACTGTGTGTTCTGGGCCTGAGCAGCTTGGGTCCTGCTCAGTCTCTGCATATGGTATAAGAGTTGGACTTGAGAAGCTGTCCAAGGCAGGCTATCTGCTTTTCACACTGCATCTAGACAGGCTAACATTCATAGTTGGGTACAAGGTTCATGGCAACCCTGGGGCAGACTCTGTCTCATCTGTTCAATACTATTCCCTTCCTCTGCATAGCTGGTGGACAGTGAGCCCTGCCTTCCAAGCCTCACAGTGTTGGTAACTCTACATCAGAGATCCAGTTACATGTTTAACATGTAGAAGAACACCAATTCTCAGATGACATGTTTGGGACCTATCACATCCTCAAGGAACTGCGTTTTATATCATATAAAGATATTGTTTATTTTCTCCAGTTTGTAAGACCTGTACACAGTCTTCAGCATGTAGGAAAAATCTCGGCACCTAATTGGTACTTAGTAGGTAGTTGAATGAGTGAATCCAGCATCTGACCATGAAAACACACTTGTGCCTTTTTTTATGTTCTATTGTTTTTCCTTCACCTTCAAAGTCAGTTCCTTTTCATGAGAAGCAGCTTGAACAGTTTGTTAGAAACCAAGATGACCAGCTTGTATTAGAACCAGGCACTGTTCCTTCAAGAGTAGTTGTCTTAATTATCAGGGTTTCTATTGTTGTCGTGAAACACCATGACCAAAAGCCAGTTGGGGAGGAAAGGTTTATTGGGCTTACACTTCCAGATCATAGCCTATCATTGGAAGCAGTCAGGACAGGAGCTCAAGGACGGAGGAACCGGAAGCAGGAGCTGATGCAGAGGCCATGGAGGAGTGCTGTTTACTGGCTTGCTCACTATGGCTTGCTCAACCTACTCTCTTATAGAACCCCGGACCACCAGTCCAGGGATGGCACCACCCACAATGAGCTAGATCCTCATCTATCAATAATTAATTAAGAAAATGTCCTACAGGCTTGCCAGCAGCCTAATCTTATGGAGTCACTTTTTAACTGAGGATCCTTCCTCTCGGATAAGTTTAGTTTTATGTCACCTTGGCGTAAAACTATCCAGCACAGTAGTGACTTTTCCTCTCTATATCCCCAAAGAGATATAATGGGGCTGGAGAGATGGCTTGATAGCTAAGAGCACTGGCAGCTTTTCCAGAGTCCCTAGGTTCAATTCCCAGCACCCACATGATAGGTCACAACCATCTATAACTGCAATTCCAGGAGATCTGATGCCCTCTTCTTGCTTCTATGGGCACTGCACACATGTGGTATCCAGGTATACTTGCAGGCAAAACACCCCACATACAATAAAATAACAAAAGATATGAATACTGAAAACACTTGCCTTTTAAGATTTTTGTGAAGATTATTCACACTGACACACTAACACATAGTGACCGCTGTATGATACACGTAACCCCGATTCCCATACTTTCACCAGGTTTGTATCTTAGCAACATTATACACATTATATATAGACATTCATTCTTCTAACTCAGCCTTCCCATACAGCTTCTGGGATGTGAAAGACGTGAAGGACACTGTAGCTGTCTTTTGTTTGTAGCTTTGCCATTTGCTTTTCGTTACTGGTGCAGCCAGAGGGTGAATCTTCTTATCGTTGCTCTGTGTTAAGTCCCTGTGAGCTCCATCTAACTTGTGTGTGCCTGGAAAACACATGTGTGTAAGGAGACGAGACTGCCCCTCACACCTAGTTTTTCATCTTTCAGCGCTAAATCTTTTTTCTTTAGAATTCATCATTTGCTCTCTGCCCCTTACTCTTTCTCACATCCCAAGCTGTTCTTCATTTATCTCCCTTACAGAGCTAGGACCTTAGCCTCAATTGATTCTTGTTTCTAATGGTGTCGCTCCCTCCACGAGACTCCCAGCATCCTGATATTCACTTGGTTTCAGGCAGCTCTCTAACCTCGACCTTCCTGTCTGCCAACCTGTTTAGGAGATGTCCTTCCTGACCACTCCTCTTGGAACTTAGCTTGGACAGCATCTGCCTGCCTGGCCCGCTTATGGGATAGACTCTCTCTCTGTATGGTCAGCCTCCCTCTAGGCCAATGTCCAGGCTGAGTTCCTCCTGTCAGAGGAGAGGGCTGGGAGCTGTTCTCTGGATCTTGGACCTCTCCCCCAGAGATGGCTGGGGATTTTTTAGGATGTTTTCCTTCTCTTAATTACAGAAGTCAACCAAGGTCACAGAATGCTATTATGGGACTTTATGTTTGCTTTGCCATCCTCAAGTTTCTTAACCTACGATGACCGTGTTTTGTAACTTTTGTGTCAGGATATAATAGTCAACAGAAGTTCTGGCTCTTTCTGAGTGTGCTGGCTTATCTCAGCACTCAGGAACTTGGAGATTGGGAGTTCAAGGCCGCTTGGGCTATAGCACAAGTTCCAGGAGTAGTATCTCAACAAAAGCAGAAAGAGATCGGAGGGGGAGGGGAGGAGGTTATATTTTTGTTTTTTAAAAAGATGCATTTATTTTCACTTTATGTGTATGGATATTTTGTCTGCATGTATATCTGTGCATCATGTGGATGCAGATTCCTTGGCCAAGGAGAGGGAGTCAGATGTCCTGGCCCTGGAGTTACAGGTGGTTGTGAGTCATTGTGTGGGTGCTGGGAATCAAACCCAGGTGCTCTGAAAGAGCAGCTGGTGCTCTTAGACCCTGAGCCACCTTTACAACCCCAAAGTCCTGAAAGTATCAGTGTTTCTTTTATTAGGTTACTTAGAGCCTGGTCCTATTTCTGTCTTATGTAACAAACTTGATGTTCAAGAATTTGAGTGAGATCCAGCTATGTTAATAGAGGTCATTGGGCATTTCAAGAAGTAGAGCCAGCTGGTAATGGACGCTTCTTGGGCATTCCAGATAGTTAACCCTGATTTTCACACCTGTCCATTTTTCTAATACTGTTCCTCAATTTTTTCCAAATGCTTACCCAATCCCAAAGATATGTTCACTCCGCTCCGGAGTCTTAACGTGTTTGACTGTCTATCAAACTAGAAGACACAGTACTGTTGCAGACTGGGGAACACATCACTAGTGATATACAAACAAGTTATTGAAGAGCAAGAAACTTTAGTGTGCCTGAAATTCCTGTCTCGAATGCCTCCCCACCCCATTTCACCTGGATGCTCATCCTCAACACTGATTGGGCAGCACTGAACATTTCCTTGCAAGTCGTCATGCTACTCCAAAGAATTCTGATTGATTGGGCCAGAAAGAGGACCAGATTTCACACCCTTAAAAGAGCTGACTGGCTGGCTGAAAGACTGACTGATTGCTAGGCTGACATGCATCTGTGGTTGAGAACTAGGCATGGGGGTGACTGCCGTTACATAGCCCCTATAGTTACAGTGAAGAAGAGAGAGCAACTTATTAGGAACCCATGAGTGATTATCCATCTCCCCAAACTTCCTATCTCAACATTCACAGGCTCTTCATTCATGGCATTTATGATCTGCTTCAGATTCTATTTCCGTCTTTCTCTCCTGTTGATCCCTACCACACTCATAACAGGCCCTTCGTCCCTTGTCGCTGGTTCTGATTGCGCTATTCTCTGCAGTTGCCTTTCTTGTCTCTTGCCTGTTTGAAATGGCTGCTGTGGTTAGAATACGATTTAATCATTTAATGTAGTTGGACTTTTTTGGACTTCCTTAGGGACTTCCAGCTCCCCAATAATGATAAGGAAACTTATTATTAATTATGAAAGCTTGCCCTTTAGCTTGGACTTGTGCCCACCTAGCTCTTGTAACTTAAATTAGCTTGTTTCTATTCATCTCCAGTCTGCCACATGGCTTTTTACCTCTTCTTCATAATTAATATCCAGCTTCCTCAGTGTCTTGCTGGTATCTCTTGCGGCTCCCGATTTTCAACCTTAATTCCTCTCTCTGCCCGTGAGTCTGGCCTAACCTCTCCTGCCTAGCTATGGATCATTCAGCTTTCTATTTAAACCAGTCATAGCAATACATTTTCACAGTGAACAAAAAGATCATCCTGCAACTATTTAATTATGATAACTCAAAGGTCTGTATGATAAAGGCTTGGTCCCTAGTATATAGAACAAGGAGAGTGTGTTGGAAAATGAGAAGTCTTTAGGTGCTGGGGTCGTGTCCTTAGAAGCGACCCTAGGACCCTGTTTGTCCTTTCCCTTACTGTGTCAGTTCCAGATACAATGATTTTTGCTCTTCTGTGCTCTCCCTCCATGATATGTTGTCATCAAGAGATCACATGAGTGGTGGGGAGGGGGGCTAACCTGCAAGCTGCGTGATTCTTTTTTATATGCGAAACTCGTTGCTTTATTGTAGTCCTGCAAAGCTGACGGATGCAAATGCTCTAGATGCTTTAAAGCCCAGTTGCTCAGCGAACATTGCACAATCATCCCAGATGGACGAGGCATTTCCCTTCCCCCCATTTACACTGAACTCTCCACTTTCCATCCTGTAAAATCTTATTACTGTCTCCTATCAGCATCTCCACCCCTTCTCCTCATCAGAGGCTTGATGGAGAGGGGATATGGCTTTAGCAAACACCCTGCACCCAATCAGTCTCTAATGTCCTTTTGAGAGCAGATAGAAAAAGAAAACCCTCGACATTTTTCCTTGCAGTGAAAGAGGGTGTGTTTAGTAGTCCTTCCCGCTGGATGAATTCAAAGACTTTAGAGGCTCACCTGGTAATTTACAGATGTAACAGTGGAGCAGCATCTGGCTTATCTCACCCGTGCCTGGTCTGTGACATGTCTGTGGATAAATAGCTCTTGGGCTATTCTCCATCAAGGCTCCCGAATGCCTTGACCCTGCGCCATCATAAACAACCACAGTGCTGGCTTGAGAGCACTCCTGCTGGCTCTGAGAAGCAGTTTTTGGCCAAAGGTTATTAGACTTTGAACTGGCCGTTGGAAATGGTGTTTCTAAGGAATTCTGTGAGGGGTCAGCCGTGCTCATCTTGATGGGTATACGTCTGTCTGCTCCAGGGAGGGAATTTCTTAGGCAGGAATGTGGCAGTTGGAAAACCAGAGGATAGAGTGTGTGCTCAGTAAAACCTGCCGGAATGTCTGATTCCCCTGCTGTGTCCTTGCGGGAGTCTAAGACTGAGAGTGAGAAGCAGTGCAGTTTCAGAGACCTGTAACATCATGAATGAATCCTATGTTCTATAGGAAAGGACTGGTCAAGAATACTTAGCCCATCGTCAAGCTTTTGAATGCCCGTTGGAAACTATGTTAGTAGGTGGAGGACGTATTCCGTAGAGTACAAGTATATGGAGTTGTTCATAGACACAGGCCCTGTCCTTGGTGGCAGTCACAGACCAATGGGACTAAATGAGTATCTATAATTTATGGGAGAGATTAGAAGGAACTGTGTACAGTAACAGATTATAATTGCAAGTAACAAAAATGACTACTTAAGTAAAGCAGAAGGGAAGTTGTTTGAAGGGAATCAGCTCCCAATACCAATACGCTCTCTAGAAGGCTACATTTGAGTGGGAATAAAGAGATACAAGATCTTACTAGAAGAACAATTTATATGACCTTCCCCCTAGACATTGGTAGCTCCCCTGCTGGACCTGTCTGTTCAGTAGCTATGAGGTAGCTCCGTGTAGGGCGACATTAAAATAAGGCCACTTGCTGAGAACTGTTCTGTAGCCTGAGAGGTGGTACAGGGAGCAGGAGAGTTATGTGTGAAGGGGAAGAAGGAAGTAAAAGACCACAAAGTGGATTCAGTTGGCAGTGCTGGGCGAGTCCTTGGTGCCAGTACCAAACCAAGGAAAGCGGCCCTCAGGTTCCTAGTTTGGGAGAGTGATACTAAGATTTGGAACAAATTCAAGAGCAACTTCATATTTAGGATAGGAAAGGACATCATATCTTCTAAGTTGCTCCGGAAAGATCTAAGTGGGGTCCTCTGGCGAGTGTTTGATGCCATAATCTGCAGTCACTGCTCTCCATTTAGCCTTCAGGGAGAGTCTCCTGAGGTCTGCCTCCTCTCTACCTGGCTCAGGCATCGCTGGTGTGAGGCGAGACAAATCCTTCCTCAGCGCTTGGATAATTGGGGGGGGTGGGGTTTGCTCAACCTTGAGTACTTATTGAGATAATGAGGAGCCAGGTGAAAAGCACAGACTATGGTGTTGAAACAGATTAATAAGGAACTTGGTGATTTGTCCCGAGAGCTTCCAGCACAATTCTACAAGTCCAGGTGGAGAGGAATGCTCCGTTGGCAAGTCAGAATTATGGGACCCAATGATAGACAGCCCCTATCAAGGTGGTAGATTCTTTTTTTTTTTCAAGACAGAGTTTCTCTGTAGCTTTGGAACCTGTCCTGGAACTAGCTCTTGTAGACCAGGCTGGTCTCGAACTCACAGAGATCCGCCTGCCTCTGCCTCCCGAGTGCTGGGATTAAAGGCGTGCGCCACCACTGCCCAGCTAAAGGTGGTGTATTCTTTTTGACACTTCATTTTCCTACAGACTACCACTTCTTGCAGCAGGAATTTATCATCCAGATGTTAACAGTAATGGTAGCGTTTGTCTTGATAGTCTAAGATCACAGTGGTCTCCTGCCTTAACTTTTCTAAAGTTTGTTTATCTGTTTGTTCACTGTTGTGTGATCCAGACCCAGATGGCTCCCTAGTGCTAGAGATCTATAGAACAGTGGAGAGAAGTACAACAGAACATCTCAGGAATGAACACAGAAGCACGTCATATGATCCTACCCCAAAGTCAGAAGACCATGCATTGTGACTGGCATAAACTTTAAGTCGCTGTTCCTTTTTCAGTTTTCTTATCCAGCTGCTTCCCTATCAGACCTCATCTTTTTATTTTATTTTAATTTTGTTTACTTCCTTCCATTCAGTTGCATGCTCATCAGAGAAGACTTAAGTTCGTTGGACAATCACTGCTTTAAGAAACTGTAAAGTAGTTGCCCGAAAACATTTGCCCAAGATTCAGAATCAAAAACAAACAAACAAACCCGAAGCATGTGCATTCTACAGCCAATGTGTTCTCTCTCACTTGGTTACGACACTAAGCTCATTACTCTAACATCCTGAAGAAAGCGCATGCCGGGGAGGAGATGGATGGGTACTCAGCCTTCACATCCACAGAAGCACCCACATTCTGGCAGCGCCCGTTCTTGTTTAAGCCCTCCACTGTTGGAGGTTTGAGGTCACATGATGCAACTGATGGGGCTGAAAGATCGGTATTGAGTGACAGCATCAGCAGAACACAAAAGGTGATGCTCTGTATGTGTGCCAGTAAAGGAATGACCTGCTCTTGTTCTACAGAGTGGGAATAGGAAGTTAAACACTTGGTTTTCCAAAATGAGGTCTTAAAACATTTTGAAATTTTCATTTAAATTATTTGGAAGCTTGGAGCTATTAGTTGATCTGTGTTCTGATACTGTCTAATGTAACATTGAATAAACGATGCAAGTTGTCAATGAATGAGTGATCAACTAGTAACTCTCCTAGTAATTGATTTACATTGATCTTAAATAAAATTACAGAAACCAGTTGAGGGGAGGGGGAAGAATCTGAAAGTCATTTTCAGAATGGGACACACAGTGGCTGCAGACTCTCCAAGCACACAAGTACTAGCCAAAATCTTGACCACATGATGGAGTCACCTAAGGAGACTGGATTAGACGATGAGAGCGGGATGACCAACAATGCTGACGGATGCTGAGGGAAGAGGCAGAACGTATTGAATGGAGCCCACTGCTGTTCGGTGAAAAATTCTAAGCAAAAAGACTTGAATATTTAAAGAGTGATTCAGTTGTTGTGTTTTGTTTCAGGAAGTAAAACACAGAGCTTTCTTGTAGATTATGGGGAAGGACCTAGCAAAGAAAGAGAACTCGGCAGGAAGAGTTTAAATCCAAAGGATGCCAGAGCATGATTTGGGTCTAAGGGGACTTTAGTGACAGAACAGATTCTAGTTGCCAGTGGGATGTGGAAAGGGAACTTCTTGACATAGTCACGCAGAAGTTAGGGTCTGTGACATAGACCTAGCAGTGCTGAATAGCGCCTGCCAAACACAAGCATTGCCATTGTCTCTGACCAGCATAACAATCTTGACAGTAATGTAACCACTTAGTGATTTTACAGAAATTACAATAAAGCCATCATAGAGAGCGTTGCCAGCCACAAACCCTCCTGGCTGCAAAGGCTTGAGCTTCTATGGGCTCTGGACCATCTCCCCTAGTACGTAGGTTGGCACCTGTATACTTGCAGAAGTCAGCACCAGGGAAGGCAGAAGAGCAGACTTCATACCATTCTAGAGATCATGGAGAGCCTCTAAAGAAATATAGGGGAGGCTACGAGTCCTAACTCTCCCTGCAGTTTCTAAATTACAGCTAATATGCCTCCCATGCAGTCAGTCACAAGCCCTTGGAAAGAAAGCAAAGCAGGGGCAGGAAAATATACTTTATTTTTTTTCATAATAGATTAGAGTTTGCTCTTACAGCCATTTGGAGGATTCGCTTCTGAGACCTCAGCATAATATTGAAAGAAAACCCCAGGGAACTTCATGGCTTGACCTATCATACTTTGGCAGTTGTATGGAATACTCCTGGATCCAGCTTCATCTTACCGCAGAAGACTAGAGAGCGCGCTCAGCTCAGCGTGCTTTCAAGCTGGCTGCCCTTCCAGATGCACAGGCCTGGGCTTAGTCTCTTCCTCACAGAATAGCAAGGCAAAGCTGCTGTGCAGCGGTATGATCTACAACTGTGCAAGATGCTCAGAGAAATTTCCATGCCTTATTTGAAAACGTTCTGCCTCGCTGCCAAGGAGAGCTGAAGTGTTTGGGGCTGGGCTTATGAGACGGCTTTAATATGCTGCATGTCCCCAGAAAGCGCTCCATGTGCTCTCCAGCACCTTAGGACTGAGCCTATCTATTCCACAGTTATAACTCGGGAGCCTTCCTTTAGCCTCTTTAGCCTCTAGGGCATTCTACTTCTGTAACTATGTAAAGCACACACATGCACATGTATATATATTAGGGTCCAATTTCAGAGGATTTGCTTTCACAAATGTGTTTTGATCCTGCAACAAGCAATTTTAAGGCCTAAACTTAATTTAAAAAAAAAATGCTTTGTGTTTTATTACAAATCCTTAAAAGATGGGAGTGTTGGAAATCCCATCTTTGTTTCTGGAACATTTTCCCTTTCTCACAATTGTTGATAAGAAATGTGTGATTCAAGTGTGTGTGTGTGTGTGTGTGTGTGTGTGTGTGTGTGTGTGTGTGTGTGGAGAGAGAGAGAGAGAGAGAGAGAGAGAG
>NC_022015.1:52884221-52890184 GCF_000317375.1 Microtus ochrogaster | reverse complement strand
TGTCCTCTTGAACTCATATTTGCTACACAGAAAAAAATAAAAAACATGAATATATTCTGAGTTCCGTAGAGAAGGTCAGCTTTTCATCTTTGTTGTCGACATAAACTATAGTACTTACCCACAATCTGTCCTGAATATTGAGTAGCAGAAGAGAAACGATGTTGGGGATGCAGGCACAGAGGCACTGCTCTGCCATGCGGTATGATTCACTCCAAGCGTGGGCTCATAAACTCAGCCTTATCTGCTTTGTTAGCATGTGCTTTAAAGAGTCTTTAATTGAAAAGGAAATTATGATCGCCTTAAAGCCTAAATCCCAAGCTTTCGGCCATTGCCGTTAAAGACCATGTCAATGATTATCAATGACGCATTAATTTCTGTTGGGCTCAAATGGCCCTCTTGTCTGTTGAGTATGCTGTCAAACAGCTTGTAAGAGAAGATGAGGGTGATATATTCATGGAAGAGCTGGAAGTGATGACTCAGAATGTTTCCCGTTGCTGACATCCCTCCAACTTCTTATCTTGCCACAGAGGAAGCTACTAACAATAAAATGTCATCAAAAGAGCAAAGGGGGGCAAAAATAGTTTACATTTTTAATTAACCCCTCTCATTTGTCATTTAAGTTGTCTGGAAGTTATCTAATTTTGTGACTGTGTTCCTATCATAAAATAAGTTTGGACACATTCATGAGCCATCTTGTGTTAAGTATAATATTAGCCTAGTTAGAATAGGCACTATTCTCCATCACTCCATCACGAGTGCAGTTAGCTGCAGCCATGCCCAAGACTTCCTGAGTTTCAGACTCAGCACGATTTCAGAACCTTCCCTTGGAGGCATCCGATCACTAGCAAGTTGGAGAGTGAACGCTAGGGATTCAGAGGGTCCGTCTCCTTCCTGTCTCTGCTACTAGCCACCAGATGCGCTGCAGCACGTTTGCCCATCAAGATGCCCTGAGATGCAAGCAAAACATGACATCTTTTAATTTTGCCCTTATTTCTAATTTCAGAGTTTCTAAACAAAGTCTAAAACCAAAGGGGCATTTCCTGAGCATACTGCTATTGATGAAGACACAAGAGGAAAGCAAATGATGACAATCACCTTCTAAAACACTCATTAAGAGCTTTAGTGTGTTTGACACTACACTAAAGCTTCAGCCCACTGAGTTCTCGCAGTGGCCCAACAAGGAAGATGGTCCTTCTAGTTGGAGAATTGGGAGATGAGAGAGTCACAGAGCAAGGAACTGTTGGGTCCTTTTTATTAATCCTAGATCTGTCTCCAAAGATGAGGAATCACCACACTCACTGTCTCTCAGTCCTGCCTGATGTTTGGTGGGAGCTCCCAACAGGCTTGGTGAAGGAAACAGCAGTACTTACGAAAACAGCTGCCACTTGCGGGTGTGATTTCTCCTATCTGAGTCTTGGTCTGTGTGTTTTATGTTAAGTCATTTGAACTTTGAGCAGCCCAGAGAGCTGGGTCTTATATTAGGGCTGTTGAAAATGAAGTCTGCTGAAACAGGTCACTGAGACCCAAGGCAGCATATCTATTTTTCATTACAGATTTTCTGTTCCAATCTGAGTTTTGTGAAGAAAATAATACATTATTATTATTATTATTATTATTATTATTATTATTATTATTATTATTATTAGTTCTGGGTACTGACTCCAGGACCCTGAATAAGTTAGCAAGTGTTCTAAATCTAAACTACACTCCCAGCCAGGAAATAGAAACTTTAATATTTACTTGTGAGATTGGAAATTTGTTCATGGGTTCTGGTAGAACTAAGAGAAAAATGATGTACTTTATTTCATCTATATTTTTATGGGCATAGAGCCTCCCACCACCAAATAAAGTCTAACTTGAGAAAATCTTATGCCAATCTTCTTTTCTTTTAGAAATAGCACAGGGGTCTAAGACAACAGAAGAATTTTCTGTTTGGTTCCAAGTTAAATGAGATTAAGCTGAAAACTCGTGTGAGAATCTCTCATGCAGAGTCCCCATGACGACCTTGTGTTCCCTGGACAAAGCCCAAAGTCACTTGTGCTTTTGATAATCTTGGTAGTCTTCTTTGGAAAATGGGTCAGGAATCTTTTATGCAAAAAAAAAAAGGTAGAACTGTGGTATTTTCTTGCCTAAGGGATGTGAACAGCACACACCAGATAAGTCTAAGGACAACAATGTTTTAATCTCGGAATAAAGGGAAGGGTTGGGTTAGTCTACCTTTCTGTCTTTGCACTCTCTATGTACTGAGATTGTCTTTTGATTTATAGATTGTCCCTGAATTTCTCTTTAATCCTTACAGCTCTTTGTAGAAGATATTCTTTATTAAGAAACTGGGAGTCATAGAGAGTTAAATATTTACAAAGTTTTTTCATAAGATATGAAAATATATTTTAGGAAGCAGCAGGATAATAAGGGTTATGTCTACTAAAAATGGACACCTTTAGCCTATTTTTTTATATTTCATTTTATTTCACTGCCTGGGTAGTAAAGTGACTAGACTGGGTAATAAGGATTCCTGACCTTTAAAGACTCAAGGCGCCACAGAGATATGTGTGCGTCCATGTTTTCTTCTGTCTTAGAAACGATAACCAATAAACAACTAGCCTAATAATAAACAACAGATGAATGGATAAAGAAAATGCGGTGCATACACAAAGTGGGATTTTTTTTTCAGACACAAAGAAAACTGAAGTCATGACACTTGGAACATGGATGGACATAGAAATCATTATGTTAAATGAAATAAGCCATATTCAGAAAGACATCTGTAGATATCAGAGATGGTGAGACCTTTGGCTTTGTTGGTTTTCCTAGGGTTGTTCTGATGATCTAGGGTCTTTGCTTCCATATGACTTCATTTTTATGTGCATGGGGTGTGCTTCCTGGTGTCAGAAGATGGTTATGAACCACCATGTGGGTTCTGGTCATTGAACACTAATCCTCTGGATGAGCAGCCAGTGCTCTTAACCACTGAGACACCACTCTAGCACTCCATAAGAATTTTAAGACTTTTTTCTATTTCTGTGAAGAATGGCACTGGAATATTGTTGAGGACTGCAATCAATCTAGATTGCTTTTGGAAGTATAACCATTTTCTTTTTTTTTTCTTTTTTCTTTTTCTTTTTTTGGGACAAGGTTTCCCTGTAACTTTGGAGCCTGTCCTGGAACTAGCTCTAGACCAGGCTAGCCTCGAACTCACAGAGATCTGCCTGCCTCTGCCTCCCAAGGGCTGGGGTTAAAGGCATGTGCCACCAACACCCGACATATAACCAATTTCACAATATTGATTCTTCTAGTCTATGAGCATGGGAGTCAATAACCTTGAAACAGCCCAGGACAAGAAGGGCTGTTGTGGTAACTCTCCTGCCTCATCAGTTCCAAAGAATTACCACTTTTTTTTTAACCACTCTTTAAAATGCTTGTCAATCTGTGAAAGAACAAAGTTATAATTCAGTTTAAAAATTTCTTGGCTTTAATCTTACAACCCTACAATCCAGCAACACTTCATTCCATAAAATAGAATAAGCATTCCATGGAATGAGAAAAAGAAAGTGCTTTTATAAACATAATGAAAAACAAACAACAACAACAACAAAACAATCAGAAACTAAGGTTAAAAAAAAGTAGATCTGTCATTTCAAAGTCACTTCCCTCGTAAAGTGGGCAAAGAAGAGACAATAGAAAAAACTGAGCAGTTGACTCCAGGCGCAGTTTTCATAGGATTAATCTGGGGAACTTGGGGCTGGAGAGATAGCTCAGTGCTCGTCCACTTCCAAAGGATGGGGATTTTATCACTGGCAACCACATGGTGGCTCACAGCTATTTGTGACTTCAGTTCCAGGGGATTCAACTCCCTCTTCTGTTTCCTGTAGGCACCAAACATTCACATGGTATACATAGACATAAATGAAAGAACAAACACATACCAAAATATTTTTTAAATCAGAAAACTTCATTATTGAGCTGATGGAAGCTGGCCTTGTTTGGACTTGTGGTTGTCCATCTGACTGATAGAAAAAGGTCAGATGACGTCCTAGTTTGGGGTTAGTGACACAGAGCCTAAGTCACTCCATGTTGAGTTTTAGCCGGTTTAGCCATCAGATTCTAGTTCTAGAGCCTAGTCCAAAACCCTGCCCTCCTGTGGTTCCTGCTCAGTAAGTCTTGTGGACACAGACCCCCCCCCCATCCATGAGGCTGAGATTCAAGAGGTCAGCATCCACATTGCTTCTTTCTCATCCTCTTGGGCATGATGTTTAAATTGTGGTAAAAAAAAATCACAATGTTTTAATTGTGATTAATGTTTTAATGCAATTATTTAAAAAAATTGAATTTAATGCAAATAAGATTGACAAGGTCTCTAACTGTTAAGTGAAGAGATTTTAATCCAACACTTGTTGCACACCCCTGCTGCCCCCTCCTCTTACCCTCATCCTAACCCTGTGAAGAGGATTTACAATGAACTGAATGAATGGATATAAAATTAGCGTTTGGCTCACGTGCACTGAACACAGGATTAATGATCAAGTGAAATGTTCTTAGAACTGAACTCACTGATGAATCCTGTGGACAGATTCCTTCCTGCTGTCAGTCTGTCCATAGCTGTTGACTCAGCTGTAATGGTCGTGTGGAAGGAAGCCTGGAAGAGTGGCCTGCAGCCAGCTTTCCTACGGACCTGTGCTGCACACTGAGGCTTTTCCTAGCTTGCCTTTGGCTGGTCTTCTCTGAAGCTTCTCCACTTGACTTTTCCCTTTTCTTATTGTTTTTCTTCCTTTTTATGCTTTTGCATTTTTCCTTCTAAGCAGTTATAATACAGGTATCCTTTGGTGTTTTCAGGAGTTTTTTTCTAGGTCCCCCAAGGATACCGAAATCCAGCGACAAAGTATTTCCTTGTAACCTCTGCATGTACTGCTGGGTGCAGGTATCTAGCTCACAGCACTTAACATGGTGTGGCTGCTTTTGAGCCCCTGCTGCCCTGTACTGTCTAGGGGAGAATGAGAACAGGTTTGGGCATGCTTGGTCCAGTCACAGTTTCGTTCCTGTGTGTACTTACAATCCACAGTTGGTTGGATCTGCAGATCTGGAACTGGCAGATGGGAAAACTGGCCACAGTTATTTAGAAACTCAGGACAACAATAAATAGACATACATATGTGCATCTTCATAGAGTATGCCTTCCTACAGCTCCTTACCACATGCACCCCTCCACCCTGGGCGGTAAGAACAAGCTTAATACAATGTGGTTGTCAATTGATTGTAGAAATAGAAGGTAGGGAAAAAACATGGTTTAATTTTTAGAATTAAATTAAATCCAAAGTCATCATTATGCTTACAGTCAACTTTTTATAGGCTTTTCATTTTAGAGTAAAACAGAAAGTGGCGTGCCTGGTTTGCTTTCGTGTAAGTTCAGCCCACTTTTGCCTGCTGTTCTCATTGTTAGTGTTCGGTGTACATTAGAGACATAGACAAAAGTGGAGACAGAGTTTCGGTGTTGTTCACAGTTACCTGTCATAAAACAAAAATCCGGGGTCCAAGTGTGTATTGGGCGGCTTTACCTCTCATCAAACACACTCAGTTCCAGAGCGGGTCACTGTCAACTGAGATCCGCCTGGTTCTGCCTCCTACTAGCTGGGGTTAAAGGTACCATGCTCAGTGTACAGGGGTAAATAAACAGTGTAAACAAGCATTTCCATGAGAATGCCTACTTGCCTAGAGAGGAAAAGTTTCAAAAGTGAAATTAGCTATTTTCAGCATGACCAGATAGATCATTCATTCATTCAGCAAGTATCTACAGAATGTCTGTCTGTGTGCAGTGCTGGAGATTCAACAGGGAAGAGAACAGCCACATCTGGCTCACATGGAACAAGGGTCACGGAGGGGTGGCAACTCACCAGGAAGCATGAGGGGAGGACAAGTTAAGTGTGGTCTACTTAAAAACCATCCTCTGATCAGGAGCAGAAGGAGAG
>NC_022015.1:52867173-52883696 GCF_000317375.1 Microtus ochrogaster | reverse complement strand
AAAAGTGAATAAACAGGCTTCCCAGTGAGATAGGAAAGGACGGATGGAGGGAGAGACAGGTAAAGCTCATCAACCCTGCGGACTATAAGGGGGATTTAAGATGCAGTCCTGGGGTCAAGTGAGCCAGCAGCATCACTTGCACAGTGTGTACAGGATGCAAAGAAAGCTGAAAATGGTTTCTAAGTTTGGTATGGTAACACATGCCTGTAATCCCTGCACTCAGAAGGCAGGGACAGGAGGATCGCTCCAATTTCCAGGCCACTGTGTGTTACATAGTAATCTCCAGGCAACCAGGTATACATTGAAAAACCTTGTCTCACAAAAATAAAACATACCAGGAAAAGATGGTTTTCATCTGACTGAGCAACTGGAGAGATGATAGCACCACTAATAGAGATGGATAACAACAGGAAAGATAGCTGGGGGAAGGCCAAATTGGGACCAGAAAACTCAATAGTTTCTAGTGTGGATATATACCATTTTTACTCCCTAGTTAGAAATTTAAATGCAAATATTCAGTACACACTGCATATGGGCTTCTGAAGTTCAACTAAAGTCCAGCAAAAAGACATACATTGGGGATTATCAACAGGCAAAGGGTATTAACTGTCCAGGGCTGGATATGACAAACTAGAAAAAAATAATGCAGACAGGAAAGAGAAAAGGTGGGTGATTAGGTCAATATTCATAACAGAGATGAAGAGGAGATGCCAGCTAGGATCTGGTGAGAAGTGGTGGCCCTATAGGTAGGCAGAAGGCCACTTGGGAGCAACAGACTGACTTCAAAGGAGAAGAGAGAATTTCCAGATGGGAGAGCTTCAGGGATTTAAGATCAGTCCAGAGAAAGTCTGGGGTTGGCCAGCACAGAGACTTAAGATGAGCATGCAGAACAACTGGGGGACTGGGCAGCACACAGACTTGATGATATCGCTTGGAATGGAGGAGAGCATCTCTGAACAGTTGGCCTTTGGCCAAGAACCATGTTGCATAACCCTTCCTTGAGGTCACTTGTGACTTTTTCTCTCCTGGACACAGAGAGATCCATTTCCTAAACCTTTGAACAGCTACAAATGCTGGCATTCACTGCAATGAAGTTAATCAAAGTGTCTGAGGTCTTTTTGATTTGTCTAAGCCCATAGAGTCCAGATTCGTTTGTGTCTATTACTTTCAATGTACTGAGAATTATGGAGACGAGCTTGATGATCATGTAGACAATCTCTCACTCTGTCTATAAGAAAATAGAATCCTGTAAAAGCAGAGAGTTTTTTTAAGTTGTTTTCTGTGCTTGAGGTTGAACCCAGGGATTTGAACACACCAGTATATCCCCACCACTGTGCCATACATCCAATTTCTAGAAAAGTAGAATTATAGGAACAGACAAGAACCCAGGAGTCTTTTGGCTGAATCATGTATTCAAGTTTATGATCCACAGAACTCCTTTCTCTTCCCACAGCATACCAAATTGAAAAAGCTTGGAGAGTTTGTTTTTTCCATTTTGTTTTATTACTAAAGGCATTCTATCTCTCAAGTATTGTAAGATAGATCTATCAATCAGCTGATTGTTTAGGATATAGAAAGTTCTATTGATGAAATGCATAATTGACTGAGTAGCCAAAATGTTCTTCCTTCCCATCAGAAAGCATTTCTGTCCTTGCCCTTGTTTGGTTTTAGGGACAGTGATGGAATTTATCCCAATGTTAAATTTTACCATCCTAGGCGACATGATAGAAAACCCTGGTTATAACTAGGTCATATAAGGACCAACAGCACAAGTCTTGGCCAAAACAACTCAAGGCTTGATAAACTCATTTCTTTTGTTCAAATTTTACAGTTTCTGTTTACCTGACTCACACAACACATGTGTCTTGTGACTCGCAGAAAATCTGGGCTTGAACTCTGCTTTCATCCTGAAATGGAACACAGTTGAGAATGGAAGAGTATGTGGGGACCAAATATTTGAGTCTGTGTGGTAGGGAACCACAGGACTGAAAAGGATTACAGATGTTGTGGTACGCTTTGAGCATCACAACCACTACTACCTTAATCAGAGCAACTGTGATCACAAGAAAACCTCAGAACTGGGCCTGTTAAGTTTACCTCATACAAGGGGGCGGGTGAGGGACATTAGATGCTTACCTGAGAGTCTGTCTTTTACAGCCTGTATCCCCATTCTAGCTCTATGTACATGTGCCCCAGCTGCACATGGTCTCTGGGGGTGCCAGGTTAGAGCGGGTAAAAGATGAACTGATTGAAGGGCTTATCTGTGCAGCTACAGAAAAGTCATCACCATGATGGGGTGAAACATTTCAGTGATACAGCTGTTTAGGGGTCACCCACACCCCTGTAAGGAAGCCAGTGAGCTCATGGTTCACCAAACTGACCATGAGCGGACCCAGTCCTTTGGTCATCATAAGTATCTCATGCGAGGTAAAACAGATGCTTGCACACGCCTCCCCAGGAAGGTTTGTACAAAGTCAGGCCATACTTAAAGACTGAAAGCAAACAGGCCACATGCAAAACTTAGGATTTCTCTAAGGTGTATCTGGATCTAGGTCTAGGCTGGGGTCGGAGTGAGAGGTTGTTGTAAGGGAGGCTGCTTGTTCGTTCCCAGCTGCTCAACCCCAGAATAATCACACAGAAACTTTATTATTTAAATCACTGCTTGGCCCATTAGCTCTAACTTCTTATTAGCTAGCTCTTACATATTAATTTAACTCATCTCCATTAATCTGTGCATCACCACGAGGTCATGGACTACCAGCAAATTTTCAGCATGTCTATCTGGCAGCAGCTCCTTGAGTTCTCCCTGACTCTGCTTCCTTTCTCCCAGCATTCAGTTTAGTTTTCCCTGCCTAGCTCTGTTCCCCTATAGCTCTGCTATAGACCCAAAGCAGTTCCTTTATTTATCAATGGTAATCACAGCATACAGAGGGAAATCCCACATCAGGTTTTGGTGCCACAAATTTCTAGTTTTCTTGGTTAGAAAGCATTGATGGGTGGGTGGTCTCTGGCCCTTTAATTTGCCCTGTTTCTCTGTCTTAGGGTATGAGCATGGAATGGCAACACTTTGATGTCTACTGAAGAGTGTTCATCTATAAACTGGTGAAATGTCAAAGCTGATTGAACTTTGTATAGATCCACTGGGAAATTACTTTCCAGGGACTTGCTAAGCTGTAGTTTGCATTCAAATTATTTGTTTCTTTTCTAATTCCTCTTCCACAGTTCAGGAAAACCTTAAAAATTAGGTTCATGTTCTTTTTTTGCCTATGTGTGTAGTATCTTACTCAATACTGGGCACAAAGTATACATTTGAGACATAGTTATTGGATAAAATTATTTTTAAAGTGCAAGAAAATTCTAGAATACTATGTTTCAGAATTAAGTATTTAAACAATTATTTCTTTTCACTTTTTTCTTGTTATTTATTTATTTATTTGGTGGTGGGGTCTCTCTATGTAGCCCTGGCTGTGCTGGAGCTTACTGTGTGGACCAGGCTGGCCTCAAACCCAGCGATCTACCTGCTTCTAACTCACAAGTGCTAGGATTAAACGTGTGCACCACCCCCACCCTCACCTACCCCACTCCCCAGCCCCAGCTAGACATCTGCTTTTGAAACTAATGTTACTTTATCAAGACTCTCTTTTAAAAGTGAAAATGAGAAAGTTACAATAATGTGAATGGCTGCTTTTGAAACTTACTTTTGGCTAGGCACTTTTTAAAGCAATTTCTTGTCTGTCAGATAGATAGATAGATAGATGATAGATAGGTAGATAGATAGATAGATAGATAGATAGATAGATAGATAGATAATGCATATTTATACATATATGTATATATAACAGTACATATATATGTATTATTATATATTTTAAAAGATTTATCCTGTGTGTGTCTATCTGTCTGTCTGTGGAATTATGTGCACAAGAGTGGAGGTACCTGAGAAGGCCAGGTGAGGACATCTGACCTCATGGAGTTGGTGTTCCAGGTAGAGTCATCAGTGTGGGTCCTGGGAACTGAACTATAGTCCTCTGTAAGAGTAGCCAAAGCTATAACTGTTGAGCTGTTTTTCAGATAAGAAAACTGAGGCTCGGGTAAAATGCCTGAACTTTGGGCTTTCAAATATCACATCTGGAATTTGTACTCAGTTGCTTTCATCCCAAAGTCTGTGTTCCTTGCAACATGCCAGTGACTAAATAGAAACCAACAGAGTAATAGGGTTTCATTAAAAATGTCTTTATTGGGTTTTGCTGAGCTATTTAGGAATAAGTATTGTTTATCCCAAAATAAAATCTACTAAGTACAAATAAAATGCACCTCTCACATCATTGTTAAAAACTATTGTTAATAAAAATGATTATGCATATGGTATTTAAAAATATCTTAAGGTTATATACCTTAAATTAAAAGTCTTTTTTCTCCCCTAAACCCTCTTGTAAACTACCACCACAACTAATTTCTTAAGTGTGTTCTGAAATTGTATTTGCATTTATAAGCAAAAGAAAGTTTTGTATGTATGTATGTTTGTGTGTGTGTGTGGTGTCTGATGTATCTATGTCTGTGTACGATCCGTGTTTTAAGAAAGAGCTTTTAAAATAATTTTCTCCTTCTTTCCATCCCAGATGTCTTCAACTTCCTAAGCAACAAACATTCATTACATAATCCTCTAAATTGAAGAAGCATAAACTGTTTATGTAGGGGGGTTGGCTTTCTAGAGGCCTCCCTCTGGGCAGCTCACTAGAGATGACAAATGACTTGTCACAGGCTTAGTAGAGGAAGGCTAGCCTCTATCCAAGAAGAAACTCAGCCTGATACTTTGTCTATACAACCCATGTTTTAAAACAACAGAACAAAAGGCAAGAGAATACTGAGCTGCTATAACAGAACTGAAAACAACTCTTAATGAGTTGTTAAGAATTAATAGGTATGGGAATTAATTAATTAAACTTTATGGGAATTAATAGTAAGGTAGATAGCCAACTAGGTTTCTGTCTATGTAAAATATAATGAGGATACATTAAGAAAGCCTTTCTCCACCAAATCACAGAAAAGACATACGTGAGAAATGACTAACAGTAAATACAAGCAGCTCACGCAAAGCCTGTGTTTATCAGCTTTCCAAATGGACGGTGGGTCTGATATGAACTGCAATAGTTGAAAACTCGGTATCTCTGAAAAGGTGCATCATTGTGAGCACAGTAATGCATTGGCTTTACTCCCATCAATGGTTTTTTTTTTTCCTGACCCAGATGTCCAGAATTGAAAGCAAATGTCTTTCAGCTTAAGAATCCTAACATTTGTGCAAAAGATAAAGACTTTGGATGACCACTGATCTATCTATATGTAAATATCTTGGGTTTAAAAGACTGTTGGGATCTGCTTTGCACTGCTGGACTTTAGGGAACTGGCAGTTCAAAAAGCACATCTCTTTTCTGCTCCTTGAAAGCCCTAACTGGAAAAGCAATGCAATCTTTATTAAAGGGGACAGACTGAGCCTCATCCAAGCAGTAGTCAGAGACTTTCCTGGTTCATGCTCAGAGGCCCTGCAAATTTAGAAAATGTCAGAAAATTACACAGAGTTACGATGTTCCATTTTGCTAAAAAGCATGAGTTCTTCACTTGGCCCCTTGCCTAGCCAGTGCTCTCAAACACAGAGTGGGGCATGGTGTGTGCGTCTTTACCAGAGTCACATCCCAGCCTGGTAGGACTGCAGGAGCCAGGATTTGGACAGTACAGAGTTGAGGTAGGAAGCTTGTCTTAGTTAGGGTTTCTATTGCTGCAATGAAACATCATGACCAAACAGCAAGTTGGAGAGGGAAGGGTTTGTCTGACTTATACTTCAGTTTTGCTGTTCATCACTGAAGGAAGTCAAAACAGAAACTCACACGGCTCCAGAAGGCAGGAGCTGATGTAGAGGCTGTGGAGGGGTGCTGCTTACTGGCTTTCTCAGCCCACCTCTTTTTTGTTTGTTTGGTTGGTTGGTTTTTTGTTTTTCAAGACAGGGTTTCTCTGTGTAACAGTCCTAGCTGGAACGAATTCTTGTAGACCAGGCTGGCCGCAAACTCACAAAGATCCACCTGCCTCTGCCTCCTGAGTGCTGCCTGGCTCAGCCCACCTTCTTACAGAACCCAGGACCAAGAGCCTAGGGATGGTACCACCCACCATAGGCTGGACCCTTCTCCGTTGATCACTGAGAAAATGCCTTATAGCTGGATCTCAAGGAGGCGTTTCCTCGGCGGAGGCTCCTTCCTTTTTGATGACTCTAGCGTATGTCAAGTTGACACACAAAACCAACCAGCACAAAGCTCCTCCCCGCATCTCCTCACCATCTTATTCCTACATGCTTTCATTGATTTTAGTGGGAGCCAAACTTTTGTTTTTCCAGTTAAATCCTTGCGCTATTCAGGTGGTAACATAGGAACTGGGTGCATAACGGTGAGCAAGACAAAATCCTACACTCAAGGAACTTACAGCCTAATACAGGGGAGACAAAAATAAGCAAACATGAGTGTATAGGCTGAGTATTCTTTCTCCAAAGTTCACTGTGTGGTAGCTAATGCTTGTTGTCAACTTGACTGGGTATAGAATCACCAGGACATGGGCTGCAAGGCATGTTTGGGGGTATTGCCTTGACTACATTTATTAATATGGGAAGATTTGTCTTAATTGGAGGTGGGACTATTCTTTGGGCAAGGGATTCTGGGCTGCAGATGAGGAGAAAGGGATCTGAGCGCGAGCTTGCATCATTGTTCTCAGCTCCAGTTTATGGATGTGACATGATTGGCTGCTTTCCAGCCTTGTTGCCTTGACTTCCCTATCATCACGGCTGATACCTGCCTGCCAAAATCAACTCTTTCTCCTTTAAATTGTCAGAGTGTTTTGTCACAACAGGAAAAGAAACTAAGACATTTGCGAAGAGAAATGTTTCATCTTTGGGATTCTTAAGTATTTGCATATACATAATGAGAAGGCTGGGAGATAGGACCAAAGGCTAAACATGAAATTCATTTATATTGTATGACACACCTTATGCATATAGCCTGAAAGTAATGACATAAAGATGTCTTCAGCATGCCTGTGACTATTTTTTAAGACATACCCCTCACTGTAATTGTCCAGCCAGACCTCAAAATCATGGATGCATGTCATCCTTTGCCTCTACTTCCTGAGTAGCTGGGACTGAAGGCATGTATCACCATACCTGACTCATCCCTGAACTTTGACTATTAATTTTCCTGAGGCCAGGTATGGAATTTTCCACTTGTGGCAACATGTGAATACTCAGAAGTTCTGGATTTGGGAACTTATTGGATTTCATACTAGGGATACTTAACTTGCATAAAGATACCAAGTGCTATGAAAAACTAAGTCCCCGTAGGAGAGTAGATAAGGAGCTGGGGGGGGGCAGTCTTGGAAGGCCTCTGTCACAGCTGAGCAGAGACCCTGTGAAGTAAGGGATGCCGTGTGTCTCTTTCTGGGGTCTAAGTGCTACAGGCAGAGTATGAATGAAACTCAGAATGGCCGAGGGTGGAGTGTGCTTGGGGCATGTAAACACATGTCTAGAAGACCGTGAGAAAATGAGATGAAGGTAGCCAGCTCACAGCATTTAAACAATTACAAGGTGGTTTTGAGCAGAGGAAGGACATGGCCTGATCGTGCCCTTTGAAAGAGTAGGGGAGCTGGTACTGGGGAGTGCGCTGCAAGCAAGCCAGGGAACAGCTAGAGGGTGCAATTATAGGAGAGGCCACGGTGGCTTAGGAGGAACTGATTGCATCGCCTTTGCCTTTGATTGTCGAGTTCTTCATGCCCAAGAACATCTGGCTTTGCTCACCAAGCCCGGCAGTTCCTGGGCTTTCCTACAAGCCCTGGGTCAGTGTCTAAATTCTTTGCTGGTGCAGAAATACTAGCAACAGCTCTGGGGAGCAGTGGAGATGGGAAGGTAATAGTCTGCTTGAGGGTATATTTGAAGGATAAAGCCAGGAAATGTTCCTAATAAGGTACTGAAAATTAATAACGCCAATAAGTCTATGCTGTCAAGGGCCCTTGACTACAGGAGGATTACTGGGCAGGAAATTCAGAAGAGCATCCTTGAGGGTCCATTCCCAAAGAATGGGTGGAGGAGGAAACAGGACTGGGTAAAGGGACACTAGACTGAGATGGGACCTCAATGAAAGCTACAGCCAACTTCATAGACATTGCAAGATTACAGCCTACTTCATAGACATCGTGGCACGAGGAGAACCCCTTACCTTGTTCCAAGTTGAGACCAGGGAGTCAAGCCTTTAAATCCCTTCATTTTATACCCCCAACACCCCAGGAAAAGCACGTGACCTCAGGTGTTCCAGTCCCCTTCACCAAGGACAGTCTTCATCAACTATGCAGCTGGGAGCTATCTTCCCGCAACCTTCTGAGCATCTGGAAGGGTGGGTGAGAGTCTCTCATTCTGAAGTGATTGAAAAACCCTCATTTTCAAGGGTGGTGGGAGAAATCCCCCAGTCTCAATAATTCAGGCCAACAGATGCAATCAGCAAGAGGTGTCTTTATTGATTACACAGGCGCCTATGGGAGCAACAGCAGCTTTATGCCCACTGAGCCCCCGGGCAAATTCAAACAGCCGTATTTAAAAAAAAAAAATAAAAAAAAACAAACAGCCATATTTATAGGGGAAAATGATTACATAAGAGGGTAGTATAGCACAAGCATTTCATTGGCTTTCAAGTTGGTGGGCTTAGTTTACCCCTGGGACAGCCCCATGTCTATTCTCAAATTTCCCTGAAAAACCATAAAGCCAGATAAAACACCCTGCAGCGAGTTGACAGTTTAGATAGGATATCTTGGAGGGGGGGGTGGAGTATTCCTTCTCCTTAGTCCCGAAAAACCACAAAGCTAGATATAGCACTCTGCAGCAAGTTGAAAATTTAGATAGAATGCCTTGGGGGGTGGGGTTCTCTTTCCTTAGCCTAGTCAGTGAGTCTGCAACCCATAGATATCTAGTTTTAGCATTGGCTAAGCCCGGGGCCCAGCTAAATTTTCAGCAGAGTTTAACATAGTATGTGGGCATGGTGGTCTTTCAAGTATGGGGGTCTTTCAAGTATGGGGGCTCTTTCAGTGATGTCTTACAACATGTTCCAGAACACACTCCATAGGCCTGTCTGTAACACACATGCATATTACTTTTTCCTGCTTATCCAGACACTATCACCTGTGACTTTCTAGTCAGTTGTCAGTGAAATGAAATATATTCTCCTTACAGGGTTTGCAATAATAATAAAAGTATCCATGGCCCCACCCTCAATAAGCTTTCAGTGTTCAAGAGCAAAAACTACACATGCAGAAAAAAAAAGTGCTAGACTTGGATTGATCTGGCGTGGATCTTCCCATCTCTCATTGGCTAGAGCAGTCTTTACATGAGTTTTGCACCTGAGGCTGGGTCTGGCATTCACTGACACAGGTGAAAAAGTAAAGCGGGAGATGCGGCTCTTCAGGATAACTTAAAACATCACTTCAGTCTCCCATTGTTTGATGACAGCGCCCCAGTAATGGTGTTGCCATGGTTATGGTTCCTCGTTGGGATGCTAGGTCAGAGAATCCGGCTCACACAGCAACTATGTGCGTTCTATCCAGGCCCACATATGCTGAGTGGGTGCTGCTGCAGGTGGCACTTGTTCTGTCCGAGGCAGCGTTCCGGTGTCTGTAAAATGAAGATAGCCCCACTCTGTACCCCCATGAAGAACACTGTATGTTGTATGGCTCAGCTGAACTGGCGGGAACAAATGCAGGCTATAAACTGTAAAGCACGATGCTATTTGAGGCTTTTATAAGACTTAACAGAGAGAATCCAGAGCCGAGTTAAGCTTGACAGTTTTGACATCTTAAAAATATGAACGACCATAAAGTAAGGAAAATATTTATTTTACTTAAGTTGTGAATTAGGCAAAGGCTATTTTTATGATTATTCTGTGCACACACACTACTTATAAGGCAGGATAACGAATAACAACTGTAGATTTAGGGCAGCTTGTGCTTAGAGCCCACAGCCTGGAAACTGGCATTAGGCAAAGCAGCTTTTACTGGCATCTTTTCTATAGGGTTATGGAAGCATTGGTTGGGCAGCATAATGTGGAAATGGAGGCAGAGTCCTTCCCTCCAAAGATAAAAAGTCAGGAGAAACAGAAGGCAGACATGTAAATCCCTGGACCAAATGTAATGTGTATAAAATCAGAAAAATACAGAGGCACTTTATGGCCCAAAGAATAGAAGATGTCTTCTGGGAGAAGGAGGGCATCAGAAAAGATGTTTTAATGAGATAGAATTGGCATTGTGAGCAAATAGGTAGGATTCTACCCATTGTGTGTAAGCAAGCCAGTGTAAAACAGAGGCACGAAGATGAATTCAAACTTGACTTCGGTGAAATTAGAATGGTTCCCTGTGACTAGAACAAAGGTGAACAATGGAAGAGTTGTTGTAGTTAATTTTAAATACTGACCTAGGAGAAGTAAGAGTGTTTCTCCGGAGAATAATTATAGCAAGCAGGTGTATTGCATGTTCTTGTCCTTGTATGGCTAAGCAATGTGGGACACAGAGAGGCTGAATAAGTTGCCCATGCAGCTAACAAGTGGCTGAGACAAAAGCTAAACAAGTGTTACTCAAGAATCCAAACTCTAAAGCACTGTGCTGTGCTATACCTCCAGGACCTCTGAGCAGAAAAGCAGCTGAGTTTTCTCTTCTGAACTTACTGAGGTGTTAGCAGAAAGGTGTAAGCGTGTCCTTAATTCATTAGACACCAGAGCTACTGAAAATTGGTATGCAGGCTAGTGGTAGAACAATAGTTATTTCAGGAAATACATTTTATTTATTTATTTATTTATTTATTTATTTTCTTTTGTTTTTTAGTATCGCGAAAGTTTATTTATTTGGGGATAAAGTCACAGAAAGAGTAGCAACCCACAGTCCTCTGTGTGCACAGGGAACTAGATCCAAATCCAGCAGCCAATAGACCCATGCATGCTTTTTGTCTGCATTTATAATACATGAGACCACTCCCAAAGTGGGCTGATATCTTAAAGGCTATTGGCTGAAGGAGTTCCCACATCACCTCCCCATTTTGTCTAAATAAGAGAGTTCTAAGCCTATGCAAAACTATATACAATAAGAACAAGTATCAAGTATTGTCCAGGAAAAAGAAAAGGCAAAAATATACAACCAGCATGACCAATATCAAACAAGAAACAAATGCTAAATGTTTCAGTAGTTATCCTATCCTAAGGAGTCTAAGACTTATATTAAAAATAACTTGGCTAAGTCATGAGAGGAAAGTAACTATGACTATCTATCTAGTCTTCAACCCCATCAAAGACCCGAGAAGAGTATAATATTACCTGAGTAAACAGAAAGTGCATTGTAAGCAACTTGGGGAAGTACATTTTAACATTATGTGTTTAGCACATATTAGTAAAACTGTATCTAGAAAATCAAAACCTGAACCTTCTGGATATGATTACTCAAAGTGTTACTATGTTTTTAAAGTGTGTCCATTAAAGACTTTATTAAGGTTGCTTATGAAAGAAAAGGAAATTTTAGTGTAGTTGGTTCTTAACATGTGGCTACATTAGCCATGTTGCTAGTAGAGTCATGGGACCTCCAAAGGAGGCATTGACTGCCAACAGATCTGTGAAACCGTAATGGATCTATGGAAACACAACGGGGTCATAGAATCACAACAGAATCAGAATCCCAACCGAGCCATGCAATGCTGATAACTGATAGCTTGGTAGAACCATGATGGCTTCAGAATCAGGGAACCCTGTATAGCCAGTGTATCATGTCAGAGTCATGAAACTCTAATGGGTTCATGGAATTCCAATGGAGCCATGACAAAACAATGGTGGTGCCATAGAAGGAGATACAGTCACAATGTAGGTGACATCACTTAAAGCAGAAAGGGGCAGGTAAAAGACACCCAAAGTTCTTCTTCCATTCAACTTTCCCAAGTTTGCCCTGGAGTACCTCTCATGGGTCGAGTCCTGCCTCTGGAACGCAGTCCCTGCAGGACAGAGCAGAAAAAGGGAAGCAACACCAAAACCAACACTGGCCTCCAGCACTAATCTACTTGGAAGTAACTACAGGGGAGCCAATTGCATAAGGATATAGAAAGTGCATTTTGCAGGCATTCACAGAGAAGGAGGCTAGGATTCCTATTGTCTGAGGAGCAGGACCTGCAGGAAGAATTGTGCACAGAACAGGAAGAAGCTGAACTGAACCATGAGAGAGAGAGCCTCAGATTATTATGGGCTCATGTGTGGCCTCCCAATGTCCTCGGTTCCCTCCCATGCCATTTCATTTCCAACCATACCAGAAGGTTTTATCCTCCTGGTTTCTGTTTTGCTTACTTGTAGTTCTTGTTTTATGGGTCCAGTTAAAGAGACACATATTAATGGTGATTACATTTATGGTAACTCGGGGTGTTTTTACTGTTTTTCCAACTGTAGCACAATCTATGTGACTGCTATCTCCAGATGCTCTCTCTGATATTCTTATAGATGGGATTCATCATGATGAACATTTTGTAGGCATTAGGATCATCAGTGAAATGTGATTATATGGTCTTCTAGCATCTGGTATTTATTTCAAAGAGGGTGCTTGACAAGCCTTTAAATGAAAAACTATCCTACGCCATATATGGTGGCCCATGCCTGTAATCTCAAGCCACAAGAAGACTTCTGTAGGTTTAAGATTTGCCTGAGCTACATAGAGAGTTTCAGGCCGGCCTGGGCAATAGCCTGTCTCCAAGCAACAACAGCAATAGCAATAACAAACCACAACTCTGCTTTATTCCTTGAAAGATAGCACAGGCTAAACAACACTCCAAGGTATTGTTTTAAGGAGAAAATTGTAAACATTCCAACTCCTAAAATGACAAATAAACAATTAATGT
The DNA here is from genome assembly GCF_000317375.1 of Microtus ochrogaster. Taxonomy (NCBI): domain Eukaryota; kingdom Metazoa; phylum Chordata; class Mammalia; order Rodentia; family Cricetidae; genus Microtus; species Microtus ochrogaster. Next base: position 52,870,765 of record NC_022015.1, on the reverse strand, counting down.
GATAGTGACTATTTAGCCTTGGCCTTGAGTCACCTTGGTGTACCTGGAGAGACAGTGAGTACTCTGATTCCTGGAACCTCACGACCTTGAGATGTTTCAGGGAAATTTGTAAACAAATTCCAGGCAGAAACATTTGTTCTTTTGGTTGTACTCCCTTTGGTTCCTAGGACACCACTTTCATGTCAGCATGATCTTGGCTAAAGAAGAATTTATCCTTCTTGACATTTTCCTCCACTCCGAGTAACTGCCTTAATTGCCTTTTTGCAGCCCTGCCCAATTGCTCTGACATCCCTGTCTCAGGAAGAAATGATTGCAGAAGTTAAGAGCTGGACTTTGGAAATTGTGCGGGGTGCGTGAGGACTGGTTGGCAGAGCACATTTTCATTACGCATGATTAAAGCCTAGCACACAGCGTGGGAGATTCCCAATAGCTAAATCCTTCCCTGGCCAACACCTGGGTTTATTGCACTTCCTGAGAAATGCCCACACATAAAATGGGCATAGATCTGGCTGCTCCATGAAAGGAAAAAATAGCAAGGTCCAACCCTATACCCTGGAGGAGTGGACCTGAACATTAACCACCTAGAGCAGATTAGAACAACAACTAATCCCTTAGAAGACTGTAGAATTTTATATACTTAATACTCCGTAATTGCAACCAAGGTAATACTTTTTAGTGGAATATCTTTTTTTTTCCTTTCTGAGATTGTACTTATATCATTTCTCTTTTTCCCTTTCTCTCTCCAGACCCTCACACGTACCTTCTTTGTTCTCTACCAAACTCATGGCCTCTTTGTTCATTAATTGTCATCGCATCCTTCTATGTGTATACATATACATTCCTAAATATAAACTGCTCAGTCTGTGTAATCTTACTTGTATGTATGTCTCCAGGGCAGACCATTTGGTACTGGATAACCAGTTAGTGTGCTCTTCCCTGGGAAAGACTATTATATCTGCTGCTCTCAGTAGCCCTTAGTTGAATTTTATTTTTGTTGTTGTGTTGTTGAGGGCTTTTTGTTTGTTTGCTTAATTGTTTTTTTACTTTTATTTGGTACTTCTATACCTAGTTGCCCCCTTCTTAAGTAAATATTCTGATGCTTAAAGGTTTTTTTAAAAAATTATCTCAATAAGTAGTGTTGTTATGTGAATTAGTTTCTTAAAAAGTGTGACCAATCAAATAACTTAAAATTAATAACTTAAAATTAATATCCTCTTAATTGTAGTAGCCTCCTAAGGATACTAAAATTCCAAAATCTACAACTTTATATAGGAAATTTTAAAGAATCTAATATAATTGCTCAGCCAACAGTGCTTTGCAGACAGTCCTGGAAGAGGGTATTGGGATACCTGGAGGCACTTATTAGAGTTGGTTTGTTAGAACTAGGTTGGAGAATGCTGGGTTATATATGCTGGCTCTTCAGTAACAGAGGCCACTGTGAGATATGGAAGAACGGGGAAGCCTCATCTGACTGAACAACACTGCCATGCTTCCCATTCATGAGCCAGAAAATCCCCTCCTGGCACTGCTCTACATTCAAGGGGTCCTAGAAAAAAGTAACCACTCTGTTTTTCCCATCCAAGTAGAAATGATTAACCAAGGAACAAAACACGTTTTTCTTTTTCAAGTCATAACATCAGAATGACTGTTGGGTAACTTCAATGAGTAGATTGATGTTTACCTCACTATATTATCTCCAAGGATTTTTGTGCAGTTAACAAAGATGGTGAAGCTAGAACATGTGTTATAAGCTTAGTGGTCCCTATACAGGTGAGCTATAGTTTTTATTGTGACTTACCAATACAATAAGGCCATAGAAAGAATTTGTATTATATAGCCTTTAGGTAAATTATTTTTGGTCAGCTCTGGTGAAAAGCATTATTTCCATTAAAGAATTTGTGTGTGGGGGGGAGAATAATGTAGAATCAGTAAATCTAGAAAGACACCAAAGTGATAATTAAAAAAATAATAAGATGGGGGCTGAGAGAGAGCATCTGCGCTTGGACAGGATCTGTTATCAATAGACAGAGAGGCGGAGGGAGAGCGCCTGAGCTTGGACAGGATCTGTTATCAATAGACAGGCTGAGGGAGAGCGCCTGAGCTTGGACAGGATCTGTTATCAATAGACAGAGAGGCTGAGGGAAGGAACAGACATGAAATTGACATTTTTCTTTAATTTACCAAAAAGTTCCTTCAAGTACATTTCAGAGTAGATGTGTGCACTGCAAAGTAGGTGCACAGGGCAGCTAATGTTAGAGATACAAATGTCACATGTCCTGAAGGGCCCTTGCTTCAACTGGTTCAGAGGCTACTCAAGATTAAAACCTAAATAGTACATATTGAAGACCAACAAATACTTCCTATTTCTCTGTATAGCGGAGTCCCAGAACCCGAGAGTCTGATGAAAGTGAGACCCTGAGTGTCACAGAACAAAAACCAGAAGAGGAAGAGAAAGTGTCTTTTCTCTCAGTGAGGAACTAGTTGGCAGGGAGAGGGATGAGAACGATGATGATGATGATAGCAGTGTACACAGAGAATATGCACGTACTTGCATGCTCTCCGCCCAGCATAGTTAAATAAAATTAAAATAAAAAGAGAATTTGGTTCTCAATGATCACAGGTTTACATCACGATATTTCTTCTGACTGCAACCTAACTTTCCAAGGATCAAATTTCCGGTTCTAGCCAGGTCCTCTTTCTGCAGGATTTATGGTCATCCTAAATTCTAGTCCCTTGCTGAGTTTTCTTTAATCTATGATTCTGCTGACACTAAACTAATAGTGGCCGCTTCATGCTTCCCTGAACATGTTCTAATAGCAGCTGGGATTCACTTGGTCCTCACTGCAAACATGTGAACTGTAGCACCGTTATCTCCGCTGCTAGCTGAGATGCTTGAAGGGTGAGGGCGTGGGAGGACCCCACTGTGCTTCTTCTGCTAAAGCTTCCCTGGGTTTGCAACTAACCAGTGAGGTTTATTCCTGGAACAGACCATGTTGTCTTCCTAATCTCAATGACTGCGTCCCCAAAGTCTTGACTCAGCAACAGATCACCACACATTTGTATCCATCCCTCCCATACTAAAACCTAAGCCTAAGGAAAACATAGAGCAAAATGAAAGCGTGTTTTTATTGGCGCCTATTTAAGATGCATCAGAGACTGTGCGAGGAACTGAGAGACAGACAGACTGTCTGTGAGTTAAGCTCTCATTTCCTAGGTTAAGTGTTTACAAACATGTGGTTTTAAAGGAGAAGAAGAAGGTTTTGACTACTGACAAGCCAAGTGTGTTTAAATTTGTGGTCTTTGTACATCTTGTACCAGAGAAGCACTGGATATTTGCAATAAAGTGTCGTACAAAATAAAACAGTTAACAAGAAACCCACAAAATAAAACAAAACCCTAGGGGAAGACTCCCTATGTGGGCAAGGTGAGATGTTCTCCAGGATGGACTCACTCGTCCCCATGCTGACAGGGTGCTTCACCATCAGTGGGATCTGTGCAGCTGGAAACATCTTTTAGTACAACTGAAGGGGGTTATTGAACTTTGGCCTTTCTCCAAAGACTTTGGAGGGACTCTTAGGAATATTTCCAAAGG
>NC_022015.1:52865580-52866933 GCF_000317375.1 Microtus ochrogaster | reverse complement strand
AAAAAAAAAAAAAAAAAAAAGAAATATCCCGGTTTAATGGGAGTTCTGCAAACAGGGGGAAGAAGGAAAAGGGACTACTTGTTCCTCTTTTGGGGGCTCATTTAAATACCCTGGGAGTGGTCCTGACCCCAGCCCCAGGGAGGGTTTAGGACCTGGCCTGCTGGGATTTGGAGCCCAGACCAGGCCTCGGGACTGGGATAGATGCGAGGGGCTGGGGCCTACGCTCCCAACTTGACAGGGACCAATTGGGAAAACACACACACACACACACACACGAAACACAACACTATTCTGCAGTGATTTATAGACTGTATGTTAGCAGCTTTCAAATGATGTGAATTATGTGCAGGCTGCCAGTGGCTTTCAAAGTCCGACTACCTCATTTTATGGTCTTTTGCTCAAGTGCATTTTACTCTGACATTGTGTTTCTTAAGGTTCCTGGCAGCTTTGTGGCCAGCAAGTCTGTTGATGTTATATTTCCAGAAACTCAGATGAACGCTAGCGTTTTTTTTTTTTTCCTTTTTTTAAAAAAGCAAGTTTTTTTTTTTTTCTTTCTCTTCTTTGTTGTGCTGGGGATAGAACTCAGGGCCTTGGGCCTTGCATGTGGCAGAGCGGTATTATGTTACCGAGCTCCAGCCACAGTGCAGTAAATACGTTTTAATACAGTTGTATGGACTTGGTTTATAGCCAATGCTGTTGTACATCTGAGAGACTCCAGTTCTACACATATAACTTTGATAGGCACTAGAAAACAAAAGAGTCCTGGGACTTGTACTGTGGTGCTGTTGTCTTTACTGCCGTCATCTTCAAGGGCACTGTGGTTGCTCTGTGGTGTGCTGGTATGGATGGCGACGGGTCATTTATGACTCCAGTGTGGCTGCCATTCTCATCTCACCGAGGTGGCTCATCTTCCAATACAGCCCTGCAGTGTGTTGCCCTGCTCTGTGTCCTGCACTCATCTGCCAATTGCTGTTATCACTTCAGTGTGCATGGACTGAAAGAGCTCTGAGAAGAAAGCTCAGTCATTTTAGCTGTGTTTACTAAGTGCTTATGATCATGGGTCCTTTGGAGAAGATGATAAAAACAAACAAACAAACAAAAACACACAAAAAAACCAACAGCCAATCAACAACAGGCAAGCTTTTCTCCCCTGTCAAGTATTCAGATGTATGTTAGTTTGTTGTGAGCCCCTAAAATCAAGACCTGGGCCTGAGAGTAAGAAGTCCAGGCTTATTACCTCTATTGACATCAGTGATGTCATCTGTGGTGGAGACTCCTTCTTGTATAAACTGAGGGCATGGCTGCTCCAAGGGATGGTCAAGGGATGGTCAAGGGATGGTCAAGGGATGGTCA
>NC_022015.1:52853809-52865216 GCF_000317375.1 Microtus ochrogaster | reverse complement strand
AAAAGAGGAAGAGAAGAGAAGAGAGAGAGAGAGAGAGAGAGAGAGAGAGAGAGAGAGAGAGAGAATGGTCAACATAGCAGGGTTATAAGAAACTGGGGGAGGAAAGTCCATAAGCTGGAGAAGTTTAGGGTACGGGGCAGGCTGAGAAGAGCCAGGACTCTAAAATGTGTTAACAGGCCTGTGTGATACTAAGTGAGCCTGGAGAACAGCATGTGCTTGGGTATGCTAATAGGTGCAACAGAGAGCCATTTGTCCCTTCTGCCAGTGTTAAGAGACTTGGTGGCTCTGTTAGAACTGGCTCCATTGGAATGGGTGCCAGAATTTGGAGAGTGGAGTTTTCTTTGAATCTGATGCTTCTAACTCATTTGCCATTTGTAGTAGAACATATTTTTTTATGTTATAAAATATGGGTATGTAATAAAATACCCAAGGCTGGATACATCATCCAGGTAACAGTTTTAGAAGTTGAAAATTCCAATAGTCTCATCCATACAACTTCAGTAGGGATCTTCCGGTTACATCAGAGCTTGGTGGGTAGTATGATGGTAAGAGCACATGACAGGGAGAGAGGAGCCACATGGTAAGAAGGGAAATACAAGATCTTGAAAGTCATGTTAACTCTCTATAACAACCCTACTTGAGGACCAACCCAGATCTCAAGAGAGCTATTTCAATGCTGATATGCAAGGCTGGCCTCTGCACACATGGCCCTGCAGTTAAACAGGTCATCATCATCTGGAAATTATTAACAAATTTTAATATATTTTATAACTAAAGTCTAATGGGTCATGGGTCATGGAACACTTGCCAGAGGATTGCAGTCCTGGCTCAGGCAAGGGTCTGTGTTCTTTCTTTTTTTACCTCCCTAGAACTGGTTCTTCAGTATTAACCATTGGTCCTCAATCTCATCAATAGACATTACCATTTTCTTCCTCCATCCCTCCCTGAGCACATGGTCTCTGGAAGGGTCAATACCAGGCAAGCATATCCCATGGCATCTTGGAACAGGCTGTAGTGATGGTACTACCCATCCTGAGATGCCAGCAGCACCAGCAAGCAAGGTGGACAATTTACTAGGGTGAGCAGATTCCTCAGCTTCACCATAGCTACCTAGCATGTTTCTACTCAGAGATATTTCCATAGCCTCAAATGTCACTGGGCTGCAGGGCTCTGGGGAAGACTGACTATGCAGTGAGTTGGTGCCTAGGTTGACTTCCTCACCACTGAGTCACCATTTGTCAACAAGATGAGCCAACCATCTTGGAGACAGTTGCTGTTATCTACACCAATGTAAGGGAACATTATTTGCCTGATGCACAAGTGTGTATGAGGGGTGAGCTGGGGGATATATAGAGCACACACAAAGAGGAATTGTCATGACAAGAGAAAGACCCCACAAGAAATGCAAGTGCTTTATAATCAGTAACTTGAGCAACATCTTTTTCCTGCTCTTTCAAAAAAGGAGCTCTGTGTTTTCCTTTGGACTGTATCGCTCAAATTAAACAGTCCACCTTCTGTGCCTTTCAGGCCAGCCACACAAAATTACAAAGGATGCTGAGAAATAGTCTTTATGTTAGGTACTGACGGTCAGACAAAAGTCAGGACTTCTGTAGAGTGAAGGATGGAGACAGAGTTGCTGTAGATGGAGACAGTGTTGCCATGGAAGATAGAGAAAGGAGGTTACTGGAGCAGATATCTAGTAGTTTATTCCATATAAGAGAACATTTGTAACATAATTGTCACAAACCAGGCATTATTGACAATGTTTATAACTTGTCACTCAGTTAATTCTAAAATCAACAGTCTTGCCAGCTCCATCTACCCAGGAGGCTAAGGCCAGAGAGTTAACAGTTTCAAGGTATGACTAGGCTGTTGTGTGAATTCAAAGTCAACTTAGGGAGACCCTGTTTCAAAAATAAATGTAAAAGGATGGATGCCAGAGGTGTATGGTTCACTAACAGGGCACCTGCCCAGCACAGATGAGATCTTTGTTCAACTCCTAGCACCACCACCACCACCACATGAGAAAAGAAAAAAAAAAAAAACCAACATGTCAAGATGACAAAGATGGATTAAATTACACACACAAGAACACAAGCAGCAAGGGATAAAGCCAAGTACAGTTTGAGCTTCATCTCCAGCACTCTAAGCCTGCAGAAACCGGCATCCGTGGGTCAGCAAGATGTCCTAGCTGCTTTCAAAATACCTTAGACAAACATTGGTCATTGGATCACCTGAACCAGAGATGCTGCAGAATTTGTTTAAGGTGGAACTTCCCAACTCTAAGCCAGACTCTGAACTGAAATGTCTGAGGACCAGTCACAGGAACTCTTCATTTGAGACAAATCCCTCAAGGAGATTTTTATAAACTTTAGGAAATATTGTTGTAGAGTTTTAGGATACAATAAACTTCCTGGGATTTTTTTTTTTTATTTAAAGCTGTGAGGCAAGCTTTCCGATGAATGTATTGGAGTTGGAGAGACAGTAACACATGTTCATAACATGTTTGAGGCTAACACTGCAAAAGGAAAGGTAAGAAAAGAGAAAAGAACATATGAATAAGTAGCGACAGGAAAGCCAAAGGTTACAGCACAGTGTGGAAAATTTAACAGTTTCCACCACAGTGTGAAATGTGATGGCCATATGGCCACCTAGGGTCATGCTGCCCAACACACCCCATGATTGGGACTGGATGGCAGCTGTGGGCAGCATAGGCAGCTCTGGCCCCACTTGGTCAACCTTGTGCTGGGATAAGCTGTGATCCTGTTCACCATTTCTGTGTTGCCTTGACCTGCAAGGCTTGGGATTGACCTGACTGGGAAAACAAGGGATAAAGAAACAATAGATCTGGAAAGAAAGAAAGAAAAAAAGAAAGAAAGAAAGAAAGAAAGAAAGAAAGAAAGAAAGAAAGAAAGAAAGACAGACAGACCTAGGAGCAGGTGAGCAGTGTACTCTGATGGAGATGCCCCAGGGCCTGGAGATTCAGCCTACTTGTCATATACAGCTGGAATGGGAGGCCTGCGCTGACTAGCTGATCTCGGTAGGAGGTCTCTGCAGAGAAGCCATCTCAGGCTGCAGCCATCTAGGAGCAGGAAGCTGTGGTTGATACTCTGCACACACTGTGAACATCTGGTCTCAGAGCAGGGGAAGGCTTTGAGGGATCGGGGTTCTGGTCATGGCCGTGCTCATGTCAGCAGCACACATTCACTCAGGACTTCATCCTCTCCACACATGATGGCAAAAGGACACACCTCCACGTGTCGCTTTGGAGTGTGGTGTGTTTCTGAGATTGCGTTAGCTTTCTCATCCTTCCTGACAAGAAAAGCTCTGCCTGAATCCTGGACAGGAGACAGGCTTTCCATCATTTCGTGCCTCTTCCTGATCTGTATGACATTCCTGTCCTCTGGAATTCAAGTGTCTCACACCTGGCGTGCTCCTCCTGACAGGGTATTTTCTGTGCTCAGAAGATCGCTGACTTACGCCGTTGAGTGGGCACATGCCAGAATCTCAGTAACAGATTGCTTTCTTAAAATAGCCCTCCTGGCCTTTCCTGTGAAGTCAGGTCTCAAGGCTCGGAGTCCGTTGCTAAAGCAGAATGGGCACTTTCCATTGCAGATGGTTATATATGGCCGCAAAGCCCCAGGAGGGCAGACCTCACAAGCTAGGGAGAGGAACCCAGAGATTAGGTCAAGTTTTCTTTACTTAAAAAGCAAGAACTAAGAGTTAAATGGTCTGTTAGCATAATAATAACAATAAAAGCCATCCTGTTTGGGGGGACCTGGGTTAATTCTAGGTTTCCTGTCTACAGTGGCTGCTGAATAAGAGCTTGGGAGGCCTTGAAGCTGTATTTTCATAGCCCCCTCACAGGAGCAAAGAAATATAAATGGGCTGTGTCAACAAAGTGAAGGAGTAGGGCCGGGGAAGCTGCTCATTTGCTAGAGCACTTCCTTTGCATGTACAAAGTCCTGTGCTGGAGCCCAGTATCGCATACAAATAGGCCTGACGGCCCACATCCAATCCTAACCTCAGGAGGTGGAAGCGGGATGGCCACAGTCTTGAGGCTAGCACGGTTTATGCAGTGAATTCTAGACCAGCCAGGGCTACACAATGAGAACTTGACTCTGTAAACAAAGTAAATTAAAAACAAAAACAAAAAAAACCCCACAGATGTGGCACTGGCGTGTGACACATTAAACAGAGGCTGATGCAGTGGCGCATGCCTGTCATCCCAGCACTCGAGAGGATGAAGCTGCAGGATCAGAAGATCAAGATCTTCATTTGCTGCATAGGGTTATACAAGTCTGTCTCAGAAAAAAAAAAAAAAAAAGAGCAAGCTAATGGACTATAGAGTTTCACGCTTCCTTCTGCATTCCCCAGGCCCCACACTGGTCCTTTATTCTGACTTCACAAAGGCCCAAAGTTATGTCTAAGATTTATCTACATCAGAGAACTCTTCTGCCAGGGTAGAAAGGTAGCTATGCTTGTCTAATACAGTAACCACTGGCTGTGACCGCTACACCACTGAAATGTGGCTAACGTGGCTGGGAAATGACATGTTCAATCATACGCTGTTTCAAATCGTTTGAGTCGCCACGTGTAGATGGCCAGTGGCTCCCATTCAGACTGTATAGCTCCCTGGTGCTTCGAATGCATGCTGGAATTAACAATTTCTGAATTCTGTCTTCATGGCCAATTAAGACGTCAGTGATATGTGCACCATATGACTATTTTATTATGTATAATAAAAGACTGTCTGTCATTCTGTTTGGGGGACCTAGGTTAATTCTCTGTGTCCTTTGTCCACAGTGGCTCCAGAATGAGAGCTAGGGAGGCCCAGAAGCTGTGTATTTGGTATGACTGCCCTCTCATATGACTGACCTTCATTCCCCTTTGGGTCATTTCGACACCCTTGCTCCTTACTGGACTCCATGAAACAGAGACCTGACTGTCAAGTGTTCCTGGTCTGGGCTGTTTTTCTTGTTGTTGTTGCTAATTTTTTTTTGTCAAAAAGCAAGTGTTGGTGAAAAAACAACAAACAACAAAAACAACAACACTAATCCACAGCTCTCACCTTAAAGGGAACAAGAGATGGCTTGTTCTGAACTATTTTGAGTGACTGTGGCCTGGGAACACAGACGCGGGACACCCAAATTCCTTGTTCTAACATGGAAGTAATGATGTGGGATTCCCCTCTCTATGCTGTGGATACCATTGGTTAATAAAGAAACCATCTTAGGCCTGTGATAGGGTAGAGTAGAGCTAGGCAGGGGAAACTAAACTGAATGCTGGAAGAAAGGAGGTGAATCAGGGAGAAGACATGGAGCCACCAGAGATAGACATGCTGGAATCTTGCCGGTAGGCCATGAGCCTCATGGTAAATGAAAATTGGTTAAATTAAGATGTAAAAGCTAGCCAATAAGAAGTTAGAGCTAATAGGCCAAGCAGTGATTTAATTAATACAGTCTCTGTGTGGTTATTTCGGGAGTCTGGGTGACCGTGAAATGAACAAGTGGCCCCCTACAACAAAGGAAGAGGTTTCCTAGTTTTACAGAGTGAAGAAAATCATACATCAAGGCGAGTTTAAACCACACTGATGGGTGCATTGGAGAGGTGGTTGCAGCAGGATGTGGCAGCTTCTCTAAAGGCCCAGTATGTTGTTACCTGGTGACAGCCTTTAGCTTTTGGGTTGGAGGAACCTAGAAGTAGATTCCAGAAAGTTTTTTATTTATGGTTACAATCTATTAGTTCTGAGTCGGTGTAGCGCAGGGAATGGCTGTTCCGGGTAGGCTAACACTAGCCTGAGATAAGATAGTTAGCCTCTGGACCTGCAGCATCCCAATCCCTCCACAATACTGCAATGTTAATCAATCAACCTCTACAGACACAGCTTCTTTCCCTGAGTTCTCCGGAAAGCAGTCCTAGAGGAGGAGGCTAGCGTGAGAGTAGAGATAAAAAAAAAATCACAACCCACCCCAAAGCTCCACTCCACAGGGGAGAAAACTTCATTTGCCTGGGTATCCTCCTGAAAGCTGAGACTCGGTTCTTTCATTTGACTCTAATCCTACTTGTTCCTCCTTAGAAGTTTCATCTGAACATAGGAAGGCATTTGCTGCTGCAGAGCAGTTTGTGAGAGTGTGGTATCACTGTAAAGAAGAACAAAAATATTAACACAGTCCTATTACAAAACAGAGTGGTACTGATAGCCATGGTGGCGTCTTAGAGCAAATCGAGTTCATATCGAGTTCCTTGGTAGCCCTGAATTAGACTGCTAACTCTCTTCCGCATTCATTTTCTTCTCTTGGGAATGTTCTCCTCTGCATTAGTTGTAAAGGCCCTGTGTATTTTCTTAACCTGCTGGTTAATAGATAATGGGTCGTTGGAGTCTTTTCTTCTGGGTCCTACCATGTCAACAAAAGTCTCCATCTTCGGCCACTGGGCCTCATCTCTCTAGACCCACTCCAGAAACCTTTTGTTAGGATCTCTACTTTGGGGAGAAGGGTGAAAGTAAGTTGAAAGGCCTATTACAAACCCACCCTGCCTCAGGCACAGTAACCTTTGCTCCTAAAATTGTCCATCACCTTCAGAGTTGACACCCAAGTCGCCATCTTCCAGAATTAGGCTTGGCTGCATCTTCTCATTTAGCTGGTATGTTTTGTGGTCACAGCACAGAATGGATCACCTCCTTGTTTCTGACATCCACCCACGGGTAATAAAACCATGCTTTATTTCACTGCCCCCTAAGCAGAAGGCTCGAGATGCCACAGCCAGATGCACATTGGCTCACTCACCCTCCCTAACAAGTAGAGCTACCGAAAAACACAAATCCTGGTGGCTCACACAGTCACTCAGGCCACATGGATGTGGTGTGGAGACGCGGAAACTCTCAAAGGCTTCATTCAAAGAACAAACTCATAACACATTCCACGGGGCTATAAGAAGGACATTAAGTATTCCTCTCTCCCGCTGAGTGAGCACCCAGCAGAGAGCCGTGAATATAAACAGCCCTCGAGTTGCCAATCTTATTGTATCGTTGATGAGCACACATGGTTCTTGAGCACGCAGCGTGGGTGGTCCGCTGGGGGCTTATGGATCAAAGCCATGGGGTTTTGTGCTTTGCTCAGCCTCAGCCAGCTACTTCTGAGCACTTGACTAATTGCTCGTGAACTGCACGGTTAAGGGCCCCTTCTGAGTTTTTGACAAGAAAATGGCTACTTGTTTCCTCTCAGATGTCATAATAAATCTGCCCTTTACAAACCAGAGCGCCAGCGTGGCCACATGGACGAGTGAGTTTCAGACAACTCCCTTGGAAGCTCCCAGCCCGCAGTATAACCTTGAGGGAGTCCTGAGGCAGGTGTGTCTCCAGCCTCTCCCCCGCCACCAGCTCAGTGCACCTGATCTGGGCGAGCGGGCCAGATCTGTACAGCTGCAGAAGATTAAAACGGAGGCAAACTTTGTCTACAAACAGAGCCCCTCCGTGCCTTGTGTTTTGTAGTTTTGAGCCTTGTTGCTCAACATCGCTCCTCTTCACTTTGTATATGCAGAAACATCTTAACCTCGACATTCATTCTGCAAAGCAGGGTGCACTTCCTCAGTTTCCTGTTTGGGGTTTGAATATCCTGTAGTGTTCTGGGGTTTTCTGTTTGTTTGGGTTTGGGTGTCTTTTTTCTTTTTTCTTGCGGGAATGAGAATCAGATTGAGGGCCTCACACATACTAGGTCAGTAAAGCACCATAAGTAAGTTAGACTTTTATTATAGTACTTAATTTCAGAAGAGAGGGAATGAATGTGGGGCTGGGGTGGGGAGGGGCACCAGAGATTAAAGGTTGGCTATTTTAAATGACCAAACTTGTTTTATTTTTTTATATATATAAAATTTCAAAGAGTGTGAGGAAGTCACAAATGCTGGCTTGACAACCTTCTTTGTCCAGTTTTCACCCTCTTGAAATGATCAGTGTTTCCCATATTTGCTCAATGTGCATAGATGCATTGGCTCTTATTTTTATAATTTGTAAACACATGGCTATATTCTTTATATGCTGTAATAGTAAATACCCATCCACACTCATGTATATGACATATTTCTAAGTTCTATATATGGTTACATCATTCTTTTTAGTACTTGCCCAAGAATCTGCAATATAATCATAATCTATTTAAGAATGTCCCTATTGCTAGGGTCCCCCTCTCCAACCCCCCCCCCGACAACCTCTATCCCTTCCTCTCTCTTGCTCCTCTTATTTTATTAAGGAAAAAGTGTCCTCCTCTATAGCAGTGGAGCTAGTTGAGCTGCATGAGCTTTTGGGAAGAGTGTTTGTTTACACAGTTCGTTCCCTGGGTTTCCATGTATCGTTGCCAATCTGTGCCTTGGCGGCCAAAAGCTAAACTGTAGCTTGTGGCCAGATGCAAACTTAACATCGAGGAATGGAAAATCTTGCAAAGTTTCTAAATGGTCAGGCAAGCTTTTAATTCCAAAACAGGTCTCTAGTTTCTGATTTACAAAAAAAAATAGTGTGGAGCCACCTAATTTTTAAAATCATCTTAAGTATGTACACCCCACACAGACAAAAATACAGTTTTTACATGGCGTGAAGCAAAGAGAAGCTGGGGTTTCTGGTATGGTAAATATCCTGATCCAAGCATTATTCCGGCATGGTGTTCCTGCAAGGAACTGGCATCTCATGAAGGAGGACCTCTGCCTGTGTTTTCTTTCTTTCTCTTTTTAAATTCGTGGTATATAGAAGACTATAAATGTTAGTTGAGCCACATGGAGACATATATGTCTTCTGTCTTGCTTTGCTTCAAGAGCATGTCTGATATCTGTTTGATGTGGAGAAGATGTTTATGAGGCAGAGAAGGACAAGGGTGAGCCAGGCCTGGAGTAAGCCTGTGAGTGTCAGAGAGCAGAAGAACTGGGCGAGGCAGCATGGTCTATTGATGGATGCGAATCAGATCTTGAGGATGTTTTTCCTGGACTTCAGAGCAATGGAAAGACACAAGGATCCTGCCAATAGGGAAAGAACAGCCAAGTCATTGAACAGAGCCTTACCTGGAACTGTTCTGTGACCCACCTGTCTTGCCCCTTTCACTGACTAATTTTGCTAAGATTTTCTATGTATGTTTGTATATAAGTACACAAGTGTAGAAAGACCAGAAGTTGATGCTGGTATCTTCCTTAATCATGCTTCATGTTATATTTTAAGACATGGTCTGTGCTGGCTGGTTTTATGTCAACCTGTCATAAACTAAAATCTTTGGGAGAGGAGGGAGTCTCAATTGAGAAAAAGCCTCCATAAGGTCTGACTGTAGGCAAGTCTGTAGGATATTTTCACAGTGATACATGTGAGAGAGCCCACTCCACTGGAGGAGGGCTGGTGGTACTGGGTTCTATAAGAAAGCAAGCAGAGAAACCATGAGAGCAAGCCAGTAAGCAGCACCTTCCATGACCTCTGCCTCAGCTCCTGCCTCTAGGTTCCTGCCCTGATGGAGTTCCTGCCCTCGCTGTTTATTGAGGATGAACTGTTAAACGGAAGTGTGAGTGAAATAAACCCTTTCCTCCCAAGTTACTTTTGGTCATGGTGTTTCATCACAGCAATAGAAACCCTAACTAGGACAATGGCTCTCACTGCTTATTGGGCTAATTGGTTTAGCTGGAATGACAGGCCAGCAAGCCCCAGGGATATTCCTGTCTCTACTTCCCCACCCCAAACTGAGATTACATGGGTGCTAGGATCTGAATTCAGATCCTCATTGTTAAACATCGTTCTCCCCAGAGCCCTTGATCTTATTGCCATGTTTCTTTATACCAAAGCACATTCATGGTGTTAGAAATGCCCTTGTGTTCTACTTTTGTCTATAATAAAGGAGTGAGGGTTGTGCACACATTTAAGTTTCCAACAGACCAAAGAAATCCAAACACCTTTATAAGTGATGAATCATTAATTTTCATCCTCCCAAGTCTCTTGCTGACCTGAAGATGACATGTTCAAAGGTGTATAGTAATTTGTGGATAGACTAAGCAAATTGGAAGCCCCATACTGATCCCAGGAGCTAGTCTGTCCCAGTTCAGAAAAAGACATTTCAAGATATTATCTTTCTTTGAAGGCTCTTTATGGCTGAAACTTCCTCGAGGGGATATCCAAGGACTCATCTCATCCTTGCCCATCACTCATCCTCTCTGTGCTAGGTGATTTTACTTGTCCCAATCTCACATCCAGTCACACTTCCTAGGCCGGGAGAAGTGCAGGAGACAGGCAAGGCTGGGGCACAAAGGACTGACTAAACACAAAGGGCAAAATGCTTGCAGAGACCTCCACCCTCCTTGATTCAGACAATGAAGTCCCAGGATATAAAGAACTGGAAGGAGTAATGGCCACTTTAAATAACTATAGTTAAGGACACAAAGGTTAGTGCAGACCTACCCAGCACGTAAGTCAACTGCCCTGAGTCAATTGTCGAAATCTGTAAGAATTACAAGATCTTTTTAAATGAAGAGAAAGAAGAAAGAAACCATTTTCAAAATCCAAGTTTGAGTCTACTGTGAGTTTCCTAGGAACGTCCATAATTCACAGATTTTAATATGAGTGTTCAAGCCGGGTGGGGGTGGTGCAAACCTTTAATCCCAGCACTCAGGGAGTAGAGACAGATGGATCTCTGTGAGTTCAAGGCTAGCATGGTCTACAGAGCAAGTTCTGGGACAGACTCCAAAGCTATAAAGAAACCCTGTCTCAAAAAAAAATAAAAACAAACAAAAAACAGAAGCAAACAAAACAAAAAATTTCAATGTTAACTGTGAGTATGCTCTCCCTTCGAATGACTCACATTTTCTTGCTTTGGATTTGGACTTGTTCCTGATCTCTGCAAAGTTATTGGGCATATTTTCCCTCCTTCCATAAAGCCCATCTTTTAATTTAAGAATTCAGAGAAGTGGCTGGGCTTCTCCACATCTGAAAGGAAAAAGAGCTCTTGCAGCCGTAAGTCTAGATAGACGTCTGAGTCACTCAGTCCAGGTTTAAGACTACTGGCATAATTGCTGTTGAAGGGCCGGTGAGGAAACAGGGCCAATCATGGAAGTTATTTTTCTTTGAAGAGGCCATCCACTGCTCATCCAGACCAGCAAGCTCAAAAAGCAATTTCCTTGATCTGGTCGCCTTTCAGTTCTCACAACACAAATCAGAACTTCCTAATAAATGCTTCCTCCTTTCTCCCCAAAAGAAGAAATTTTGAAAATGTTAGCAAAAGAGGAGGAGGAGGAGATGAATGCACAATATTCTAGAAGACTCTACTGTGATCAAAACTTCAATTTCAATGTTTCTTTTAGCTCCTAGCTTCCTCAAAAGATTGAGTTTACTTGAGCTGGGCTGTGGTTGAGTGGCAAGGCATTTATCTTGCATAGATTAAGCCCTGGGCAT
>NC_022015.1:52841887-52853709 GCF_000317375.1 Microtus ochrogaster | reverse complement strand
CACACACACACACACACACACAACCTTTAGACTTAACAAAGGAAAAATAGGACATTTAGTCCTGTGACTAAAGTAAGAAGGTCAGAGGTCAGGATGACCATTACAAGCAGCTTTGGAAAATGGAGAGAGAAGTGTTCTTTTCCGATGTGAGTGCTGGGTTTTCATTCCTGAAGCCCTCTCTGTGTGTTCATATTCTATCCTCAACCACCTAGCAGAAGCTCAGCATTCTTATTTCAAAGTGTTTATGTGTGACTTTCTAATTTTAGCTTTATTAGATGGTATCTGTTTGGGACTGATCTTTCTAGAAAGCAGTCCCCATCCCAGGTTTTCCTTTTTAAGTATTTCTTATTCTACAATCCAAACAAGAAAGAAAAGGGCTGCATAGTCTATGAAATATAGTCTTCTTGCACAGATATAATCTGCCCCCCTAAGCTCAAAGAAGTTCTGCCTGCTCGGTCACTCAGAGCCATCTGTTCTATCAAAGGGCCCTACCAGTCACTTGAAAGAAAGGGATAGCAGCTGAAGACGAGGCTGACCATTGTCCCTGCAACTGGATTCCTTTCTTCATCCTTCTTCAAGCTTTTTCTTTTCCTATACCTTTGCTGCAAACCAAAGTCCTAACTATCAGACCCAAAAACAATTGCTCTGAGGCACCTCAGGTTTTCCACCACAGATGCAGGTCAATACAATGCCATTACTGAGGAGATGCCTCAATCAGACACAATTAAATGTGACAGTCACACAGAGAAGTATCTTGTCCACATACCAGTATAAATGAGCAAGCTCTGTCTAGCTCTACCATGCTCTAGTTAACAGGCTTCCGAAGACTCTAGAGAAGGACGTGGACTGAATGGCTTCTTGGGTTTTGTCAGGTGCTAATATTTCATGATCTTAAGTATGTCCAACTTGGTACTGCTTGTGTTACCCATAGACCTATTTGCCCCCCTAATACCACAGGAAATCATCTGTTGGTGATTCTCAGTTTTGGTGCTGGCAGGTGTTTTTTTTGTGTGTGAAGTGGAACACTCATATTCTTCCATTCCTGGCCTGCACTGACAGGTCAAAAAGCTCCACTTAAAATTTTACTTCCTCCTGATTATCCTGCCCATTGTCCCAGCAAGCTCTAGGAAAAGTGAGCTGACTTCGGATAGCTAGAAAAGTGTGTATAATGCTTTAAGCAACTGTTTTGTTTATGGCCATGTGTCTAAGATCTGAAATGGTCCCTGGCAGAGAGTAGCTGCTCTGTCAGTGCAGTTGAATGAATAAATGAGCACAACCCTCACAGCACGCTGGCAGCAGCATCTTGCGCCGACCGGATCGCATTCTGGAAAGTCACCACCACTGATTCACATCTCTGATGCCACATTGACCCTTGCCCAGCCTTGACTTACAGTGCAGCACTTTCTTCCTGTCTGCCTAACTCCTTTCCCACACTGATCCCATTCAAAGGTCTTCTTTGAGTAAAAACCCAAATGCCGTGTCCTCAATTCAGTGAATAGCCATTTGGAATGAGCCTGCTTTCCAAGATTTTCTGTTATCTACTGACAGCATTGGCAAACATAGCCAAACAACTTTGTGAGTAGAATATTTTATTGAGCTCAGGAATCTATGGATACTTCTAAGGACAAGTGGCAGAAGGGAGCTCTCTCCATGATGACATTGTCTAACTAGTTCTGGGGAAGGCCTGATGCCTACGTGATAGGCATACACAGGGACATTTGTAAAATGAACTTTACTATATTGGAGTTATAATAATGAAAGTGATGTTCCTTTTATGTGGTGTTGCATATATTTTAATCTCAGAACTTGGAATGAAGATGAACTGAAAGGTTTGAGCCTCAAATCAAAACAATGCATTAAATTTGTTTCATGATAGAACTTTTAACATCGACAAATGTATATTGTTCTATATCATAATTATTCCCATCACTACCATCACCAAAGATCCAGGAATCACAGAGGATGACCTGGTTTACAAAGCTAAGTCAGGTCCTGCCATGGAACACTGCGACTGGTTTCTAAAGGCTCAGGGACCATATTTTTTCATCCTAGGGTGGTGGTATCCCAGAAGGCAGGGACATAGAAGGTAAAAGCCTTCTTTCTTATTGTGTGGGCTTTGTCAAAGAACTCAGTGCCTGGGGAGCTATCCAAGGTGCTGTCCGAAGCCGGTCTTCCTGAATCTCTTGCCCTAGGATTGTCATGTCTGAAAGTCTATGTTAAGCTTTTCTCTGCTATTTACTTTAATCCATACCACCCTGAACATGTTTGATCTCATCTCTGTCTGCTTTTACACACACACACACACACACACACACACACACACACACACACACACACACACACACACATTTCCCCTTAAGTCAGGGTCTCTCTATGTAGTCCTAGCTGGCCTGGAACTCAATACATAGACCAGGAAGGCCTGAACTTACAAAGATCTACCTGCTTCTGTACATCAAGTGCTGGAATTAAATGGGTGTGCCACCATGCCTGGCCTGTCTCTTCTTCATCCTGATTCTGCCCCGTCTGCCTGGCTATTGTCCTCTCTTAAGATTGATCATGTGTCTCTGATGCAAGATTTCTGTACCTACACCACATGCCAGCATAATGGGAGAAATCAGAGTCAAGCAGCAAGAGAAGTTAAACTTCAAGAGGATGAGGTTCTTATTTTGCATTATTATAAACTGCCTGAATTATATATTGCCACTAAGGTAATTTTCTAGTGAAAAAATACCTAATTATACAGAGACTAAAAGGGGAAAAGAAAAGCAGTTTCATATTTATGTTGCTCTCTTTAGGCATGTTTGTTAGAGGGAGTGAAGCCTTCAGCTATTGCTGGCAAGGTCAGAATTAAAACACACATTTGCTATATAGACATCAGTCCTTTGGAAACTTTTACCTAAAATTAAACTATAAAAAATATTTTGACTATTGCTGTTGATGCCACAGTCTAGCAATTGGAACTAAGTTTTAAATTTATTTATTTATTTATTCATTTTGTTTTTTTTTTGAGACAGGGTTTCTCTGTAGCTTTGGAGCCTATCCTGGAACTAGCTCTTGTAGACCAGGCTGTCTTGAACTTATAGAGATCCATCTGCCTCTGTCTCCTGAGTGCTGGGATTAAAGGCATGTGCCACCACCATCCGGCAAGTTTTAATTTTTTTATATTAATATATACCATTTTATTGTTTTTAAATGAGTTCATGTTCAAACACACTCTTGCCAAGCTTGCATTATCATACACTCTCAATATGATATACCTTTAGAAATGAAGGTTTAAAATACCAAATTAAAATTATGTTGTTAGGAAAAATGAATTTTCTTGTTTAAAATTCTTGGGGTGGGTATTCTGTTGTAAGAGGCAGTCAGTCTTCAGTCCTACAGGGTACTGAAAAGTCTTCACCCACTTAAGCCCAGTGGCATTCTTCACAATCCCTTCTCAGTGAATGGAGAAAGCCGTTTTAGAGTGGTATTTCAGAAGCCACTTAGTCACACTGCTTACAGCACACTTGAAAAGCCCTTCTTCTCCTTCTCCTTCTTCTCCTCCTTCTCCTCCTTCTTCTCCTTCTTCTTCTCCTTCTTCTCCTCCTTCTCCTCCTTCTTCTCCTTCTCCTCCTCCTCCTCCTTCTTCTCCTTCTCCTTCTTCTCCTCCTTCTCCTCCTTCTTCTCCTCCTTCTCCTCCTTCTTCTCCTTCTCCTCCTCCTCCTCCTCCTCCTCCTCCTCCTTCTTCTTCTTCTTCTCCTTTTTCTTCTTCTCCTTCTTCTCCTCCTCCTTCCTCTTCCTTTTCCTCCTCTGCCTCCTCTGCCTTCTCCTCCCTCTTTCTCCTCCTCCTCCTCATCTTCACCACTTCCAGCTTCTTGGTCTGTGTTTGAATCACTGTCTCCTTCATCACGTGTTTCCTTTTTAATAGCTTTGTACTTCTCTTCATTTTCCATAACATCAAGGTCCATCTTGAAAACACTAAGAACATCTTCTGGATCATAGTCATCCTCCAAGCAGAGCACATTGGTAACCCGATCATCTGTCACTAAATCAAGTCCTTCCCAAATAACAGGGTACTCCTTAAACCTATCCTTCCACATAGCATCAATTTAATCGTGAGCTTAGATCTTTGGTCAGTTTTAGTCACATGTAGAATGTTTCACAGGTGTTCAGAGAGAGTATTGAATCCTTTTGGTGACAACAAGGTTAACTTGAGGCCACACTCCTTAATGATGCCGATAGCTACCTCAGCGTTGTCATCTGTTGGTCTCTCCAGCAGACCCAGAACCTCATGTGCCACATTGTGGTTGATAAGATGTGCCACACATTTTGAAGCAGTCAGGTAAAGTTGCTTATCATTCCTCTGATATCCTTGCCAAAAATTAAGAATTAGTCTCTTGAGGATTAATTCTCCAATCTGTGGGAATTCTGACTTGATTTCAGTGTAAAGATGAGTGAAGACTGGAGAAACACTCTGCCCGCAGAACAGACCTGGGCAGCAGTCCTCTCCCTCTGACTAGGTTTTCTTGAAGGAGTTCTTGGATAGTAACACTTATATAGAAGATGTTGACCTTGTTAATAAGACCATTGGTTGATTTCTCCAAGGCCTCCCAGCTCATCCTCTGGTAGGCTAGACCATTTTTATCTGTGATCTGCTCCTGCATCACCCTGAGTTCTGCAGGAAGAATATATGCTCCCCTGGTTCAAGTGAGCAGCAGATCCTGCTCATCCTTCCTCTTCTTGTGGCAGGTTCTTCCTGAGTAGAACTCTGGGTTACTTGGATCCTTCTTCTTCTTCTTCTTCTTCTTCTTCTTCTTCTTCTTCTTCTTCTTCTTCTTCTTCTTCTTCTTCTTCTTCTTCTTCTTCTCTCTCTCTCTCTCTCTCTCTCTCTCTCTCTCTCTCTCTTTGCATTTTTCTCAGTCCCTACTTCATGACTCCATGCTGTCTTTGGAAGAATACCCTCTTCCCGATGGCTCATAGTCAGAGGGGCTGTAATCAGAGTAATCTCCATTTGGGGGCACCTTTCTTGTTCTGCATTCTGTCTTCTGAGGAGAAGGAGAATTGCAGCTCTCCTTCTGTTGTCACCAGAGGAGTGTTTCTTGTATGTCACACTTCTTTTCATTTTCTGGTGTCAGTTGACCAAATAAACTAGATTCCTCAAATTGGTTCAAGAAACACATACACAATGGTCTGAATTACTTGACAGTTTTTTTTTTCTGTTTCCACATACCACCTCTACTGAATCTTCAGACCAAAGGGGCGATCCTGTCCCTATGAATCCTCAAACAGAATGATGTCTCTACAAAACCTCGGACTGAATGCCAAGTTTTAATTTTTAAGAGACTCTTTTTTCTTTTAAGATTTGGAACATAAAATTGATATTCAGTACAATATTTGCTCTAAAGTTTTCATTTTTATATAATTATAATGTTTTATAATACAATAAAATGCTTTTATACACATTCATAAAAATATCACTATAATATGTACATTGTCCGTATATTGTCCATGAACTTAAAGCATCATAAGAACATATCAAATTCTCTACAGCTGAAAGTGTGGGGTGCCTGTCTCCTGAACGTCATTTACAATGATCATTCTATCTTGAGAAAGCACAGGGGAAAACAGCTAGGAGCGACATGCCCTTAATCTCAGCACCGGGTAGACAAAGACAAGAGGCTAACAAGTTCTAGGCCAATCTGGGATGCATACCAGCAATTTTCTACTCTGTGTTAGGAGTTGATCGGAAGACCCTTTCTCAAACAAAGGAGAGAAGAGGGAAAGAGTGGGGGAGAAGAGAGTAGAGGGAGAAAAGAATAGAGTAGGGAAGGAGGGAGGAGAGGGGAGAAGAGGAAGGAAGGGGAAGGAAACCTCTGTGCAGAATGTACTCTGTTTCCAATCTGCTGAGCATGACCAGAGGTGTTTGTGTTGGCACCTAAGGTGGAGCTCACGGCTCTGCAGAGTCATTTTCACTCTGTCCCCAGTCCTCGTGTGACCAATGACCTGCATCTCTAAGACAGTTCTTAAGATTAGTGACACATATCACAGCCATTAACATTTTTTTTCTGGCTGTGGAAAGTTAACAAAACCCTCCAGGGACTACATTCTTGGCCTTGTCTTTTGATCAACTGCTAACATAGAGTACAAAATATTAACCAGACACCACATTCCCACTGGGCTCCAACTGAGCTTTGATTCAACTTAGACTCACTATCAACAGAACTGGAATGGTCAGCTATTAACAGCGGGACACATTATCCATCAGAACTCTCTAAGACAGCCTGGAATACAGTACAGATCAGAGAAGAATTAGTCCCATAGAATGGAGGTCTAGGAACCTGGATATCCCTGACTTTCACACCACTTGAGGCTCCTTCTCTGACCAAGAACTACCGATTGCCCAGTTCTCTTATTTTCCAGAAAGGAAAACCAAAGCTTGGAGATGTTAACCCACTGCTCACACTCACACAGTAAGTGTGGCAAAAGGAAGACAGGAGGCTGGGCTCAGGACCACCTTCCACGGGCTTCCACCCAGTTCACAGCACCTGTCTGTCCTCCTCCCAGTTCTTATTGTTGAAGCCTGAATCATGCAAACTTCTGTCCTAACAAAGCTCTGGGTTTTTTTTTCTCCAAATTGAAATGCTTCTAACTCAAACTGGAGTAAACTAAATGAAGACTTTATCATTTAACAAAGATCAAAAGCTTGGTTGGGTCTGACTTCAAGTCCTTGTAGGGGATTAAAGATGCTATCTGGTCTGAGTTCCCTTTCTCTGTGTCTCTCATTCCTGTCTTTGGTTGTGCTATCTTCATCCTTGAGAGAGCTTCCTCATGGACTTCAGCAGGTGGAGGCAGCCAACCTTAAAAGCTGGTAGTCATCATAGAAAGAAAGCTGTTTTCTCCTAGAAGCTTATGAAATTCTTCCCACAAGCCACACTTACCTGGGTTGGTCATGTGATTTTTATTGCGGGACCAGTCACTGTAGCAAACTGGATTGATAATCTGATATAGCCATACTTAGATGAGCACAGTTAGAAGGAGACTTGAAGTAGTAGTATACCATAGTACCGAGAGATGGCAAGACCCTGAAGGTAGTATAGAACTGCAGGAAACTCAGCAAAATAGATTGGTATTATCATGACTTAATAGACATAAAATCTAGGTTCTTGTTTTGTTGGCACAAAGTACTGTACTAGGTCCATGCATCATACTAAATATTCACATACCTCCCTATGAGGACATGTTGTCATCCAAGTCATGACATCCATGAACATGAAATGTCCTATTTGTTTCAGTTCTTCAAGCAAGCACCCCATCCTATTCATTCATTACAAGACCCCAGATTTTATATATATTTGGACTTTTGTATCTTAGATTATCTTTGTATTCTAAAAGACTGGATGACCTTGTGGTTTACATCCTTGTAGGGGTTGGCAGACGTCAGGAAATTACAAGTAGCATTAATCTTGGACAAATGATGAACTAGAGAACACTACAATACCCATAAAACTATTAAATTAATTTCCAATTTTCTTAATAATAATTTTTATAAATAATACTGGAGTTACTACCCAATGGCAAAATAGGTCAAGAATATCACACAATGGGAATATCAATTATCAACGACTTTTATGTCTGTAAAAAATGTTCTACTCCACATAACAAGAAAAATATCACATGATAGCATCAATAAAATTCCATTTTAATTTCCTGGACAAATCCCCATTATTCTGATGAATGCTAAAATTGATTTGGATAGAAGAAATGATCCTATGTATTGTCACTAGAAAAAAAAATGACACATCTTCAAAAAGAAACATTTGGTACCACTTAACCAAAATGAGAAAAAAATATCTATTCCTTTTAATTCTGCAGTGCCATTTCTAGGGGTCTCTTCCATAGCTGTGCATACTTTGAAGTCTGTGCTTAGTCATAAATAGAAGATAATCACCATAATTCTTTTAAAAGCAAATCATATGGGGATATGTTCATCACTAGGGCAATGATTAGTTAAAGATGATACTTCTAATCAGAGGGAAAGCTATGTGGGAGTTACACACACACATGTGTGTGTGGATAGAGTAGAGCTCTATGGTAAAACTACACACATCATCCCTCAATTCTGGGACAATTCTTTCGGTGAAGTTTTAGATTTGAGGGTCTCTGTAGGTGCTACCAGATCAAGTGAACTGAACCTATGACCCTTTTTCCTCCCCTTCTAGCTCTCTGTGATGAGTCCCTAGGATGAGTCCTCTGGCAAAGCCTTGGGCCAAGCCGAGGCAGGTCCAGGAGATAGAAAGAATGTGTCTGGATTTGCAGCAAGCACAGTAAATAGTTAGATAGATTTATAGATGGATGACAGACAAAAAGAATCTTTACAGTATATTCAAAGAAAAGTGGCACAAAAAGGGTGTTTTAACCCTTATGTGAAGATTCAAAATCTATATCTAAATATATAGTTGTATTAGCTACTTTTCTATTGCTATGAAAAAACACCATGGCTAAGGAAACTTAACAGAAGAAAGCACTTACTTAGCCTTATGGTTCTGGATGTTTCTGCTCCTGATGGCAGAGAGAAGGCATGTTGGCAGGAGTAGAAACTGAAGGCTCATGTCTTGGACTGAAATTAGGAAGCAGAGGGAGCAACTAGAAATGGTGGTGATCTTTTAAACATCCAAAGCCCATCTCCAATGACGTACTTCCTCTAACAAGGCCATCTACCCAAACATCACCACAAAGGGTGAGCAAGTATTCAAACATCTGAGCCTGGAATGGGGGGATATTATTTAGATCACTACAAAGGTTCTGTGTATTTGTATATAAATAAAGCAACTCTGACATAACGGCCCAGAATTTCAGGATAAAAGAACTAGTTGATTGTCTTATATTTTTAAATTGTGCACCATTTTGCATTAATTTAAAAAATAATAAACCATTGACTTCATACATAGCATGGTTCTGGTGTCCTGGGAGATACCACTCCTGTCATTCTTTATACATGGACATGACACAAAATGTAGGCATGTGCACGTGTGAGCGTACACACACACACACACACACACACAGAGAGAGCCTTGGCTTTTTCCAGAGAAAGAATCAAGCTAAGACCAAGGGTTGCAGGATGCCCTGTTAAATCTGAACTGCAAATAATCAACAAACAAAGTTTCCTAGGGTCAGTGTGTGCCATGCAATATTTAGAACACACGTCAGTAGTTCCAACTGCTCTGTCTGGCCATCTGAGTGAATCTGGAGCCCACTGCTCATTGGGAAAAGTGCGGTATCCAAGCCAGGCTTCTGCAATCTGTCAAATGAAAGACAAAACTGTCCAGCTTTTTCATGGGGTTGATGGCAGGCACAAATCAGCTCCAGTGCTTTGTAAATAGTTAGGTCTCTAAAGCAGAGTAAAAACATGTTTCTGTCAGTGTGTCAGTATCGAAATTCAAACCACTTACTGGAACCTGATTTCTTCTACTTCTACCTCTATTTTGGTGTTTTAAAAGTCTTAGATTCATATATATACCCACATATTTCTCTCCATAAAAAGCAAGCAATGCTTCTAAAATAGCGAACACACCATAAAATATAGCCAGAACTCCATTTTTCATTCTTCATTCCCCTTGGGCTGAAATTCATAAAGGGGCCTGCTATTTAATTAGTTTATCATATGCTTATTAAACACCTACTGCTAGCAGTGAATAAAACAGATACAGTTGACTGTATCTGAGTGTGTGGTGTAGCTGAGGTCTGGCTGCAAAAGCAAACCGTTAAAAAAGAACACTTCTGCTGGGTCACTTCAGAATCACCCAGAAGGTGTCTGTGTGACCTGCAGGCTTTGTCTCCTTCAGTGATGCAGAGGCCCATGGGGTTGAAAGCTGGTGGGTCCAGCCTGCTTTGTATGGGAGGGCTTCCATGGAGCAGGAGTGCCTTCCTCAACCTCTGCCAATTTAGACAAAAAGTGGGCACCAGAGGCAAGATGCAGCACTAAGCCTCGAGTTCTGAGAAGATCTAAGAGAGGTTGCCAAACCACCACCAGATTCAGATTCTGATCCTACACTATGGACTTGGGAGGAAACAGAATCAGTGGGTAAAATTGTGCTTAACATCAAAGGTCTGTATCGCTGTTGGCCCCACCTGGTCATCCCGGAGGCTTGTCTTTTCATTGTCAATAAATGGACTCCTGCATTTGCTTGTGCTTTTAAAAAGTTGTAAAACCATAATGACTCTAGATCAAAATGCTCACTAACCAGGTACTGCATGGTGTCTTTCTTTCCTTTCTAATACCGTGTTTCCACCATTGAACATCATATCTTCTTTTTTTTTTCTTCTCCACAGAACATTTTTATTTTAATAGAGAGTAAAGAATAACAGTTTTTGGAATAATAGAATTTCTAACATCAATATATAGAAAAAACATGAACTTATATCATAAAGCATCCATTCAGTGCATAAAACCAGCCCTTAAAAATGCAGCTCTTGAAAATATTTAGGAAAGAAAAAGGTTTGTATACCAATGTAAAGCCTTATATTAAGTTCAATTTCAGATGGACCAGAAGTTTTTAGAAGAAAATCTTCTTGTATGTGTGTTATGGTACATGTGCTTGTGTCTTAGTTAGGGTTTACTATTGCTGTGAGGAGACACCATGACCACGAGTAACATTCAATTGAGGGGGCTTGCTTACAGTTCAGAGGTTCAGTCCATCATGGTGGGGGGCAGGACAGTATGCAGACACACATGGTACTGGGGAAATAGTGGAAGGTCCTACATCTTGCAGGCAACGGGAAGTTGACTGATTCACTGGGCAGTATCCTGAGCGTAAGGAACCTCAAAGCCCACCCCTGCAGTGACACACTTCCTCCAACAAAGCCACACCTCCTAATGGTGCCACTCCCTGTGAGATTATGGGGGCCAAATTCATTCAAACTACCACAGCTTGTATGTGGATATGTATGTGCATTTATGTATGTAAGTGCAGACTTGCACAGGTTCCACTGCACATGTGTAAAGGTCGGAGGACCACCTCAGGGGGTGGTTCTATACAAGGTTTCTTTGTTGTTGTTCTCTATCGCATATATCAGGCTATCTGGCATGCAGAGTTCCAGGCATTCTCCAGTCTTCCATGTCACTGGAGGAGCACGAGATGACAGGCATGTACTTCTGCTCCCAGCTTTTACATGGCTCTAGGAATGTGAACCCAGGTCCCCAGGCTGGCACACAAACGTTTTACCCACTGACTCATTTAAACTCCGTTTAGCCTGTCTTCCATCTTCTATACAGCACAACAAGATGCAACATGTTGACCTCTGTGTATTTTTTAAATAGCGTATTCTTCTCAATCCTTCTTCATCTTATTCTTTATAATACACATGATGCAGAACTTGAAATACAAAATTGCAAAGACTTTAATATCTTTATGTATGCATGTGTGTGCCGATACACACATGCATATACATGTGTATGTTCATATACATTTGTTTGTACATGCCACAATGAAGTCTTCATAGGCATGCCCATTTTCTTCTGGTCTGAATGAAGCGGAAATGTGCATTTGACAAAACGTCTTATATAATTCATGAACAAAACTATCAGTTGTGTTCTCTGTCATGTTATTAGGCAGTCTACTTATGTTATTGTCTATTATCTACCAGTCTCCTATCTTAATAAAGGACACATTTGTCATAGAGGCAGGATGCCTTCCCCCTTCCCAATACACTTGTGAGAACTGGCAGTGAGTCAGGTTACCCATTGTCCTTGACATCATTGCGGTTCACATTTATCTCTTTGTTTTCTTTTTGAGCCACAGTCCCTCTAGAGAGCTCAAACTGACCTTGAATGCATGATCAGTCTC